>NC_141926.1:648000-972000 GCF_057802395.1 Ceratotherium simum simum | reverse complement strand
TGTCCCTTACCCTTCCTGCCATCTGCCGCCCTTGTCCCATGTGGGGCCCTCCCAAGGTGCCTGGCATCTGTCTCGGCTCCCATTGGAGATGTGAACAATTGTGCGTGCCGTTACGCCAACACAGTGCACTAGTGTTGTCGTTAAATTGGAAGACCAAAGTGCAAGCACTCCACTGCCCAAGGCCCAGTAAGACTATTGAGACTAGTGACGTAGCTTTGGCCTAAAAAAATAAAAGCCCACTTCTTCTACCACCAACTTGAGACACACATTGCAACACGCTGACTCCTGCCCATTGCCCATTAATGGTGGGTTTTGTAATGCTTTAATGTTTTTCTGAGTTGTCCCTGGAGAAAATCGAGAAGCGATGGCGTGGGGGAGGAGAACGTTACCCTGTCAACCCCATGGGTGAGCAAAGGAAAATGTGAGTGCAGAGTCATCTTCTCGAATGTCTTCCTAAATGCATTTCTAAGGCCATAAGAGCAACGCCCCACCAGCCAGAATGGGCCCACAAGATGTACTGAGCATGAGAAAGCCACGGAGGGCTTGTCCACACGGAACCACTTAAGGCCTCCCCTGGCCTGAGAACATGTGGGCAGAGAAGAAACAGCATTTCTTAATTCTCCTCTGGCTGGGCCAGCGTGCACCCAAATATAGAAGGTTCCTTCGCTAAAGGCTTGCACATGTCTTTCTTCAGTTATTGGTGAATCTTCCAAGCGTCAAAGTGTATCTGCGTGCCACCTCCCCACAAACAGGGTCAAAAGCAGCAAAAAGGCACAGTCATGTGACCTTGGCATTGGCTTCCCCACTGGAAACTGGGAATGGTCCAAAATGGGAACAGGAGGATGAGCAATCACCCACCTCCATCCTGCAAGAGGGGCTTGATGAGGAGGGGCTGACCAGCCCACCTGCAATTCTAGAATGTCCAAATGAGCCCGCCTCTGGGCACATCAGGGAAAACCAATCTGGGACAGACAGGGGGAAGGCTCCTCAGGCCCAAGACACAGCAGAGGCCAGAGCCTGGTGCCTCCTGAGCTGTCTCAACAAAGCCATAGCTGGGAGGCCCTGCTGATTTTCACAGAAACATGGGGCCTCTGGTTTTATTGCACAGACCCCCCCAGCCACCCCAGTCATCCCCACAGCCGAGGGTGGGGATGGACGCTGCTAGAACCCAGAGGGCAATTCTCAGGGTCTGGGTCCCTCGTGAATCTCCATGGAATCGCGGGGCCCTGAGGAGCCTGCATTTCAGAGGCTCTGGGATTCACTGCTTGAGCAACCCCCACCAGGGCCACCCAGTGCCCCTCCTGTGCCCGCCCTGTGCCTGCTCCATGCCAGGAATTGTCCTGCAGACAAAAAGGCACATGAGGCAGGTCCAGCCCTGGGCACTGCTCCTCCAACTTAGGCTGTGCCTCTGGAAGGTTACTTCAGCTCTCTGGCCTGTCTCCTCGACAGCTGAGGGCAGGAGGGTGCTGGGCAGGAGGTGGCTCATGAGCTGCACGTGCAGGGTCTGGGATGTGCCCGTTCCCCGGAAGATGCAGAGCTGTCGTATGACTGACACTACGATTACCACCTTGGGAGGCGGGGCCACACGCGGACGGGCTGCAGCAGGACCCTTCACGAGGGCAGTGGGCAGGAATGGCAGGGTCCCAGCATGGCCACAAAGCAGTGCCCAGCCTCCCCTTACGGGTCCAACCCGAACCCAGAGCCTGGTGTCCCCAGGTGCAGAGACGTGTGGCCGGGCTGCTCCCCCTGCTCAGCAGGCAGGAAGCATTTCTCGGAAGGTTCTCTGCAGATGCCCAGCCTTGCTCCAGACCCCAGGCCTTGCCATAAGCTCCACAGGCATCTCTCCCCACACTGACACCTCCAATACCATGTGGCCCAGGCTGCCTGCACCAGCCTGGGCCTGCTGCACAGACGTCCTGCTGCTGGCTGCCTCTGTGTCCCCTGAGATGTGGGTCACAGCAATATTCCTAAGAGTGGGACATGTTCCTTCAGAACCCAGAGCCACCAGGCAGGAGCTTCCTTCTGCAGAGCAGGGGGTGCAAGACGAAGCAATCTGTCTTTTACTTTGGCGGGACATCCTGGCAGGCCCCCAACCACTGGACCCCTGAAAATCCCCTGAAGTGCAGATCTCTGACTTCACACAGGGCTCATCCCCCACCCTCTGGAGTGCACGTGTCTTAAGGCCTCCAGCTCACCAGCCTCCTCTCACTTGTCCTGCCCGGTCAGCACAATGTCGTCACTGTGACAGATCCATGTTGTGACCTGGCGGATGTCCAGGGGCCCAGTCTCCTTCTACATTAGGTCAGAGGGGAGGGTTAACACGGCCCTGAAGCCAAACCGTAAGAGAGTACTACTGAGCACCAGTGTCCCTTCCACATGAGTGCAAACTGTTTCTGATCCTCTTTCCCAACTGGGATGGAAAAGAATGCTGTGGCAGAATGATGACCTGATTAATCTGCTGTAACACAGACACCACGTCCTACACAGCCGACGCGGTTGGGCTGCCACTTGGGTAAGCCTCAGTGGTCCACCATCACTCGCCAGGATCCATCAGTCTCTGCAAGACCCAGACCAGCCCTTGATGGCATGGAGATGGACTGCCCGCCATGCCTGCACCCTCCAGGCCTTGGCCTCCAGGGAGGCCACACTGTTTGTGGTTTTCTCTCTAGGCCATGGAGGGGGCGGAGTCCAGGGTTTCCCCCTGGGCTTCCCCACTAAGAGATCTGCGGCCACACAGGCCAGGAACCCAATGGCCAAGTATATGAGTTGCAACTACACACTTGGGGAGCAGGAAATGACCACTGGATGGTCTGTTGACCAGGGGACACGTTGCGACCAGCATTCAACCAGGAGTCCTTTTGTAATCCAGCCCCGTAAATCCCTCCTCCACAAAG
Source organism: Ceratotherium simum simum (assembly GCF_057802395.1). NCBI lineage: Eukaryota > Metazoa > Chordata > Mammalia > Perissodactyla > Rhinocerotidae > Ceratotherium > Ceratotherium simum. The sequence continues at coordinate 969,106 of NC_141926.1, read as the reverse complement.
AGGCCACGATGACACTGGGTCTCCAGGCATCAGTGTCCAGCTGTCCCCCTCCCCAGTGTTCAGTCACCCAAGTAAATGCTGTGGGTCTCTTTGGGGGAGGACTGGGGGGTCCTACAGTATATACTTGCCAAGGTGTGGGCTGGCTCCTCCTTCTGGCCCCCCAGCCACCTCTGCAGGCAACAGTTCCAGAGGGGAAAACGGGCTCAAGTCGGATCGTGACCTCTCACTGGAGCCCCCGCCCTCGGCCTCTCCGTCCCGTCCTCTGCATCCACCAGGGCGGCGTGGGCATTTCTGTTTTGCTCAACATGGGCCAGCACTCCCTCCAGGTTTCTGTGAGCCACGCCAGATTTGAGACTGCCCTGTGACCTGAAGACCCCGCCAGGGGATGAAATCCTATGTTCCGAGAAAGTGCCCCCAAGTCAACAATTCTGCTTATCCAGTCCTCTATTCCGGCCCCTGGGCCACGGCCCCTCCAATCCCAGCCCAGGGGCACTCCCTACCTTCCACAGATGCCTGGTAGCTCTCTTGCAGCTCCGCTGGTGTGGAACCTCTTTCCCCCCTGGTCAAGCCCAACACGGACCCGTCCAGGCTACTCTGGACGTGCTCCCTAGTCATTGGCCCGGCAGCCAGGAGACAGACTGGGGTGGCCCCCGATGTGGGCACCTGTTGCTTTGTTGCTGGGAGGCCCCTGCAGAATCTTCCAGCACAGAGGAAGCGCTGGCTCTTCCGAGAGAGGGGTGGGCCTCTCTGCAAGCTCTGAAGGGTCAGGAGTCTGCAGAGCCGCATCCGCAGGGCTTCCGCCCAGATGACACAGCTCAACTTTCAGGGTCTCAGGTTTTCCTGGCTGAGGTGCTGACCTGCACAGACCAGCGCTGGCTAAGCATTCAAACACACCTGGAGCTGGGAAGTCCTCACTATCATCTTCAGCTGCTGCTCAGCCAGATCAGCTCTTCCCCTGCAGGAGGTGGACTTCTTTTCAGGCCAAAGAAGCCTCTGGTTCTCACACCTAGCCTTTCACTGCTGGTTAACTCGGTCTCCCGTTATCCCTCTGCAGGGCCATGGGTGCAACTCAGCAGTAACCCACCCAAACCCTCTTCAAACACCTGGGTCGTCATACCTGCTCCTTTGCACCAGGGCGTTTTCCCAGGTCACTCCTGGTGAAATCTAGCAATTGGGCTTGCACCTTGTGCCAAGAACTAGCTGTACCCCACACGCCGACCAGGACAGCATCCCCTTCTCCTGCCAGTGCTGGGCGAGCCAGCACAGCCCCTCTCCCGTACTCTCTGTGTTCCCCGGCGTCCTCCGAGAAGGAGGAGCGGGGCTGGACCTGACTGAACTTGTCTACGGCAATGGCTGTGAGGGTCACAGGGGTGGAGGCTGAAGAGGCCGGGGCGCCCTCCTCCCCCTGTGAAGGACAGCGGGAGGAGGAGCCTGGACGAGAGGTGGTGGCCCACGGAGCAGCTCCTGGGCTGTCCTGGCCAGGCTGGTGGGGACACCTGGAGCCAAATTAATCCCGGAAAGGATTTGGGTCTGGTAGAAATGGGCCCTGTTCACACCCCTGGGAGCAGCCCCTGTGGGAGGCGTGGCCCCGAGAGTGCAGGTGGGTCCAGGGGACAGCACGCGGGGCCTCAGTCGGCTGTGCTCCAGGAGCAGGCAGCTGGGCTTTTTTATTCACGGCCGCCACGTGGCTGCCACGCTCATGCACACTTATACACAGACACACACCACAGATGCACACACCACGCACACTTGCTCACAGGTGCACACCGACACACACTCACATACACTCACGCACTCATACACAGACATGTACACTCATGCTCACAGGTGCACACAGACACACACGACACATGCTCACACTCACACCCCACCCTCTTCAGGGCCCCCTGGTTCCAGGCATCCACCCCTGTGGTGGAGGAGAGGAGACTGGCGCTGCCCAGGCAGGTGGGCAGTGGACAGGCGAGTGGGCACTGACAGGTGTCCAGCCTGAGGGGCCCTGGGAGCCGGAGCAGGAAGGAGGCAGCGTGCTGGGGCCGGGGCATAACTTGCAGGCCCTTTGGATGGCAGAGCAGGGGCTGCGTGTCCTCCTCACACTGGGAAGGTGTTCCCCCTCCACTTGAACAGTCACTACTGCGGGCTCCCGAGAAGACAAGGACCCTGCCCTCAGCCACCTACCATCCAGCAGGAGACGGGACCGTGCCCAGAATCAGGGTGCAGATGGGAAGAGGCGGTCAGGCCTCTGCGGGTGGAGAGAGGACGGCTGTGAAGACCAGAGAGCAGCCTCCTGGGGCACACACAGGTGACCAAGAGGCTCTGGGGTCTCTCTCCGCTGTGGGGAGGGGGCGAAATCAGAGATTTGCAGGGCTGCTCATCTGAGGCTGGGCAGCACTTCCCGCTGTCAGGCCCCTTCAAGGATGACGGTGATGAGGCCTGTCCCTGAGCCCAGGGACCTGCCCGCAGCCCTGCCTGCACCCCACCTCAAGGAGGAGCGCTGGCCCTGGGGAGCCTGCCGCTCCAGGGTGGGGAGTGGGATCCCGACCACAGCCCTGCCGTGGACCCCGCTGGCCCTCTCCCAGATTCAGGCAGGGGCATCACGGTGGCCCCCGGGCCCAGGCCAAGAGCCCCTGTGGGGTTCTTGCGGGGAAGGGGCGGCTTAGCGAGCACCCCCAGCCCTCCCTCCCCCCAGAGGCCGGCCGCCCTGGCCCTTCCCAGCCGGCCCTTCATCCCCGACACGCCCCTCGCACGCCCGGCGGGCCACGTTCTCACCCGCGGGGTCGGGACGAGGAGCAGGGCCAGGCCGGTGGGCCAGGCGGGACCCTGGGGGCGGGGGGGGGCGGGGGGGGCGGGCAGCTCCTGCGGGACGAGTCCCGGGCCCTCGTCGGCCTCGTGCAGGGCGCGGTCCCCACGCCCAGGACACCCCAGCAGCGGGAGAGCGACTCTCCCGGAGGCTGCGGCGCTCGAGGGGGCGGGTCCCGGCGGGGAGGAGGACTCCCACTTCGCCCGGGACTGGTCCGCAGAGAGCTGGCAGCGCCCCACTCTCACCGACCCCCTTCCCGCCCCGATTCCCTCTCGGCCCGCCCCGCCTCCTCTGTCCCCACTCCGGTCTGCCTCGTCCCCCTCCATTTCCCACCCCCCAGCCCTCCCCGCCCCCCTCCGGCCCATCCGCGGGACCGCAGCGCCTCCCGGTGGCCGCAGGGTCCGGGCGCGCCCGCGGGGGCGGGGGAGGCCGGCTATAAAGTGGCGGTCCCGCCCGCCGTCCCCTCCCTCCTGCCCGCTCGGCGCCGCGTCTGGCCGTCGCACCGGGAGCCTCCTCGGGTCGTGTCCAGCGAGGGCGCCCCGCGCGCGCTCGGGTCAGGTGAGCGCCCCTCGGCCCAGGCCCGGGCCGCTGCGGGGACTGTGTCCGGTCCGCGGCCCGCTCCGCAATTCAGCGGACGGGGCAGGAACGGGGGACAGGATAGGAATCGGGAGACACGACAGGAACGGGGGACAGGGCCATGAACGGGGGGAACAGGACAGGAACCGGGAACAGGACAGGAACGGGGGGGGGGGGGTGACAGGACCAGGAACAGGGGACAGGACAGGAGCGCGGGAGACCTGGCAGGGGCTGTCCCTTGCAGTGGTGAATGTCCCCCACCACCACCTGGGGGCCCGCCCGCCTTAGCGGCCCCGCTTCAACCTCCTGGGCCTCGCTCAGAGCTTCCATGTCCGCGCCTTCGTGCCTCAGGCGCTGGGACCCCGGGCGCCGAGTTACTTGTGTGGGGGGAGCTGCTGTCTGGTCGTCCCCCTTGGCCTCTTCTAGGGCAGAGCTGGGGGCTTCCTCCATTCCCGGGCGTGGTGCCGAGACTCCGACTCCGGCTGTCTGCCAGGACACCTCCCAGGTCACCAACAGCCCCAAGCGCAGCATCTGCGGGCAGACCCACGGGTTCCTGGGAGGTTTGGTTTTCTCTCTGGCCTGGAGGACATCTTCAGAGGGTTGAGGAAACTAAGTCACCCCCATGGGAAGACCACCCCCCTTTGACCTGGAACTGGACACAGGGTCTCCAGTGGTGCTGGCCCCTCTCCCTTGGGCCTCAGAGGAGCAGCCCGGGCTAGAGCGAGTTCCTAAGGGGTCGGCCCTGGGGCACTCTTCAAGTCACAGGGGAGGAGGGCATCTCTGATACCCCAAAGGAGCGGACAGGGCAAGGAGAGGGGAGAGCACAGTCACACCCCAACTCTACCCCAGGAGTCGGCAAGAGCCCAGCCTGCCCCCCACTCCTCTGAGGCTGGAGGTGCCCCACCGGACAGCTTCTCCCCAAAGTCTGCCCGGGGAGACCAAGCAGGGGGCGCAGGGAGTGAGAGGGGAGCCCAGGTTGGACATGCCTGTGGACACTCCCCTGCTGGGCCCCCCACACCGGTCCAGGATTCCTCACTGGGCAGTAGCAGAGCCCTGGGGGCCCAGCACCCTCGGTGGGGCGGGGGGGGGGGGGCGGTGGTGTCAACTGCTGAGAGGTCTCTGCTGAAACCAAACACAAAACACAAACCCGGCAGGTCAGCTGTGCCGCGGTCCCGCCCGGTGCCCACCAGAGGATCCTCCCCTGCACCCAGGCAGGAAGCCGCCGGCTCCTGCGCCCACACCCCCGGTCTCCCCCACTGTCCCCAAGGAAAGGGTCTTCACTTTTAGATGGATACCCAAAAAGGAGGCTTCAGACCCCCAGATTTTCCTGGGGTTTTTTTCCAATGAAGCAGTTCTGGCCTGGAGTCCATCTTACATTTGCTTAACAACAGAAAAGGCATTTGGGGTTTATTCCAGCCTCGTCTCACCAAGGCCAGGAGGGGGACAGGCACTGGGCTCTGAGGAGGCGAGTTGCCTGCCTGCCTTCCTTGTTCCGAGGCAGGAGCGTGGGGCCGGGAGTGGGTCTGAGCCCAAGGGCCTAGGTGACGCTGAGTCTCCTGGGCCAGACTAGAGGGGCTGGGCCACCAGGGTGCACAGCCGGGTGGGCATAGGGGCCAGCTGTGTCCCCTCGGTGGGACAAGGGTCTCTATGGGCCACCAGGCCACCCTGGCTGCTGTGAAGCTGCCACCCTGTGCTGTTGCAGGTCACCTGGGAGACTATGAAGACTGCAGCAGGTCGGGGGGGGCAGATATTGGGCACACCTGCAAGGAAGCCACTGGAAAGGCAACATCCAGGGGGAAGGTCGGGCTCATGCCAGTGGGCCACCTGGTCACGTGGAGCACAGGCCCTTGCACTGGGCAGCACACATCCATGCCCAGCAGCAACTCTGCATGGCAGGCGAGCGAGGGCAGCTCCGCTGTGGAGGACCCAGCTGAGGTCCCCTGGGTGTCATGGGGAGCCACGGGGGCAGGGACACAGCTACCTGGGATGGGCCAGGACCACTGGAGACCCTGTGTAATGGCCAGTGCCCAGGACAAGGAGCTGGGGCTGGAGGCTCTTCCTGGGGCCTCAGCAAAGGGTGGGCGTCGGGCGAGCCCATCCTCCTCTCCAGCCCCTGTTTTCTCATCCGTAGAAGGAGGTCAGGCTTAACACCATCACCCTTTTTACCTGCCAGGCTGCCAGGGGTCTCCAGGTGCACAGAGTGTAGGTAAACCATGTTTGCAGTCACAGAATGCTTTATAATGCTGGAAAATCTAGCTCTTGTGATTTTAAGAAAGACACAAGTAGTCTGCTTATTTCCTTTTAAGCACAGCCCCACGTTTCAATGGGTTGGTGCCTCCTGCGGCTTTTTTTCCCATGTTTATGCAAAGCTGGGGGGACCTGGTATGGGGCACACCTGCAAAGAAGCAGAGCTCCCTGGGGCTTGGGCCATATTATAAAGCAACATTCTCCACAGACTGTACGCAGACCCACCCAGGAGACCTAAACACATCAGCACCCGACGCCACACCACTGGTCAGCCTCACGTGATGAACTGGTGGAGGGCGGGGCTCCCAGCTGGGAGGGGCCCTGCCTTGGGGAGAGCAGAGTCTGGGTGAAGAAGTCTGAGAGGTGTTGAGGCTCTTGAGCCTGTGTCGGACACCCACCAGAGAGGAGGAGAAGGACCCTGGTGCTCTGCACAGTGGGCAGCAGCCTTGTCTTTTTTCTTGTTTCCCATTTTCGTAGATGAGGAACGGTGCCTGTTGGTGTGTCTGCATGTCCCTGGTTTACGCAGGACAACATTTTAACCACTGACCATTCGTAGTGTGGCTGTGACTTGCCTGGTTAGGATTTCCCCACGTTCCCAATGGGTACTCATTTTTTAGTGATTTGTAAGAGCTTTTTCCCCCTGAATTTTAAAAATTGTGATAAAATACACATAACATAAAATTTATCATCTCAACTATTTTTAGCTGTACAGTTCAGTGGTGTTAAGTACATTCACGTTGTACAGCCATCTCCACCAACTCTGGAATTCTTTTCATCTTACAGAACTGAAATTCTATAGCTATTAAACATTAATTCCCCATTCCCTTCTTCCCCCGACCTTTGGTAACCACCATTCTATCTTCTGTCTCTATGATTTTTGAGATACTCTAAGTATCTCATATAATTGGAATCATGTAGTATTTGTCCTTTTCTGACTGGCTTATTTCACTTAGCATAATATCTTCAAGGTTCATACATGTTGTAGAAGTGTCAGAATCTCCTTCCTTTTTAAGGCTGAATAATATTCCATTGTATGGATACACCACATTTGTTTATCCATTCATCGGTTGGTGGACACTTGGGTTGCTTCTACATTTTAGCTATTGTTAGTAATGCTACAGTGAACATGAGTGTACAAAATACTCTTTGAGATCCTGCTTTCAATTCTTTTGAGTATATACCTAGAAGTGGACTTGCTAGATCATACGGTAATTCTATCCATACAGTTTTCCACAATGGCTGCACCATTTTACAGTGTACAAACGTTCCAGTTTCTCCACATCCTCTCCAACACTTTTTACTTTATGTTTTTTTTTTTATATAGTAGCCATCCTCATGGGTGTGAGGTGGTATCTCATTGTAGTTTTGATTTGCATTTCCCTAATGATTAGTTATGTTGAGCATCTTTTCATATGCTTATTGACCATTTGTATATCTTCTTTGAAGAAATGTCTATTCAAGTCCTTTGCCCATTTTGGAATCAGGTTGTTTGGTTTTTGGTTGCTGAGTGTTAGGAGGTCTCTATATATTCTGGATATCAATCCCTTATCAAATATATGATTTGCAAATATTTTCTCCTATTCTGTATGTTGCCTTTTGACTCTGTGGATAGTGTCTTTTGATGCACAAATTTTTCAATGTTCCTGAAGCCCAATTCACGTATTTTTTTCTTTAGTTGCTTGTGCTTTTGGTGTCATATCCAAGAAATCATTGCCAAATCCAATGTCCTGAAGCTTTTGCCTTGTGTTTTATAGATCTGAGTCTTGAACTACTTTGAATTCATTTTTGTGTGTGGTGTTAAGTAAGGGTCCAACTTCATTCTTTTGCATGTGGATATCCAGTTTTCCCAACACCATTTGTTGAAAAGACTGTCTTTTCTTCCATTGAATGGTCATGACACTCTTGTTGAAAATTATTTAACTCCATGCAACGGTTTATTTCTGGACTCCCTATCCTATTCCATTGGTCTATATGTTTGTCTTTATGCCAATACGACACTCTTTTGATTCCTGTAGCTTTGTAATGAGTTTTGAAATCAGGAGGAGTGATTACTCCAGCTTTGTTCTTCTTTTGTAGGATTGTTTATACTATTCAGGGTCTCTTGAGATTCCTTATGAATTTTAGAATGAGTTTTTCTATTTCTGCAAAAGTCATCATTGGGATTTTGATAGCAATTACATTAAATCTATAAATCACTTTGGATAGTATTGACATCTTAATATTAAGTCTTTCAACTCATGAACATGAAATGTCCTTCCATTTATATCTTTTTCAATTTCTCTTGGAAATATTCTGTAGTTTTCAGTGAATAAGTCTTTCATCTCATTGTAAAGGTAATTCCTAAGTATTTTATTCTTTTTGATGCTAATGTAAATGAAATTATTTTCCTAATTTCCTTTTGGGATTGTTCCTTGTCGGTATATAGAAATGCAACTGATTTTTGTGTGTTGACTTTGTATCCTGCTGCTTTGCTGAATTCGTTTATTCTAACAGTTTCTTTTGGTGGAATCTTTAGAGTTTTCTACATATAAGATTACATCATCTGTGAACAGAGATCATTTTACTTCTTCCTTTCTAATTTAATGCCTTTTATTTCTTTTTCTTGCCTAATTGCTCTGGCTGGGACTTCCAATACTATGTTGAATAAAAGTGGTGAAAGTTGGCATCTTTGCTTTGTTCCTGATCTTAGAGGAAAAGCTTTCAGTGTCTCACCATTGAGTATGATGTTTGCTGTGGTTTTTTCATATATGGCTTTTATTATGTTGAGGTAGTTTCCTTCTATTCCTAGTTTGCTGAGTGTGTTTATTATGAAAGGGTGTTGAATATTATCAAAAGATTTTTCTACACCAATTGAGATGATCATGTGGGTTTTTTCCTTCATTCTGCTAATGTAGTGTATTACACTGATCAATTTTCTTATGTTGAACCATCCTTGCATTCCAGGAATAATAGCCACTTGGTCATGGTGTTTAATCTTTTTAATGTTCTGTTGAATTCTGTTTGCTAATATTTTGTTGAGGATTTTTGCATCGATGTTCATAAGGGATAGTGGTTTGTAGTTTTCTTTTCTTGTAGTGTCTTTGTCTGGCTTTGGTATGAGGGTAATTCTGGCCTCAGAGAATGAGTTATGGAGTGTTCCCTTCTCTTCAATTTTTAAGAAAAGTTTGAGAAGTATTGGTGTTAGTTCTTCTTTAAATGTTTGGTAGAATTCACTAGAGAAGCCATCAGGTCCAGGGCTTTTCTTTGTCAGGAGATTTTTGATTACTGATTCAATCTCCTTACTAGTTTAGGTCTATTCAGAGTTTCTATTTCTTCATGGCTTGGTCTTTGTAGGTTTCGTGTTTCTAGGGATTTGCCCATTTCTTCTAGGATATCCAATTTTTTGGCATACAATTGCTCATAGTACTCTCTTATAATCCTTTTAGTTTCTGCAGAATTGGTAGTGATGTCCCCACTTTCATTTCTGATTTTAGTAATTTGAGTCTTAGTCCATCTATCTAAAGGTTTATCAATGTTGTTGATATTTTCAAAGAACCAACTTTTGGTTTCATCGATTTTTCTCTATTGATTTTTGTATTATCTATTTCATTTATCTCTGCTCTAATCTTTTTTATTTCCCTCCTTCTGCTAGCTTTGGGTTTAATTTGTTCTTCTTTCTCTAATTCCTTAAGTTGTAAAGTTAGGTTGTTGATTTGAGATCTTTCTTTTTTCTTTTTCTTAATGTAAATGTTTATAGCTATAAATTTCCTCTTTAGCACTGCTTTCACTGTGTCACATAAGTTTTGGTATGTTGTGTTTTCATTTTCATTAGTCTCTGAGTATTTTATAATTTCCCTTGTTATTTCTTCTTTGATCTATTAGTTGTTTAAGAGTGAGTTGTTTAATTCCCAGAATTTTGTGAACTTTCCAGTCTTCCTTCTGTTATGGACTTCTAACATCATCCTATTGTAGTCAGAGGAGATACTTTGTATAATATTTTCTTTTTAAATCTATTGAGGCTGCCACTGTTGTTACACTTCCCCCCATTGTTGCAAGCTCCTCCCTCTCTGGCTGAAGTGACTTCCAGAGGATTTAAAGGAATGGCATCCACCCCCTTTCATTTTTCTTTTTTTTTCTCCTTTTGGGAGCCATACATTGAAGACTAGCACATTCAAAAGCAACTGTATATACAAAGGAAATTAAAAAGTCACTGCACATGCCCAGAGGAAGGTTCAGGCTCAGAAAAGACCTGAGAAGACCTTAAGTTTCCATCTCAGGCTGATCCTTGGCACAGAGACAGCCTACAACAATCAAAAAACAAAGAAACAAAAAAGAAAAAAAACAGCAAACCCTATAGAAAGGGAAGAATCTGATTTCCAGAGTTATCACATTATTAGATTCAAATGTCCAGTTTTCAACAAAAAAAAAAATCACAAAGCATACTAAGAAACAGGAAAGTATAGCCCATTCAAAGGAAAAAACATAAACCAAAAGAAAATGTCCTTGAGAAAGATCTGGTGGTAGATCTACTAGACAAAGACTTTAACATAACCATGTTAAAGATGCTTAAAGAACTAAAGGAAGGCATGGAGAAAGTCAAGAAAACAGTGTATGAACAACATGGAAATATCAATAAAGAGAAAACCTAAATAGAACCCAAAAAAAAATAATGGAGCTGAAAAGTACAGTAACTAAAATGAAAAATTAATTAGAGGAATTCAAAGGCAGATTTGAGCAGAGAGAAAAAAATCAGCAAAGTTGAAGATAGGACAATAGAAATTATTGAGTCTGAGGAACAGAGAGAAAAAAGATTAAAGAAAAGTGAACAGAACCTAAAGAACCTGCATACATGTTGTGGGAGTCCCAGAAGGACAAGAGAGAGAAAAAGAGCAGGGAAAATATTGGAAGAAATAATGGCTGGAAACTTCCCAAATTTGATGAATCACGTGAATATAAACATCCAAGAAGCTCAGTGAACTCCGAGTAGGATGAACTCAAAGAGACTCACACTGAGAAGCATTATAATCTGTCTATAACAAAGAGAATTTTGAAACCAGCAAGAAAGAAGTGACTCATCTTATCCAAGGAATCCTCAGTAAGATTATCTGCAGATTTCTCCTCAGAAACTTTGGAGGCCAGAGACAGTGGGATGGTATATTCAAAGTGCTAAAAGAAAAAAACTGTCACCCAAGAATCCTATACCCAGCAAAATTGTCCTCCAAAAGTGTAGACAAAGTTAAAACATTCCCAGATAAACAAAAGCTGAAAGAGCCTGTGACCACCACACCCGCCCTGCAAGATTGCTCAGGGAGTCCTGCAGGGTGAAGTGAAAGATAATCACGTGGGTAATTATAAAAGCTAGTATTATTATGACAATGATGTGTAACCCCACTTTTTTCCCTACGTGATTTAAGGGACTAATACATTAAAAATAATATTTGTTTATGTTTTTGGACACACAATGTATAAAGATGTAATTTTCTGACACCAGTAACTGAAAGGGACCAGGATGGACCTTTTAAAGGAGTAGAGTTTTAGTATATTATTGAAATACAGCTGGTATAAATTCAAATTAGAGTGTTATACCTTTAGGATGTTAAATGTAATCCCCATAGTAATCATAAAGAAAATGTCTAAAGAATATACATGAAAAGAAATGAGGAAGGGATGTAAACATTTTACTACAAAAATCAACTGAACACAAAAGAAGACAGGAATGCAGGAAATGAAGAACAAAAAAGCTGTAAAGCATACAGAAAACAAATTTTAAAATGACAGAAGTACATCTCTCTTTATCAGTAGTTACTTTAAATGTAAATGGATTAAATTATCCAATCAAAAGACTGAGGTTGGAAGAATGGATTTAAAAAAAACTGATCTAACTATATGCTGTCTACAAGACATTCATTTTAGATCCAAAGACACAAATAGTTTGAAAATGAAAAGATGGAAAAGGTTTTTCCATGCAAATAGTAACCAAAAGAGTGCAGGGGTGACTATACTATATCAGATAAAATGGAGTTTAAATCAAAAACAATTATAAGAGACAAAGAAGGACATTATATATTAATAAAAGGTTCAAGGGGCACAGCGGTTAAGTTCATGCACTCCGCCCAGGGTTTGCAGGTTCGGATCCTGGGCATAGACTGACGCACTGCTTATCAAAGCCATGCTGTGGCAGCGTCCCATATAAAGTAGAAGAAGACGGGGACAGATGTTAGCTCAGGGCCGGTCTTCCTCAGCAGAAAAGAGGAGGATTGGCAATGGATGTTAGCTCAGGGCTGACCTTCCTCAAAAAAATAAATGAATAAAATAAAAAATAAAAGGTTTAATACAGAGAAAAGATATAACAATTATGAACACTTACACAGCCGATAACAGGCCATCAAAATTTTTAAACCCTAAGAACATGAAATCTTGACCACGTGTTGGGAAGCCTGTTGCCTGGCTCTTGGTCTGTTTCTACTCTTCTCCTGTGGTTTTTCCTGTAACGATGGTCATCTGTGGGAGCCAGTTATCGAGAGTGTGGACTAGCAACCGTGCTGCCTGGGTTTGCACCTCAGCTATTAGCTGAGCACTTTGGACAAGTTACCTGTGCTTGGTCTCAGTTTCCTCATCTATGAAGGGGGATTATAACAATACCAATGCCCAAGAACTGTTGTGAATGCTAAGTGAAAAGATGTGAAGAGATGACTGGTGCAGAGTAAATCACGGAAGATATTTCGTTGTCTTATCATCCTTTCTCTTTTCTTAAAGACTTTTTGGTCCGTGTTTTGCACTCAGATACTTACTTCTCCTGGAATTTGTTCAGGTGCACTGCGTGAGGTAGGATTACCTTTAATTCCAGTCACATCGTGAGCCCTTGTCCAAGCCCCTTTCACTGCTCTGAAAGGCTACCATCTTGTTCCCTGAGTTCTTGTAGGTTGTTCTGCCCATTGCTGTGGGGTCTCTTGGCCCATTCCAGCACCAAAACCACAAATGCTTAATTGCTGTCATTTTATTGTGTCATTTTCACTTGATAGTGCAAGTTTCCCTATCACTCTTTGTTATTTTTCTCAGCTACTGTTACTTATACTTCCAGGTGAATCTTAGACTCATTTTGTCAACATTTCATTTTGTCAAGACATACCAGCAAAAAAGAAAAAATTTTTCTTGGAGATCTTAATCTACATTTTTAATCTACATTCAATTGTAGATTCAATTAGAAATAACTGATATTCTTAAATATGTTTGTCATCCAAAAACAAGGTTTGGCTCTGCAATGTGTTCCTCAGAAAGTTTTTGAGCTTTTTTCCATAAGTCCTGCACATTCTTACATTCTTACTAAGTTTATTCCTTGGACTTATGTTGTTTTTCTTGCTAGTGTAAATAGTATTTTTTCATTACATTTTCTAATTGGTTGCTGATAGAAGAAAATCAGTACCTTTTTGTATGTATTTTTCTTATAACTGTCTCACTGAATTCTCTCTCTATCTCTCTCTTTCTCTGTCTCTTCCTCCCCTAAACTTTGTTCAGTTAATTTTATTGGGATTTCTAGGTAGACAATCCCATCTTTTCTTTAATAAGGACAGTTTCATCTCTTCCTTTCCAAGATTTATACTTTGTTTCATTTTACTGCCTTATTGCATTGGCCTCCAACATAACACTGAATGACAGAGTGAGAGCAACATTCTGCCTTTTTTTTTTTTTTTTTTTTTTTGGTCTCTAATGGGCATTCATCAAGTGCAGGAGTTTTTAATCCAGGGTCAGGTGAGTAGATGGACTCCATGAATTCATGAAGGATATGATTTTTTTGTATATGAATATCTGTGCCTTTGTGTAAAGTGAAATAGTCCAGATTCTTAAAGGGGTCCATGACCCACAAAGATAAGAACCATTAGTTTAGTTTTTTGTGTAAAACATAATATTGGCTGTTGATTTGAAATTTATATCCTTTATAATGTTAATCCAACTCCTAAGTTTTTTATAAGGTTTTGCCTTGTCTATTTTGTCTGGTTTTTTTTTAAATCAGAAATGGATGTTTGGGGGCTCTATTAAAGCAGCTACAAGATTTTCTCTTTTTATGTTAATGTGACTTATGTTAATATATTTCCTAGTGTTCCATCATTGTATTTTTAACTAACTTCACCTAGTTCTGGTATAGTAGTTCTTAATATGCTACTGGATTTTATTTCCTAGTATCAAATCCTATAAGTTAGGATTTTTACAACTGTTTTCAAAAGTGGGATTTATCTATAGAGTTCCTTTTAGGGATTTCTTTTATCAAGTTTTGGTCTCAGGTTTTGCCAAGTTTAAAAGTGAATTGAGGCCGGCCCTGTGGCTTGGTGGTTAAGTGCGTGCGCTGCAATGCTGGTGGCCTGGGTTCGGATCCTGGGTGCGCATCGAGGCACCACTTCTCCGTCCATCCTGAGGCCGAGTCCCACATACAGCAACTAGAAGGATGTGCAGCTATGACATACAACTATCTACTGGGGCTTTGGGGGGAAAAAAATAAAATAAATAAAATCTTAAAAAAAAAAAAAAAAAAAGCTTTAAAAGTGAATTGAGGGGCCAGCCCCGTGGCTTAGCGGTTAAGTGCGTGCGCTCTGCTACTGGCGGCCCGGGTTCGGATCCCAAGAGCACACCGACACACTGCTTGTCCGGCCATGCTGAGGCAGCATCCCGCATATAGCAACTAGGAGGATGTGCAACTATGACATACAACTATCTACTGGGGCTTTGGAGAGAAAAAGGGAAAAAAAAAAAAAAGGAGGAGGATTGGCAATAGATGTTAGCTTAGGGCCGGTCTTCCTCAGCAAAAAGAGGAGGATTGGCATGGATGTTAGCTCAGGGCTGATCTTCCTCACACACACAAAAAAAAGTGAATTGAAAAGAAAGTTATCTCTTTATGTTCTGAACCAGGTTAAATAGCAGAGAAGTCAGTGTCCTTGAAGATGTGCAAGAGCCCACCCAAAAGCTGCCTGGGCCAGAGCCTTTGGGGGACATAGTTCCTTCGAGTGTTTCCATTCCCTCTCGGGCAGAGTCCAGCCAGTGCCTCACCCCCTCTTGGGACCTTGCCCAGAAAACAGGCTTTCACATTTAGTAGCATAGAGCAGTACTTGGTATGCTCTTAAAAGCAAACAATGACAAACTTCATCTATCCTTATAGTATTTTACTCATTCTTAAATTTGTATATTTCTATATTTCTGCTTCATCTTTTTTTTGTGTGTGTGTGAGGAAGATCAGCCCTGAACTAACATCCATGCCAATCCTCCTCTTTTTGCTGAGGAAGACCGGCTCTGAGCTAACATCTACTGCCAATCCTCCTCCTTTCTTCCCCCCCACCAAAGCCCCAGTAGATGGTTGTATGTCACAGCTGCACACCCTTCTAGTTGCTGTGTGTGGGACGCAGCCTCAGCATGGCTGTAGAAGCGGTGCCTCAGTGCGCGCCCGGGATCCGAACCCGGGCCGCCAGTAGCGGAGCACACGCACTTAACCACTAAGCCACGGGGCCGGCCCTACTTCATGTTTTATTATTCTTTATTAGACTTGCTAAAAACTTTTCTATTTTATTGGCCTCTACAAAGAACCAGCTCTTAGATATATTTACTATTCTACTCTGGGTATTTTCTTAATCAATTAGTTTATTTTTTATTATTTGCCCTCTCTTGCTTTGCTGAAATTCATTTTGTTGTTAATTTTTTTGTCCCTAGTTTCTTCAACTACATGCCTAATTTGTTACACCAGTTTCTTATTTTATAAACTAAAGCATCTAAGGCTACATATTTTCCTCTGATTATAGCTTTGGCCTTCTCATATTTTTTTTTTTATGTGCAACATTGTCATTGTCACTAATACCTACATAGTGTTTATGAGAGAGTGTTTAAATTCCCGAGTGCTGTGATTTTTTTTTCTGTGTCTTATTAGTGACGGGTTTTGCATTGTAACTCAGAGAATTTGATCTGTATAATTTCTATTTTTTTTTAATTAAAGCTTTCCTTGTGGCCTCCTCTAGGATTGAATTGTGTAAAATTTTAAAAAAGAATGTATATTCCGTATTTGTAGATTTCAAAGACACAGATATATATGTGTTTATATTTATATATATATAATATGTGTGTGTATTTTATGCACATTATCCAAATTCTTTGTTTAGAAAAACATATTTCCTACTTGTTACTGTCAAAGATTTATAAAAGGTGACATTCAGATCCTCCATTTTTTTTGTTCAGGCAATCTGTCAATGACTAAAAGAGATAAGTTAAAGTCTTCCACTATGATTGCAGTTTGTCAGTTTTCTTCGATTTTTCACAGGTTTTGCTTTTATATAATTTTACATTATGAAATTCAATACACAAAGATTTATAACTGGACTTCAGCTTTTGTTTTCATTTTGGTTCCATCCCTCATCCTCTGCCTTAAATTCTGCTTCATCTCATACAACACTGCCACTCTCTCCCGTCCATTCGCATCCACCCCTCCCCACGCCATTTCCTTTGCTCCATCTGTGATGTCCTATTTAAAATGTGACTCTCATAAACCTCATTGAATTGGGTTTCATTTTTTGACCCAATTTAGGAATGTTTGTCTTTAATAGGAGAATTTAGACCATTCACATTTATTGTCACAACTGTTCTGTGTGATATTTCTGGCATTTAATTTTATGTTTCCTGGCTCTTCTTTTTTCCTTTATTTTCTATATTTTACTGTATTTCTCAAGTTTCGTTGCCTTTTAAATTTATTTTCATTCATTTCTCTGCAGAAATTCCTTGCATAATTATTTTAGGGATGGCAGGTAGGTGGCATAGGTCTGAGTCCATTTACATCTGAGACTGTCATCCTTGTACATGGAAGATAAGTTGGCTGGGGTGACATCCTTGGGTCATTTTATTTTCTTCTCAAAATTCTGAAGTTCTTGTCTTTTTATTTCCTGTCTACAATATTATGGAGAAAAAGTTTGATGCCTCTGTTAGTTATCTATTGCTGTATAATAAATTACCTCAAAACTTAGTGATTTAAAACAGTAAGCATTTACCTTCTCATAATTTATGCAGGTCAGGAATTCAGGAGTGGCTTAGCTGGGTGGTTCTAGCTCAGGGTCCCCATGAGGTGCAGTCAAGATTTTGTCCCTGGTCACGGTCATTTGGAGACTTGACTGGGCTGGAGGATCTGCTCCAAGACGGCCCACTCACCTCTGTTGGCTGGAGGCCTCAGTTCCTTCCCACGTGGCTTCTGCAAAGACTGCTTGAGTGTCTTCATGTTGTGGGGAGCAAGCCAAGAGAGAGCCAGGGTGTCCTTTATGTCCTCATCTTGGAAGTCACACACCATCACTTCCACACTATTCTGTTGGTCATACAGGCCAGAGACGATTCAGTGTGTGAGGGGACTTCATAAGAGCATGAATACCAGGAGGCAAGAATAATTGGGGGCAGCCTTGGAGGCTGCCTACCACAATGCCAAAGTGACTCTTTCCTTTAGGTGTTTCCTGTATTTTTTTTTTTTTTACTTTTGTGTTTTTCCTCTGTGTAGATATTTTTAGAATTTTTTACTATATTTGAGAGTCAGATTTTCCACCAGGACACGTTATTTATGCAGACCTCTTTTAATTTATTGTGTGTGTGTGCGCGCGCACAGAGAGCAGTGCCAAGCTGGGCGCAGTCTCCCTGGCCCCTTGGTCCCCTCCTCTCCAACCTGGAGCAGAAAGGACAGGGTGGGACCCACGGGATCTCTCCCCCATGGGGGCAGCAGGGTGAGGGGTAGTGGAGGACAGCTATGCCCACATTCCGGTGCTCAACCCTGAGCCGCCCCACCCCAGCCCCCCAACCAAGGTTCCACTGTGGCGGACACCAGTTGTTGATGGCTCTGACAGTTACATCCCAACTCCCTATTGGCTTCTTGGCTCTGCAAGGTCCCTGGGCTGCCTCTCACCCCACCTTCTGGGCCTCCACCTCAACCGTGTGTTGCTCCCAGCCCTCCCTGAACGAGCCTTCCCTCGGCCAGGAGCTCCTCTTCCTCTGGCCAGTTCCCCCAGTCTGGGCATATCAATCACCTCTTGCAGGAAGCCATCTTGGATTCCCTGGTGCTCCCACTGGGCTTGCTTTGATCTCAGCAACTGTTGCCACCCTGCAGGGCCACGGCCTCTTGACTTGACCATGACCCCATGTTGGGGGAAGCAGTGCCAGGTGCTGTTCACCCCTAACTACGCCAGGACAAGCCCCTCTCACTTTAAACTCAGATGTAGTAACACCTGCCGCCCCAAATCCACCTCCTCTCACAATGAGAGGGTCCCACAGTGCTGATGGTCGTCAGCAGGAAAACTGCACCAAGTGCCCCCGATGCCCGCCAGGCCCACCTCTGGCCCCAGCCTGTCAGGGCCAGCCGCCAGCACTCCCCACCAGCAGGCCTCGAGTCCCCAGGGGCCGCGTCTTCCACAGGGTCTGCCCTCTGTTCTGGGGGCTGAGGGGCAGTGGGAGGTTTGTGCGAACCAGGTTGTGGGGTTGCCCCCAGAGCAGCCAGGTGACGAACTCCTTTCCCAACTTCCCACAGAGGGTCCCTCTTCTTCTCTCTCCTGGTCCCCAGAGCCTGGCCAGCCTGCCCGCCCACGCCTCACATCCTCTCCCTGTCTTCTGGTCACAGGGTGGGCCTGGGCGCAGAGGGCAGCAAGTGACCGGGAAACCTCAGACCCCATAGAGACGTGCCTGGGCACAGCGACTCGCTCTGGGGAAGGTTCCCCTCACCCTGTGCAGCTGTCCCCATGTCCCCCAACAAACTGGACCCTGGCGCCCACTGCCTGATGGCCCCCCAGGCCTGTCTGCATGGCAGCCCCCACACTCCACCCCCCAGGCCATTCCACCTACTGGGTCTGCGTGGGGTCAGTTGGAGGGCCCATCCCACCCCAGTCTGGGCCTCTCTCTCCCCTCCCCTGATGCCCCTCCTCCCAGTCACCCCCAGCTGACCCCTCTGCCCTGCTCACCCTTTTGTGGTCACCGATGCCGATCACTGGCGTTTCAGTTCCCTCGAATGCGCCGGTCTGCCTCGTGCACCCAGGCTCCGCAACCTCCGGGAACCTGCAAATCCCACCCAGAATCCAGCCCAAAGCTTGCAGTCCCTGCACCCAGGAAATGCTTGTGGCCCCCACCCAGGGCAGGGGGCGAGGGCACCTCCCTGAGCCCAGGTGCTGGCAACAACCTGGGCCACTACCCCTGCCTCATTGGGGAGTGAGGGCAGCGCCCCGCAGTCCAGCTGACTCTCTGTGCGTGCCGCCCCGCCCCCCCACTCCGTCGGGGAGGAGAGCTCCAGGGACAAGGAGAGGCACGGTCACGCGTGTGGTGGGGCGATGTCTGCAGCGGTCGCTCCTCCCTGTTGCAGGACTGGGGGGCGCACGGGTGCTGCCAAGATGCTCCGAGGCGCCTGCTCCGCCCTCCTGCTCTGGGGCCTCCTGGGGACCCTCCACGCCCAGCAGCAGGTCATCGCACCTGACAACTCGGAGAGAAACAGTAACTGCCCAGGTACTGGCGTGTGGGCTGGGGCCGGTGTGGGGAGCAGTGGGGCCAGGTGAGGTCTGGGCTGGGTGGGGCGGAGCCCAGGGCCACCCACGCGCGCGGGGCCTCGGGACGGGACTTACGGCGCAGGCGCCGTGACTGGCCCCGTGTCCCCCAGAGAAGACCGACTGCCCCATCAACGTGTACTTCGTGCTGGACACCTCGGAGAGCGTCACCATGCAGTCCCCCACGGACAGCCTGCTCTACCACATGCAGCAGTTCGTGCCGCAGTTCATCAGCCAGCTGCAGGACGAGCTCTACCTGAGCCAGGTGGCCCTGAGCTGGCGCTACGGCGGCCTGCACTTCTCCGACCAGGTGGAGGTGTTCAGCCCTCCGGGCAGCGACCGGGCCTCCTTCACCAAGAGCCTGCAGGGCATCCGCTCCTTCCGCCGCGGCACCTTCACCGACTGCGCGCTCGCCAACATGACCCAGGAGGTCCGGCAGCACGGGGGCAAGGGCGTGGTCCACTTCGCCGTGGTCATCACCGACGGCCACGTCACCGGCAGCCCCTGCGGGGGCATCAAGCTGCAGGCCGAGAGGGCCCGCGAGGAGGGCATCCGGCTCTTCGCCGTGGCCCCCAACCGGAACCTGAACGAGCCGGGCCTGCGGGAGATCGCCAGCACGCCCCTCGAGCTGTACCGCAGCAACTACGCCACCATGCGGCCCGACTCCACCGAGATCGACCAGGACACCATCAACCGCATCATCAGGGTCATGGTGAGCTCCGCGGCCGCCAGGCGGAGGCAGAGCCCCGGGCGTCGGGGATGGGGCGGTCCCGAGCCTGGGATCCGCTCACCCGCATGGCCGTGGCCAGTCCACCGCTCCAGGCCTCAGTTTACCCCACTGTGAGTGAGGCCACGGAGCGGGGAAAGCCCGGGCAGGGTCCCATCCCACTCCAGGGTGCCGCGTCCCCCCCAAACGCAGAGCTGCAATGGATCTCCAGCTCCCGGCTAACCAGGGTTTCTCTCTCTGTCTTTTTGCAGAAACACGAAGCCTATGGAGAGGTGAGGGGCACTTGCCAGCCCTGCCAGCCCTGCCCTGGTCCTACCTCTGGGCCTCAGAGGCACTGACCCAGCAAAGATGATCACATGGCGCCTCCTCAGCTCCCTGGCGCTCCCAGGGAGCAAGGGAGGGAGACCCCTCTGCCTCGTGTTGGGCCTGAGACTCTTGAGTTTGGACAAAGGGCTCCTGGCCAAAACCAGGCTGTTTAAAGCCAGGAGGTCAGCATTAGGGTCATCCGCTGAGCACACGCCAAGTAGACGAGGATGGAGGTGGAGGGTCACCCTCCAGGCTGACAGGCTCTGTCCACCTGAGCCAGGCCAGGAGGAGAAGGCAGCAGCCAGTGGGGTGCCTAGCTCGGGGACCTGTAGCTCCAGGCCCCTGACATGCACCCGTCCCTGCGCGTCCCCAGAACCAGCCCATACCCGGGAAGGGTGCACCCCACTTAGCTGGGTGCCTACATACATGCCCTTCCCTAGAACAGCCGCTCACAACACAGCTGAAGACACAGGCACTGGAGATGCTGGCCGGCAGCTGTGTGAGCCCTTCTGCCATCAGTCACTGCTCAACCCTGCCCCCTTTTCCACACCTGACTGGAGCGCTGTGTAGACCCCCGAGCCTGTGCGTGGTGGGCACCTCCTGAGTCTGCTCCTTCACCCAGCCCCACACTCAGGTGGCCCACTGCCCAGCAGGCTGCAGGCCTGCGCAGCTGCCCCCCAACCTGGGCCTTGTCGTGCTGGCCTCACGCACTGCCACCTGCTTCTCGTTTCAGTGCTACA
This sequence comes from Ceratotherium simum simum, assembly GCF_057802395.1. Taxonomy (NCBI): domain Eukaryota; kingdom Metazoa; phylum Chordata; class Mammalia; order Perissodactyla; family Rhinocerotidae; genus Ceratotherium; species Ceratotherium simum. The sequence continues at coordinate 948,208 of NC_141926.1, read as the reverse complement.
AGGTGAGCTGTCTGGAGATCCCCGGGCCCCCTGGCCCCAAGGGCTACCGCGGACAGAAGGTAAGATGCCCAGACCACCATGGGGCCCCCACCGCTGGGATGCCCCTGACCTGTAAAGATCTGAATAGAGGGCCAACTGCATCTCGAGTGAGCTCAACACTTCCGACCCTGGAGGAGCTAAAATTCGATTTTTATCCGCTTCCTCCTACATTTTGAGAGAAGTAGGAACACTTTTTTCTATTATTGAGATTTGCCATTAAAATACTTGTGAAATAGGGGCCAGCCTGGTGGCGTAGTGGTTAAGTTCACGTGCTCTGGTTCGGCGGCCTTGGGTTCATGGGTTCAGATCCCAGGCACGGATTTACACACCGCTTATCAAGCCATGCTGTGGCAGCATCCCACATACAAAACACAGGAAGGTGGGCACAGATGTTAGCTCAGGGCCACTCTTTCTTCCTCGCCAAAAAAAAAAAAATACTTGTGAGGTAAGCAAGCTGCTCGTGTACGTAGACAAAACGTGACACGTGACTCCTGGGGTGTGACTGCAGGCCCACACAAGCACCCACTGCTGTCGCTCACCAAATAAGCGGGTTTTCAGGGTCTGGTTGGCCCTGTATTTCCCAGCAACAGAAGTGTATAAAACGGAATTCACTACCAGAGCATCGGAAACACCAGTAATTCATGTCAGAAATTACAAAGAAAGGCAGAGGAGGGGAAAGAAGCCTCTGAGGAGATGAGACACGGGGTTTGAAAGACAGTCCAGAGAAGGTCGTTACCAAGTAGGTTCGTGTTTTCTTCTTCCTAAATTTGGAAGAGAGCTGCCTAGACCAGTAGGCTCTAGACACACATCTGCCAGGCCTCTGGCCAAACGCTCCCACTGCCTCCCTGGCCTCTCCAGTTCTGGGGGCAGTGCCACGCACCACAGCCTGGGAATGAATTTGCCACTGGAGGCAGCTTTGGCCACCACAGCAGGGCGGTGACTGATGGGTCCTCATGGGGGGGGTCACTGGAAGCTGCCACAGGGATGACCGTAGTTAGCATCTGAGGGGCAGCGAGTGTGGCAGTGGACACACAGGGACCCCCAAAACAGGGCCCAGCAGTTCAGAAGCCTCTGCCCGCCACCTGCTTCCTGTGTTCTGTCTACCTTCCTTTCCTCTTCCTGGCTCTCCAACCCTCCTCTCCTTCCTCCTCTCTCCTCTGACCCCCCTCACCTCCTCCCCTCTTCTCTGCCCCTCTTTGCACTGAAATTAGAAGTATATTAATAAATAGATGCATTTACTTACTAAAGTTCTACGTTATATAGTAAAAACTTTAATTCCAAGAAGTATAACCTTTCAAGAGTTTTTTAAAGCACTGATACGTGCAGGTTAGTGAGTGGCCCCCAGGTCCAGAGGAATTGACATCAGGGTGTGAGGTGTGGGTGCGGCCCAGGCCGGGTGCTGCTGCAGGGAGGCCACTGCGGGCCTGTGTGGGCACCCCCACCCCCGGGGCTGCTCCGGCCGCATCTTGCAGGGTGGCTTCTCAGAAAGCTGTTGGTCAGGGCTCATAGAAACAGGGTCAAAACTGGCCCTGGCCTGACAGAGGCCACAATTCTCAGTGGCAGCTGACCCGACTCTGTGCCATCCCGATGTGATATCATCGCCTGGGTGGGACCAGCGACCTTGACCACGCTGCCCCCAGAACTGTCACTCTTCCACCTCCAGGAGCCAGTGACAGGGTCCCTGGAAGCCCACCCCACCCCTTTCTGCCTCGGTTTACCCTTTCTCTGTCATCTGCTTTTAGGGCGCCAAGGGCAACATGGGTGAACCTGGAGAACCTGGACAGAAGGGACGACAGGTGAGTGTTCTCCGCCCCCCCACCCCGTCCGTCGGCCCCTGTCCCCGGGTCCCCTGGGATTATACCCACGGCTGTATTCTTCTTCCACAGGGAGATCCAGGCATCGAAGGCCCCATTGGATTCCCAGGACCCAAGGCAAGTTGCTGCCCTCCCCGCCCCGTGGCTGGGGACGTGGGACTGGCCAAGGGCTGCCTGGCTTCAGGTGGACTGGCCAACGAGTCAGGATGTGTCCAGCCCAGCCCACCCTCCCCACCACTGACCCAAGGACATGAAGCGCCTCAGTATTTTGAACATCGTCCCCAAACCAAGTGTCTGGCCTGAGCCCTGGTCACACCTGTCACCTGAGACTGGCGACACCTGCTCTTCTTCCCTGGGCCCACAGGGTCCAGGTGCACACGCCCCATAGTAATGCTGCTTTTCTTCCCTCCCAATCTCAGGGTGTTCCTGGCTTCAAAGGAGAGAAGGTAAGATTCCCTCCCACGGCCACCACAGGAGCCGCGGCCCCAGGCCCCTCAGCAGCGTCATTAGCGAGCCTGTGGTCCCTGCTGGGGACACAAGACGCAGCTTGCCCCCATGGGGGCCTTGTTCTGGGCTCCTTGTGGCCCTGTGTGTGGTCTGAGGGCAGACTCGGGCGCCTGGGGCAGCAGGGTCTGTGATGCTGAGTTGCCAAGCTAACGCCTGCCTTTCCTCCTGCACAGGGTGAATTTGGAGCCGACGGGAGGAAGGTAAGCCTGGTGGGAGGGCTAGGCGGGCAGGCGCCCCCACTTCCTGCTGCTCTAAAGGGATGACCATCAGGGCTAATGGAGTCCCCTCTTCCTTCTCCCTCCAGGGCGCCCCCGGCCTGGCCGGCAAGAACGGGACAGATGGACAGAAGGTAGAGTGCCTCGGGCTCTGTCCCCGGGGCTGGACTGGGGAGCGCGTTGGCAGCAGTCCTCATGTTGAGGGAATGAGCAGAACCTCCTCAAGACTCGCAAGTCCTTCCTTGGGGCTGGCCTGTGGGCCCCACTGGCCACTGCCCTAACTTGTGGCTTGGGCAGCCCCAGTTTGCACCTGTCCAGTGGACGCAGGACAAATAAAAACATTGCGAGAGCAGGAGTGAACGTGTGCTTCTAAAAACCAAAGCCCAGCCTTGCGGGAACTTCCCAGCCTGTCCTGCAGAACCCGCAGATCTGGTCTACTGGCAGTTCACATGTCACACTTGCACACACATACACATATCACACACGCACACACGTCACACATGCACACACATCACATGTGCACACGTCATGAGTGAGTGCACATACATCACACATGCACACAGATGCACACACATCACACGTACACAGTTGCATGCGCATCACACATGCATACACACATACATCACCCATACACACGCACGTCAGGGAGGGGCACTCTGGACACTTGTGCTCCGGTCCCTGTCCTGGAACTCACTCCTGCCTCTGCAGAGCTGCCACCACACAGTCGAGCCGTTGACACATGTTCGCACAGCTGTGTCCGTTGCGTGTAGCCTGGCATGGACTGCGCCTGCCGTTTGCACCTCTGTCATCGGCATGTGGGCTGTCCTCTGAATGCCCCTCTGACGCATCTTCTGCTCCCCTCTCCTCCTTCAGGGCAAGCTGGGGCGCATTGGACCTCCTGGCTGCAAGGGAGACCCCGGGGATCGGGTAAGCGTGGCTTTGCGGTCCTCATCCACTAAACCCCGAGCTCTGGGAGACGCCGGGCGCCAGGCGGGGTGGGGGCTTCTGGGTCAGGTCGAGGGCGGCTGCTTCCCAGAGTCGTGATGGGCTCTGCATGCGGGTGGCTTGTCTGGTCGTCCTGCCCAGCTCGGTGGGTCCTGGCAGCCGAGACCCAGGTGGAGCATCCAGTCCGGAAGATGGGGCGCTGGTCTGCCTCCCCCACATCAGCCGGCCCTGGGCTTAGGGGAGAAGCCCAGGCACCGCTCTCGGCAGGAGCCCCCGACAACCCCTCGCCCTTCTCTCGCAGGGACCCGATGGGTACACAGGGGAGGCAGGCAGCCCCGGGGTGCAAGGAGATCAAGGCGCCAAGGTAGGCAGCCTGGCCAATGCAGCGGGCTGGCAGAGCAGATGGGGTCGCCACTGCCCGCAGCCATCTCTCCACAGCAGCGCCGGCCTCTGGGGGTCACCTGGGCTGAGAAGCCCAGCGGGGAGGGGCCTGTCTCTGAAAACGGGGAGAGGGCCGTGGGGGGTCCTGCCCCAGGGGGATCATGGGGTGCCCTTGCCCAGGGCTTCACCAGCTCACGTCCACCTTGGGACCGTGTGTCCCAGCTCAGGAAGCTCTGCAGTGCCCGAATGGCCACAGCGACAAGTTCACCCTGCTGCCAGCCCTCTCGGGGCCTCCCTGTGGAAGGCTCTCAGGCGCCTGTGGGGGTTCTGCCCTCTTAGGCCACCTGGCCTGTCACTTTGTCCCTGCCTGCATCCCCTCCCTTCCCCCAAGAAGCCCTGTCCTCAGACAGGGGCTGTCCCATCAATTCACCTGAGCAACTGCACGGGGGCCCTTCCCCGAGGAGCACTCGGGAGTGATGCATGCTCGGCTCACCGGCTGGTGCCAGGTCGCATCAGCAGCCGCCGCCGGCACGTGGCGTCCCGCAGGCTCTGCGGACGGGGCGGGGCGGGGGGCGGGGGGGAGCTTGTGCCCTCAGCCCCGCAGCGTCCTGCCCCCCTGTCAGCATCCGAAGGACACGAGGCTGATTTCACCAAATCCTTCCAGGGGGACCCCGGCCGCCCAGGACGCAGAGGGCCCCCGGGAGAAGACGGGGCCAAAGGAAGCAAGGTAAGTGTGCTTGCTTGCCCACCAGCAGTGCCTTCTGGGCCCACGGACGTGGGTGCCGGCCCTGTGCCCTGAGCACACCGCCCGCCTCTCCGTCCCCGCTGCCAGAAGACCAGGGCACCCCACGTGCCAAGGCGACCACAGTCCCACCAGACGACAGCAGGCCCGAGTCCAGGAGTGGCTGGGCCGTTCCCTCTGGGCCTCGTGCAGGTGTGGCCAGGCCACCTGCCGTGGCTGAACGGCTCCCTCTCTGCAGGGCTATCAAGGCAACAATGGATCTCCAGGAAGTCCCGGTGTGAAGGGAGCCAAGGGCGGGCCTGGGCCCCGAGGACCCAAAGGCGAGCCCGTGAGTCCACCCACAGCCCCCACTGCTCACACAGCCCCGGGGTCCGGGGCCCCTCCCGCAGGACCGCCCCAGCACGCGCCTCTGGGCCTCTCTGAGCCCAACATCCTCCGGCTTCTCCGAATGGGCCCCTGCGTCCCCCATGCAGCCGACACGAGGAAGGGCCACTGATGAGTGCTGGCCGGGCTCAGCCATACCCCTGCTGGAGACTCAGCACCCATGATGTGGCCCAGAGTCCCCATCTTGCCCCCCCAGCAGGTGCACACTCTGTGGGTCCCGCACGACATCCCCAGGTGTCCTGCCATGGGGGGAGGGGGCCCAGTGCCAGGGCTGATCCTCAGAGGGCACACCCCGAGGCCTGGCTTGGCCTGGAAGTGAACCAGTGACCTCGCTGACAGCCGGTCCCAGCCGGGTCCCAATCACATCAGCTGAAACGCCGCCTCGACCCCAACTTACAGGCTGACCAGGGACCCCTCCCGAGGTTTCCTAAATCCTTGGCTGGGACAAAGCCGACCCCGCAGAGGAGGGCGTCTAGGCTGAGGCCCTCTGGAGGGGCCCCCAGACCCCAGAGCCAGAGTCCTCATGGGGCTGGCAGAGCGTGGGGTCCCCGTGTGGCCCCACCATCAGGGACCCCACCCACATGCCCGTTCTCTGCAGGGACGCAGGGGAGACCCCGGAACCAAAGGCAGCCCGGGCAGCGATGGCCCCAAAGGTGAGAAGGTGAGTGTCCTCGTGGGGGAGCCGCGGGGCGCCACTAGCGTGTCTGTGTCTCCACTGGGGTCTCACCATGGTGCCAAAAGGGCCCCAGTGACAAGAGACAGCCACCACCCCCCAGGGTCCACCCAGAACAAAAGCGACCCCCAGGGCCATCAGGGGGCATTTCCTGGGAGGTTTCCTAAAGCAGGAGGCAGACAGGCCATCCCCACCCGTGTTCCCTGCTGGGGTTTCTGGGCAGAGTGTGGCCAGTTCCACGAGTGCCATGCACAGCTTTGAAGGCTGTGCACTGCTCCACCCCACAGCACCCCATCGCAGACACACATGCTCCTGTAGCTGGTGTGGGGTGCCTTTGTCTTTGTGGCAAAATCCTAGGGCTGCCAGTTCCCTGTGAGATTTGGGTGAAGGGCTCGAAGGAGGGGCTTCTTCCTGGGAGAAGTGAGGTGGTCCCTGCTGTGCTGTGCGAGGCCATGCAGCAGGGCTGTGGCTGTTCCAATGGGGTCCTCCTCCTGGGAGCTAAGTGACCCCCCCCCACCTCCCCTGGAACACACTCACTAACCAGGCCTTTCCTCACAGGGGGACCCTGGCCCTGAGGGGCCCCGGGGCCTGGCCGGAGAGGTTGGCAGCAAAGGAGCCAAGGTAAGTGGGCCAGCGGGCAGGAGGGGCTGCACCTGGGACCCCTGTCCTCCCCTGCAGACCTTGCCAGGGGCCACTGTGGTCAGGGCTGAGGACCCAGGCCAAGCCAAGGACCTCCTGGAGGGCAGCAGACCCCCGGACCCTGCTGACGCCCACAGTGATTGACAGCGGGGTCTCTGAGGTGTCTCGTCCCCTTTCTCTCCAGGGAGATCGTGGCTTGCCTGGACCCAGAGGACCCCAGGGGGCTCTCGGGGAGCCCGGGAACCAGGTCAGTGGCAGGACCCCTGGGAGAGCCCCTTGGCTCTGGGGCCCAGGCCCCTCACTGTCTTTTGACCCCACCATCCCCCCCACCCTCCCTTGCCATTTTGGTCCCCCTGTCCTCGTGCAGGATGCTGTCCCCATGCAAAGTTGGGCAGCGGGACAGGGGCAAGGGCCCTGTGCACTGAGGGGTCCAGCTTTACCAGGTGGGGGATGGCGAGGGACAGCAGGTGTGGGGCCTGGGAGCCAGTCAGTGACCATCAGGACACCGGCCCCCACAGGGCAGCAAGGGAAGGTGGTGGTCAGAGCTGGACACAGTCAGTCCCTGTCTGTGCCGACTCCCCACTTTCCCTCTGACCTCAGGGATCTCGGGGAGACCCCGGTGACGCTGGTCCCCGTGGAGACTCGGGACAGCCTGGCCCCAAGGTATGCCCCCTCCCCACCCCTGAGGCTGTCCTCGGCTCTAGAGTGAGGCTGCCTGGAGTGCCAGGCCTGGCCCTGTGGCATGGGAGGACGTCGGGGGCCAGGCGGCCCCCATGTTCCCACCCTGGGGGTGGCTTGTCCTTCCCAAGCCCGGGCCCGGCACGCAGCTCCTCCCCAGGGGCCCAGCCCCTCCGCCCTCCATCCATGCTACTGACTTGGTCTCTTCCTTTCCCACTGGACTCTCCCTGACCACTGCCCATTCTCCAGGGAGACCCCGGCAGGCCTGGATTCAGCTACCCGGGACCCCGAGGAGCACCCGTAAGTCCCGCGTGGCCAGGGACTCAGGGGAGGGGGTGGGCATTGTGGGGAGGGCCCTGAAGGTTCCCCCTTGTTCCCACGAAGGCCTCCTCCTGGGGGCAGGGCGACGGTGAGGAGGGGGCACGGGGCCAACCGTCGGGTGCTGGGGCAGGTCCCTGAGAACCGTCTCAGATGCAGCACAGGCGGCATGGTGTTGGCCGCAGCATGTGCAGCTCTGCACAGACTGTAACCACAGACACCGCCTGTGAGGGAAGGACGGGGCCGAGACAACCCAGGCCCCGGGGGAGGGAGCCCCCTGTCGGGACGGGAGTGCGGTGGCCGCACCTGAGCCCCCTGAACCCCAACCTGTGCTTGCTTCCAGGGAGACAAAGGCGAGCCCGGCCCTCCTGGCCCTGAGGTATGTAGGGGGCCCCACTCCCGCGCCCGCATGCCTGCCCTCGCCTTCCCTCCCAACCCGGGCTGAGCTCTGGGTGGGAGAGGCCGCACACTGGTCTCTCAACCTGAGATCCGTGGCTCCAGTGCCCGAGAGGGCTGCCATCTGACCCACCCGGCGGGACCACCAGACACAGGTCCTTCCTGATGGGGCCATACTCGTGTCTGGCAGAATCACCGGGAGTCTGGGGTGGGGGAGCAGCACAAAGCCCCCAAAAGACACCCCTTCCCCCGGGCTAACTTGTGTGTCTGTGTCTCAGGGGGGCAGAGGCGACTTCGGCGTGAAAGGAGCCCCGGGGATGAAAGGCCAGAAGGGCGAGCCTGTGAGTACCCTCATCACCCTGCGGTCAGGGGGCTCTGGCCTGAGAGCGGGCAGGGGGCCCAGGGCCGTGTGCAGGAGCTCGATGTCCACTGGAGCCCACCTACCTCTTCCCTCTGCAGGCAGATCCTGGTCCCCCCGGTGAGCCAGGCCCTCGGGGGCCGAGAGGAGCCCCAGGACCCGAGGTAGGTCAGTCGCCGGTCCCTTTGGCCCTCCGGCCTCAGCCCTGGGCCAGCCGGGCCGACACGCACCCCGAACCTCTGGGCTCTGCCGGTGCTGGGACACGGGGCCAATGTGCGGGGTCTGGGCCCTGACAGCGGTCGCCTCTCACTGTCATCCTTCCTCCTCCAGGGAGAGCCCGGACCCCCCGGAGACCCCGGCCTCACGGTAGGTGGTAGTCGGGGTGGAATCAGTGTCCTCCTCCCTCCTAAAGTGGAAAAGCAAGGGCAGCAGGGATGAGGTCAGCAGGGGTGAGGTCAGAGGGCAAGGTCAGCAGGGGCAAGGCCAGAGGGTGAGGTCACTGGGGTGAGGTCAGCAGGGGCCCTCAGACTCCTGCAAAAGCACCTCCTCGGCTTATCACGAGCTTGCTGTCTGGGCCGGGGCTGACCCCGCTGTGTTGCAGGAATGTGACGTCATGACCTATGTGAGGGAGACCTGTGGGTGCTGCGGTGAGTCTCAGCCCCTCGTGACCCCCATGTGGTTGGTGGTGGAGCTGGGCCACCATGGGGCCAGGACACTGTGTCCTTGGGGGCTCTTGTCCAGGGGTCAGGGTCATCATCTGGGTCCCACCCTCCCCCTCAGGGTCACTCTTTCCCACTGTGCACCTGGCTGTGCGTCCCTGGGGTCTGGGGGTGTCTCCCGGGGCCTGGGGTCAAGACACGCCCCCACTCGCCCCCACGCTGACCCCGAGCCTGGCCCACAGACTGTGAGAAGCGCTGCGGCGCCCTGGACGTGGTGTTCGTCATCGACAGCTCTGAGAGCATCGGCTACACCAACTTCACGCTGGAGAAGAACTTCGTCATCAACGTGGTTAACAGGCTGGGCGCCATCGCCAAGGACCCCAAGTCAGAGACAGGTCAGCTGCGCCCGCGGCTGGGGGGGGCCGGGGGCTGGCGTGGCAGGGAGGCGTCAGGCCCTGTTCGTGACAACAGGGGGTCGGGCAGGACACCCCAAGATCCAGCCACAGAAATTCCAGGACAGGGTCTCAGCTTTGCCAAGGTCCCCAAGGCCCCATATGAGGGTGGCGAGCCGTGTGGGGTCGTGACGGGGAGGGGCCAGGCCCTCACGACTGCTGTGGCCGGCACAGGGACCCGCGTGGGCGTCGTGCAGTACAGCCACGAGGGCACCTTCGAGGCCATCCAGCTGGACGACGAGCGCATCGACTCGCTGTCCAGTTTCAAGGAGGCCGTCAAGAACCTCGAGTGGATCGCGGGCGGGACCTGGACGCCCTCGGCCCTCAAGTTCGCCTACAACCAGCTCATTAAGGAGAGCCGGCGCCAGAAGACCCGCGTGTTCGCCGTGGTCATCACGGACGGCCGCCACGACCCCCGGGACGATGACCTCAACCTGCGGGCGCTCTGCAACCACGATGTCACGGTGACGGCCATCGGCATCGGCGATATGTTCCACGAGCGGCACGAAAGCGAGAACCTCTACTCCATCGCCTGCGACAAGCCGCAGCAGGTCCGCAACATGACGCTCTTCTCCGACCTGGTGGCCGAGAAGTTCATCGACGACATGGAAGACGTCCTGTGCCCGGGTAAGCAGCCACGCCCCCTTGCCTGCGCAGCCCTGGTCCTGGCGGTGGGGGGGGGCAGGGTGCTGGGCGTCTGAGGGCGGCTGAGGGAGCCCAGCCCTGCCCTGGCCAGCAGAGGCTGACAGGACCCCGCCTCTTCCTCTCCTCTAGACCCTCAGATCGTGTGCCCGGACCTTCCCTGCCAGACAGGTAACGCGGGCGCCACAGGCCCCCAGACTCCAGCAGCCGGGGCCAGGGGAGGAGGGGCCTGTGCAGGGGCCCAGGAAGGGGGGCCTCTCCCGAGCGACACACCCTCAGACTCCCGTCTCAGCCCAGACCAGCCAGTCTCCACCCCAGGACCCCAGCACATCTGAGGAGGGGGAGCCCTTCACTGTCCCCACCCCCCTGTCACATGTGGAGACAGGGTGCTGCCCTCTTGGCGCTGCTCTGGGCTCTCGGGCCACTGGTCTCGAATGCAGATGCTCGGCCTGGTCAGCTGAGGTGCTCGGGCCTTGTGGTCCCCACCGCCCGGGAGGGACAGACACTGGAGGGCTGCCCGACTCCCACAGGCTGGAGCCCTGGATCCAGTCAATGAAACGGCTGATTGAAAAGCGTCCGGGAGGTGAACGCCGACGGGCACACAGTAACCGGCTGACGCGCCTGCTTCTACCCCTGACGGCGCGGGCTTCTCTGGGAGCAGACCCAGCTTGCCCGGAGGGCCCATGCCTCCCGCCAGACGAGGTTGCACTTGTATGCGAGGCTGGAGCACAGGGGTGCACAGAGCCTGTCCTTGAGGGGACCCCCAGGGGCTGAGAAGGGGCAGGACGGGGTCATCCACACTCTACTGGGCAGCACAGTGACTGGGGCCATGGAGCCCACGCAAGTGCCCTGGGGGCACCAGGAGCAAGCCCCCTCGGCAAGCCTTGACCCCACCTGCCCGGGTCCTGCAGCCAGGGGACCCTCCAGCTGGGACATGGGCACCAGGTCTGTTTCCTCCCAGGAGCGTTGAGGCAGGGACCCCAGAGCTGGCTGTGGGAGGCGAGGCCGCCGTGAAGGGGGACAGGGCCCAGCTGTGTTGGCAGGTCCAACAGAGGATGCAGACAGGAAACCGTGGGCCGCGGAGCATCCACATCTGCCCGTGAAGCCAGCGTTTCCTGGGCTCACGTGTAGGCTCCTCCGGGGCATCAGGTGGGCTCCTGGGCAGGTTCAAAGGCATGAGGTGACTGAGGAGAAGAGCCGTGGGGAGTCGGGGCAGGGTCCCCACATTTGTGCTGATGGGGAACTTCCAAGGAAATGCTCGTCGAGGTTCTATCACGACCACGCTACGGCCGTCGGCGAGCTGTGGGGTTCCCATGGGAGACGGCCTGGGGTCCCCAGAGTCAGCTAGGGACTGCTGTGTGTGGTGCCCGGAGCCACTGGAAACCCAAGGTGCTGGCCTGAGAGCATCAGCCCTGGGCTGCAGCCGCCCTGCCAGGCGCGGGTCCTCCCGGGGTGGGGTCCCAGGGTCAACTGGCCCCTCAAGGGCAGGAACCAGACCAGCCCCTGGTGCCAGGGCCCAGGAGGGCCCTGTGCCCTGCCCCGTCCCTGATGTTAGCAGGAAAGTTGCGAGTCTCTCACTGCTGGGCGTGACATCAGCTGAGGCTGTTTGTGGAGGCTCCTTGTCAAGTCGGGGACCGTTCCCTCCATCCCTGGTTCATGAGAGTGATTATTGTGAGTGTGGGACCTTGTCACACGCTTTCTCTGCATCCGTTGGTGCGACCGTGTGGCGTTTCATTGTTAGCCTGTTGACGTGATGGATTCCGTTAGCTGATTTTCAGATGGGGAACCAGCCTGCAGACCCAGGATAAGTCCACTTGGTTGTGGTGTGTACGTTTTTTATGTGTTGTTGGATTCCATTTGCTAATATTTTGCTGAAGGTGTTTGCATCGATGTTCACGAGAGCCCTTGGGCTGTGGTATCTTTCTTGTGAGGCCTTGGTCTGGTTTTGGTGTTAGAGTAACGCTGGCCCCCGGGGCCCGCAGGACCCGACAGGGAAAGGGAGCAGCCCCCCTGGAGACCCTCCCCACCTTCTCCTAAATCGTCCTCCTTTAAAATGACTAGAAATTTCCCAGCAAATTAGATGCTGTGCCCAGAGGGGGAGGAAGCAGGCGTCACTATAGAAACCATCGCCTTGACATGCGTGGACCTGGCATTTCGGGGCTGCAAATAGGTCGCTGGGTGGACACTGCCAGCTCTGCTGTGGCCCTTACCTTCTGGGCCAAATGGCCCTGTCCACCCGGAGCCCCAGCCACGCCTGGGCTTGGACCAGGCCAGGGGGCGGCTCGGTTGTGCCAGAACCACAGAGCGTCAAAGAGAAACAGATCGTATGCATGGATAGGTCCTGCAGCAGGGAGGATCCGGGGTGAGCTGAGCTCGGCTTCTCCAGAGGAAGGCAGGAGACTGAAGGCCAGTGCTGAAGGGAGGGCACTGAGGGCACTGGGGGCCGTGGGGCCAGCCCCCTGGGTTGCTGACTGCACTTGCCCAGGGGAGAGAGAAGCTTCTCACCTTCAGGACAGGAGGCGGTGGTGCAGTCGGAGCACGGCGCCCACGGAGTTGGGCCCTGACCTCCCGCGTGTCCCCCAACGGGGACTGGGAGAGGGAGTGTCTATACTCAGAGTTGCTCCCAGGCCCCGGAGGAGACAGTCTGGGCGGTGGAGGAGTCGCGTCTCAAGGGCAGAGAAGAAGTGATAGTGGCAAGCTAACGTCCCTGCTCTGAGGGGTCCAGGGCCACCTGCCGACACCAGGCTTGGGCTGGAACAAACAGGAAATTCTCCTGGCAGTGCTGAGCATTTTAAGGGGCACTGGGGTCATCGCGGGCACTTGGCCATGAGCTGTCAGCAGCCGCACTGGTGTCTGGTCGATCTCACTGCGGCTGTTTGGCCATCAGTCCTGTGGTTCCCAAGGCTCATGGCGACCCACAGGCGCTTCCGCTCCCCGGCTCCTCGGCAATGCGCTCTGCCGCTGGCTCCCCCGGCCCCTGCTCAGCTCTGGCGCCCCGTGCCTTCGTTGGGGGCCGTGCTTCCCTGCCTCCTCGCCGACCCCACGCTGAGCTAATCCTCCTTCCTCGCTTTGGTCCTAACTCGCCTCCGAGGAGAGAGGCGCCTTGCTCTTGGCCGAGGAGGGCGCCGGAGGCCCGCTCACGTGGACCAAGGCCCTGATGGCCTTCTCTGGATGCCCCGCAGATGGACCGTGGCCCGGCGGCGAGTCCCCGGTCACCTTCCTCCGCACAGAAGAGGGCCCGGACAACTCCTTCCCCAAGACCATCCCCCTGATCCAACAGTTGCTAAACTCCACGGAGTTCACGCAGGACCCGGCCGCCTACTCCCGGCTGGTGGCCGTGCTGGTGTACACTGCCGAGCGGGCCAAGTTCGCCACGGGAAATGAGCGGCAGGACTGGATGGAGCTGTTCATTGACACCTTCAAGCTGGTGCACAAAGACATTGTGGGGGACCCCGAGACTGCTCTGGCGCTCTGCTGAAGCGCAGGCCGCCTGTGTGCAGAGATGGCCAGAAGTGCCCCCACCCAGCTGTGTTAGCTCCCTGGGGCTGCCCACTGTACATGGGGGGCTCAGGGCAGCATGGATCTGTCTTCTCCGTCTGGGGCCGGAAGTCCAAAGTCTAGGTGTCACAGGGCCATGCTCCGTCTGGGGCTCTGGGGAGGCTCTTCCTCCTCTCCCGGCTCCTACCTCTGCTCCGTGTCACGTGGCCTCCCCGCTCCTGTAGCCTGATGTCTCTGCCTCTCTTGTAAGGACACTTGCGGAGGCATTTAAGGCCCGCCAGGTAACCCAGGATAGTCTCCCCACGTCAAGGTCTGTGATTTGATCCCATCCGCAGAGTCCTTTTTTGCCATACAAGGTTGATTTCACAGGCTCCAGGATTAGGACGTGGTGCCTTTTGGGGGGCCCTTATTTAGCCAAAAAGGGAAAGGGAAGAGCAGAGCCTAGTAAACAACCGCACAACTCCCAACTTAACCTCCCACCTCTGTGCCCGCCGTCACTGTGCATTGTCGTCGGCCTCCCGGTGATGCATTGAGGAAAACTCCCCCAGACCAGCTGCCCCCGCGCGTCCGTCTCTGCTCCTGGGGACCTGGAAGTCCAGGGGCACCTAGAGAACTTGCGAGACGTTTTCTGCAAGTTCCAGCTGCTGAATGTAAAGCAGAAGCTGCTCTTCGTCTGCACTTCCGCCCAGATAAGCTACATCATTAATAAGCTCCTTAGAGACAAATCTCTGCCAGAAACGCCCGCTCCCTCTGCCGGCCGCCCAGCACCCGGGGAGTGTCCTTCAGATGCTGTGAGCACCTCGTAAACATTCTATAAAGGCTGAGAAACCAAGATCGTGGATGCGTTGCTCTGGTCGAGTGTGGTGCTGGGGTGACTTGCTGCTGGCTGGGGCTGGACCGTAGCCGTCGCTGCGCAGGTGGCCACCCGGAAGCCGGGTCCTGGGCTCAGGCCCTAGTTGTGGTGCTGCACCTCAGGATCTCCTTCCCAGTGGGATCCCCGCGCTCCTGGGGGTTGGCACACCTGGGCTGTGACCAGAGGCCTCTGCACCCACGTCCAGGAGTGGGGCCTGTGGGGCTGAGGAGCTGGAGACAAGCAGGGAGAGCAGCCCCATCCCTACCCATCCCCAGTGGTGATTAGAGTTGAGGTCTTGGGCAAGGCCACAAGGCAGGGCCTGGCTGTGTGGCCGTGCTGGGTGGGCTGTGTCCCAGCCCGTGGTCGCATGAGTGTGGAGAGCTGGTTTTCAGGCTGGGCCGTGGCATCCATGTTCCCCAGAGGCCCAGCCTCAGCCCTGGCTGCAGCCTCACCCCCACGCTGTCTGGCATGTTCAGGGCTGGTGACCACCAGATGGGGACAGGGGTCTCCTCAGGTGACAGGGAGTCACCTGGGCTGCCGCAGGGGTCTGGCCATACCTGTGCCACTGCCCACCAAAGCCTTGTCCAGTTGGAGTGGACGTGGGCTCCTCTTTCCGATGCTCCGAGGCCAGTGAGATGTGGCCCAGCCAGTGCTCTGGGACAGGGAAAGTGAGGGAGTCACAGCCGGAGGTGGGTCCTTGCGTCTGGGGGTCTTCAGGGCTGGGGGTCTTCATGAGGTCTTTTTACACAAGTACAAATTGATGACAGCCCCCTGCCCCTCTCTCCCAACCCCACTTCCCACAGATCGTGGCCCTTTTGGGGGTATCCAGTTCTTGGGCTTTATGGACCCCTTCCCACCCACAAGGGCCTGAGGAGGCCACTGGGCAGAGATGGTGCTTGGATGGTGGAAACGGGCCCCTCAGCCCTTGGCTTTGGGGTGGTTTCCTGCTGGGATGGTTATGTGTCTGAGGAGATGGGGTGGGATGCTGGACCCCTGCCCAGCATGGGTGATTTTGGGTGCAGACCCTCCCAAGCCCCAGTGTCCATGTGGCTCCGGTGAGCAAGGGTTGCATAAAGAGACGGAGCACAGCAAATGGCCAGAGTGGGCTTGGCCAGAGCGGAGTCTGGCCTGGGCCGTGTGTGGCCACAGAGGGGCGCGGCCAGGGAGGGGCCAGGGCAGGGCCGTGGGGGCCTCACCTGGATCGCCCCGCCCACCACCCCGTTTGCCCCCAGAGCTGTACGTGGCCCAGTGCACGCAGCGGCCGGTGGACATCGTCTTCCTGCTGGACGGCTCCGAGCGGCTGGGCGAGCAGAACTTCCACAAGGCGCGGCGCTTCGTGGAAGAGGTGTCCCGGAGGCTGACACTGGCGCGCAGGGACGACGACCCGCTCAACGCGCGCGTGGCGCTGCTGCAGTTCGGGGGCCCGGGCGAGCAGCAGGTGGCCTTCCCGCTGACCTTCAACCTGACGGCCATCCAGGAAGCGCTGGCCGGCGCGCGCTACCTCAACTCCTTCTCGCACGTGGGCTCGGGCATCGTGCACGCCATCAACTACGTGGTGCAGGGCGCGCGGGCAGGGGCGCGCCGCCACGCCGAGCTGGGCTTCGTGTTCCTCACGGACGGCGTCACGGGCAACGACAGCCTGGAGGAGGCGGTGCACTCCATGCGCAAGCAGAACGTGGTGCCCACCGTGGTGGCCGTGGGCGGCGACGTGGACGCGGACGTGCTCTCCAAGATCAGCCTGGGCGACACGGCCGCCATCTTCCGAGAGAAGGACTATGACAGCCTGGCGCAGCCCGGCTTCTTCGACAGGTTCATCCGCTGGATCTGCTAGTCCCCCGGACCCCAGACCCCGCCTCGTGCCCTCCGCCCCACCCTGGCCCTTTAGTTCCCCCGCACCCGCGGGCGCCGTCCTCCTGTCCGTGGTGCTGCTCAGACCCACCCAGAGGTCCTGCGCGCTGCGTGCGGCCTCGGTCTCTCCATGTGTGGTGTGAAGTCAGGAGGACCTCGCCCACCCCCAGCTGCTCCCAGGGATCCCGCAGCCCTGAGCCCGAGCCCACGGCCCCTCCTCTCTGTCTCCCACTCCCTGCGTTCCACGCCATTCACGGACCTCAGAAACTTCCCAGAGCCACTCCAGCGGCCAGCGCTCCAGACCTGCATCCACAGGCCCCTTGTCCCCTTGGCCTCCCTCAGCCCAGCCTCATCCCAGGACTCGCATCCACCCCTCCAGCCCCTCCAGCAGCTCTCTGAGCCTGCCCCCTCCCAGCCCTACTCTTGGGTCTCCCCTTCACCTCTGGGGTTAACCTGCCCCAGGTCAGACAGCTGTGCCAGCAGGCTCAGCATGTCCGTGTGTGCACACACCCCAATCCAATAAAGGCTTTGAACCCCCTCCTGCTCCCCAGTTCTATGTGTCTGTGCCCACCAGGGACCCCCTCAGGGCAGCCAGTGGGACGCTCAGCCCGTTCCTATGCCCACCAGGCTTCACCATACCCCCAGGGCCCCATCCCCCCCACTTGCCCTGTGCATGCAGTGGTGCCCGGCCTGGCCTCCTCTCTTAGGGGCAGGTGCTGCCTCCAGGCGCTGGCCACCCACACCATCTCCAAGTGCACAGACTGGACACCTCAAGCGTGGAATCCACCCTGTCTGGTCGGCTTTGGGCTGAAAAGGATACTGCTTGATCGATGAAGTCTCTCTCTATCCCCAAACCAGAGCCAACGTGCTTTAAGAATGTTTGTTGGTTTGTATGAAAATATTCTGT
The DNA here is from genome assembly GCF_057802395.1 of Ceratotherium simum simum. Classification (NCBI taxonomy): domain Eukaryota; kingdom Metazoa; phylum Chordata; class Mammalia; order Perissodactyla; family Rhinocerotidae; genus Ceratotherium; species Ceratotherium simum. The sequence continues at coordinate 931,260 of NC_141926.1, read as the reverse complement.
GGACAGATAGATAGATTCTTTTTTGCTCTGGCAACTTCAGTGACCTTCTGTTCAGACCCCCGGGTCTGAAGCTCGCCCTCTGGGAAGTGCCGTATTAAACCACTGGTTCCCGCAGGCAGATGCTCTGCTCCTGTTGTTACTCTGTGCTAGGGCTGCCACAGCCGAGTGGCTTGAACCACAGAGATTGCTTGTCTCGTGGTCTGGAGGCCAGAGGTCTGAGACCAGGTGTCGGCAGGCCCGGGCTCCTGTCGGAGGCTCTAGGGGAGGATCTGTTCCAGGCTCTCTCCAGCTCCTGATGGTTCCTTTGACTTCTCAGCATTACTCGATCTTCTCGAGGCGTTCTCCCTGTGCATGTCCGTGTCCACATTTCCCCTTCTTACAAGGACACCAGTCACTACAGGTTAGGGCCCACCGTACCCCAGTCTGACCTCATCTCAACTAATTCCATCTGCAAGGACTCTATTTCCAAATAAGGTCACATTCTGAGGTACTGGGGGCTAGGACTTCAACATGTGAATTTGGAGGACACAATCAGCCCAGAACATGCTGACACCTTGCTCATCCCCTTTTGGGGATGATGAACTCATTTTGCGGTATTTCCAGCTCTCTTGACATCTGCCTACACAGCCTGCAGCTGGAGGGCAGGGCTTCAAACCAGTGTTTTCTCTTCCCCTGCCTCCATTTCCCCTCGCCCCAAAGAACCTACAAAGTGCCAGCAAGAGAAAGAGAAGAGGCCTCAGACAGCAGCGCTTGCCTGTGAACTTCCTGGGGTCGGGGTGGGGGAGGCAGAGGCCCCTCCCTCCACACACCCCGAGTTCTGCCCACTGAGCCCTGCCCAGGTCCACCTCTGCAAGGGAAAGGACGTCCCTCTCTGTGACACCGGCCCCTGTGTGTTCAGCTCTGACCCTCAGGAGGCGAGAACATCTGTCCCTTTCGAAGGGACTTATGAGATGGATAAGCAGGTGGGTGGGGCTCTTTGAGGGTGGAGGCCAGCTCCGAGACCCTCAGAGTGCTCGCCACACTGGTATCCGAAGAGTTCTCTGCTGGGGGCCCCAAACTCCCCCAAGGGCAAGGGTGCCAACCCCCTCTCGGGGCTGCCCTCTGAGCCCACATGTCTGAGGTCCAGCCCCAGCAGGCCCCACCTCCCCAGCCCTCAGCTCCTCGGAGGGACCCTCAGACACACTGCCTGCCATGTGTGATGTTTGAGTTAGGATTCTGTGACGGTTTCATACAGGACCTTTCACTCCATACACACTGGACACCCTCAGAGCCTCTACCATGGCCCAGTTGGTTGGGCCCCCTGCTCTGCCTACTCATCCCCACTGGGTCCCGCTCGGACATGTTTCCTGTCCCCTGAGAGAAGTGGACATGAGTGAAGGAGACTCAGCAAAGATTAACCCAGATGGGCTTGCCTGGGGCAAAGGTCACAGAAGGAAGTCAGGGCAGACAAGGCACACAGCAGAGTGGCCACAGAACCCACCCAGGAAAGCGAGGGGTGCCAACCACGAGGCATCACCAGCATATAGTGTCCAGGAGTGGAGGTCCCAGGTCCCTGTGAGAGCCCAGGGAAGTCCCCAGGTCTCAAAAGTGTGCACAAGGCCATGGGTCCCCTTACCCAGGAACAAGACACTTACTCTGTGACCTCTGAGACACAGTGTACAAGGTGGTCCCTTGGCCTGAGTGGATGTCATGCCTGTCAGTCCCACTCCCAGCAGGAAGGACAGATCAGACCAGAGTGATCCAGGTCCTCAGAGTCTCAGTGAGGGGCGTGGACCAGCCATGCTCCCATTTCTCAGAGTGGCACAGCCCCTCACTAACGTCCCCACACTAATGTCTCCTCACCAGGGTTCCCTCACCAATGTGCCCACACCGACATCCCCTCACCAGCGTCCTCCCACTAACGTGCCCTAACTAATGTCCGTACATAACATCCCCTTACCAACGTCCCCTCACCCACACTAATGTCCCCACACTAATGCCCACATTAAATGTCCCCTCCCTAACATCCCCCAACAGCATTTCCACACAAACATCCCCTCACTGATGACCCTCACAAACGTCACCATTCTAACGTCCCCACACTAACGTCCCACATTAACCTTCCCTCATTAACATCCCATCACAAAAGTCCCCTCACCAACACCCCACACAAATGTCATCTCACCACTATGCCCTTATAAACATCCCCACACCAATATTCCCTCACTAACATCCCTCACTAACGTCCCCTCAATAACATCCTCTCACCTATGTCCCTTAGTAACAACCTGTCACCAACATCCCTCACCAATGTCCCCTCACTAAATTCTCATCACCAATATCCCCACATTAACATCCCCTCACCATTACTCCCTCACTAATGCCCCCTCAATAACATTCACTCACCAATATCCCCTCACTAATATCCCCAACTAACGTCGTCTCACTAGTATAGTCTCACTAACGTCTCTCACAAATGTCCCCTCAACAATTCCCTCACCAACATCCCCACAGCAACATGCCCACACCAACAGCCCTCACAAACATTGCTCTACCAATGCGCCCTCACAATGTCCCCCACGAACATTCTTCACCAAAGTCTCCACACCAATATCCTCTCACTGTCATTCCCTCAATAATTTTCACTGACTAATGTCCCCTCATTAACGTCTCTTCACCCATGTCCCTTCACTAAGATCACCACACTAACATCACTTCACCAACATCCCCATACTAATGTCCCCTTAACAAAATCCCCCACAATGTCCCCTCACAAACTTCTCCACACTCATGTCCCCTTCCTAACATCCCCCCAATTATGTCCCCTCAAAATCATTCCCTCAATAACGTCCATTGCCAACCTCCCTCACAAACATCACCTCACAAACTGGCCCTCACAAATGTCCCCACAATAAGGTCCCCTCACCAAAGTCCCCTCTCCTACACCCCTTCACCAACATCCCTCATACACATCCCCTCACCAACATGCTCTCACTAATAACCCAAGGCTAATGCCCACCTCCTGACCCACGAAATGGAAGGGGGAATGTAGGATACTCCCAGGCCCATCCCGTCAAAGCGGGTCCCAAATGACAGCCAGACCATCCAACTCCTCTGTGCTCCTGACGTAAGGGCCATCTCCCTTCCCCGGCCCCAGGACTCACCTCCTGGTAGCGGTGGACAACCCAGTGCTCAACACGCTGGGTCATATCCCACAGCAGGCTCCTCCAGGGAGGCCTGACACTCGGGCAGACCCCTGCCGTGCCGCCTGACAGCTATGCAGGGCCGCATGGGGGCTCCTGCTCCCTGCATCTGGGAGAGCCCATGTCCTCCGTGGTCACCGAGGAGAAGGGGGACGAGGAGGCCCCCTGGGCACACACTCAGGACCAGAGGCTCAGGGCTAGGCCGACCTTCGGCCCCACGAGCACTCCCCAAACCACTTGGACTCTGGGGAGCCAGACCCAGCTCCGCTCAGCGGCCTTCTCTGCACCTGTGTCTGCAGCCCCGACCCACGGATGGCACCCCCACAGAAAATTCCCAGGAGGAGACAAGGTGGAGAGAGCTGAGCAGGAGCTTATCCTCAGGGCAGCAGGGCCCGCAGTGAGGGGACAGCTGTGGGGCGCGTGGCCTCACAGGCCCCTCACATGCTGGGTGGTGGGGGTCAGCCGAGCTGCCAGCCCTGGAGGGCAGTTCCTCAGAAAGAGCCGGCACCGCCGGGCAGGGCACTGCCCCAGCTGAGTTTTCCTGTTGGTGGTGTGACTTGGCCTCTGCTCTCCTTTGCCCGGGTGGTTTCCCTTCCATTCAGCCTCCTTTCCTCACGCCCGTCCCTGGAGAGGCCACAGGGTCATGAGGCCACAGAGGCCACAGAGCGCCCAGCAGCTCTCCCACAGCGGCTCCCAGTCCCCACAGCCACCTGCCTCCTAGAGGCTCACCTGACCTCAAGGGCCAAAGAAGCTGCCATCCTCCCTGCCCCGAAAAGCTCACCTGCTTGCACCCCTGGACCAGGGCTGGCGGCCGGCAGGGAAGGGTCCATGGTCTTCCCAGGCCCCCGGGAGGAGATGTTACCGTAAACAATGACACCTACCCAGTCCCTGAGACCATGAGTGATGAGGGAAGGGGGCCCAGTGCTGGCCCAGCCTTGGTCACAAGGAGTGGGACAGATCCAGCTCACAGTGGCCTGGGTCCAGTGTGGGTCTCCAGAGGCACTGGGACAAGAGGAAGGAGGTGAAGACGCCAGCTGGACGCCTCCTGGGGTCGCTGAGCAGAGCCCGTAGAGCCTGTGCCAACGCTCGGGTCGCAGCCCAGCTCCGACCTGAAACCGTGCCGAGCCTCAGCCTCTCCACCCATAAAGCCCAGGGTGGGGGGCGGCTGATGGGGAGCTGAGGCCAAGCCTGTGGGATGAACCCAAGCGAGGCACATGCCCTGGATCGGGGAGGCCCTTGATTAGAGTCAGCTCCTCTAGCCAGGGTCGGCAGCACACGGTGTGTCAACTCCTCATTTCCTGAGACCCCTCTGCTCCCAGTGTGACCCCCACTGGCCTGCTCGATCAGCAGGGGCAAGGGAGACCCTGGGTGTGTTTCGTATGAAGTAGTACTCCATCATGCGTTTGTTGCCAGCAAATTCAAGCCACAAGGGAAGAAATACAGCCAAGGTACTGGTGACCCTCCCCCTGCAGACCCTCCCCCAGAGTCACCACGGCTGGGAACCCCCAGGAGCTTTCCTTGCATTTGCGCACACGCACGTACACGTGCTCACACACATGCACACGTGCATGCAGACAAGCAGACTCACCACACACGTGCACACACTGGCTCTCTCCAGGGTGCGCCAGCCTGTTCAGTTTGATTTGTAGGAGCTTTTTATGTTGGTCAATGATAACTCTTTGCCTGTTACAGGGGTTGGATTTTGTCTCCTTCCAATAGGATTCTTGTCATTTCCCTGGGTTAGGATGTCTTTTACCAGAAACAAGTGTTTAAGGTATTTGGGGTCTCCCCTTGCTTAAGAAGGATGTACTCTCGAAATTATTTTCTTTTAATATCCTATATTGTTGTCTAGTAAGTACATTCATACTTTTTGTTTTTTACGTGTAAGTAACCATCTGGAAAGAATTTGAGGGTGTGGGGCCACAGCAGGCGCAGCTGAGGCAGGAGATGCCCCCAGAAGGAGCTGGAGGCTGGTGGGTGTCAGGACTTAGTCTCGTGCTCAATAGAGACACAGGCACATGAAATGACCCCAGAAAAGGAGGTAGAGCATCAATGACGTGAAAAGACGGCCGGCCAACCTCAGAGAGAACAAAAGACGTGAAGCCACAGGACGCTCACCTTCCACCTCTCAGGGCAAAGGCCCCAATTTGACAACATGCTGTTGGGAAGCGTATCAGTCAGCGACTGCTCTGTAATGACCAGCCACACAGTCTCACGGATGGATGGACAGTTAGCATTTATTCCACTCATGGACCAACCGGGGCAGCTCCACTTAAAACTCTGGGGATCGTCTCAGTCCCGACTCACACCGTGGGGCTGTGGTCAGTGGGGAGGCTCCACGCCCTGTGCGTCCATTCTGGGGCTCAGGCCGATGGCAGCAGGCGCTCAGCAAAGGTGTTCTGGGGGTGGAGGTCAGAAGCCCCCAGAGGGGCAAGCAGAGACAAGTGAGCCTCCCACGGCAGGGCAGGCACTGCGTGCTGTCCCTTCAGCCCACATCCCATCAGCCAATGTGAGTCGTGTGGCTGAGCCCAATGTCTACAAGCCGGGGACACACTCCACCTTCAGTGCTGAGAACTGGGACGTGGGGGACATGGGGGGACATGGGGCACGCAGCAGCACAGCAGCTGGGAAGGCGACGCTGCACGACTCAGCAGTTCCAACAACCGTGTGAGCCTCACACAGGACTTCAGCAATGCCAGAACCAGACACGACCCACGCGTGCACCAGCAGGTATAAACAAAGCACTTTCCCTGCAGGGAGCACGCGGTCACCCCACACCCCAAGGAGGACGGGGACTCGCACAAGGAGGATGGGGACTCGCACAGACGGTGCTGAGGGAGGCAGCCAGACACCAGGCGGGGAGCGTGCGAGCCCTTCATTTAAAAGTCAGCTAACAGAGAACACTGAACCCTTGTGCCTGGTGGCTCTACAGGAAAGCAGGGGTGCGGTCGCCATGGGGCAGGGTTGTGGGGGTCAGAGGTCAGGAGGATTCCATGATGGGGAGATGGCCTCCTAGGACACACTTTGTCACAAATCGTTGAGCTATCAGTCACTGTTTTGAGCACCTTTCTGAATGTGTCTTATATTTCACAGTGAAACGGTTAAGAAAATACAGGGAAAAGTACAACATATGGTAAATCGGAGTCTCGAAACACTGAGACATGGGTCTCAGGCCACCTCATGCAGTAGAAATGCAATTCAGCGTATAACCTGCTCTATTTGTGGAGTGAAGGAGGAATTAAGAGTTTATATCCACACGTGTTTGTGTCACATAAACAAACACTACAGGGCACAAAAGAGGGGGTTCAGTGATTTCAGGAAGAGGGTACGACGGGGGCCTGGTGGGACCGGGTGGCGAGGCTTCTCCACAGGACTCGCTGCATTATCCTGGGCTTGTACTGCATCCCAGCATGGCCTATTTGAGAAGACGAAACGGAAACCTCCACCTGCAGCTGGTGGTGACTGGTTCCCCCACAGCAGAGCCAACCCTCGCTCACTCATGGCTCGAAGCTGGGCCTCCCCAGGTGTCCCCCACCAGGGTCGGACCACTGCAGCCCACACCCCACTGCACACCTCCTGCCCTTCTCTCCTGGGAGTCCCCATCCAGGACCCCGTGGCCCTGCCTCCGTCACGGCCATCACGCTTGGCTTGGTGGCACCTGGACCTGGGGCTGCCCGGGGCGGGGCTCGGTCTCCACTTGCTGCCCCAGCCCTGGGGCTATCACCAACACCCTCCACCCCCATCCCTCCCGCCCAGGCCCTCCAGGGGGATGTGGCAGAAGGCAGAGGGGCCGTGGCCAGGAGATAGGAGAGCCACCCCCCGGGGACCCCCATCATCAGGCCTCAGCCCCCTGAGCTTCCACTGGGAGAGAAGTCAGGGCCTGGCACACGGCACCCACCCTTCCCAAGACCCTGGGTCCAAGGCTTCACCCCCTCCCAGCCAGGACATGGGAACTTGGCCCAAGTGTCCCTGTCACCTCCCAGGAACTCTCGGCTCACCTGCTCCTCCTCATCCTCGCCTACCCCGCGAGTAACTGGGACCCGGCCACCCCCCTTCCCCACCTCCCCCAGATGCTGGCCCACCGCTTCCCTACCCATCAGGGAGTGCATCCCAGGATGTGAGGGGAGGAGCCCTGCTGTCCCCGTGGGGATTTCTGTCCCATGCATGACCCAGAGGCCACCTTGCTCCAGGCACCCTGCGCTGAGTGACCTGTGGCCAGGCTCAGGCCCTGGTGGCATCTCACACATCTGTGGGACCCTGGAGCCGGTGTGTCACCTTGCACTGCGCCCCTACTTCCTCCAACCCCGTCTCCCCACACTCACTCATCACAGGGTCCCCCATCCCTGCACACTCATCTCGGCCCTTCCCTCAACCCCAAACACACAACCAGGCACTGGCGTGTCATGACTTTACTGGAGGCCACAGGTGACAGAGGGTGACACCACCAACCCCAGATAAGCTCCCACCCAGTCCCCACACCCACCCCTCTGGGCCCCATGGGGACCGAGTTCAGAGGCTGCCCTGTCCGATCAGCGAGGCTGGACCCTATCGAGAAGGAAGAGGGGGTCGCTGAGGGGCGCAGAGTCCTGCAAGGCTGCCCGCCCAGCCGTCACTCCTGCCGGGCCTCCAGGCGGTCCAGTACCAGTGTCACCTGGGTCTTGGCTTCCTGCAGGAGGCTGGAGATGCGCTGGTGGACCTGATGGACGCAAGGGCGTGCTCATCACCCTGCACCTGCCACCAGAACCCTCTGGCCCTGCCCCCTCCCTGCACCCTCTCTGGCCATGCTCCCTGGCCTGTCCATTCTGGGGTGATCCTGAGCACCTGACCTGGGGACCCCCAGCTCCTCATGGGACCCTCAGTGGGGATGGGAGAGGCCCCTCTGTCCTGAGATGTGGGGACAGCCAGGCCCCAGGCCCTCACTCTCCTGGTCTTCCTACTTTAGCCTCGACTGCCAAGGGCAGGGCTGCGTCCCGAGGCCCAGAGGGGCTCACGTGGCCTGTCCTTTAACTCGCCCATGTGGTGTCCACGTGGTGGACAGTGACTTCCCTGGGTGGCCAAGCTCAGCCTGGCTAAAGCAGGCAGGTGGGGAGAAGGCCACGGTGCCCCCCTTTTGAGCCATGAAATCGCTTTTTAAAGATTATCACAAAATCACAGCGACCAATCGGTGACGGTGGGGCTGGGGCCAGGGGAGCGGAGGTCACTGCTAACGGGTGCAGGGTCTCCTTCGGAGTGATGAGAGTGTTCCAGAACTTGATGGAGGTGGTGGTCACACAACATCATAAATGTGTAAACGCCCTGAATTGTACACTTTAAGACGGTGAATCCTATGTTCTGTGTGAACTTTACAACAGTAACAACGATAAGGAGACTATCACGAGTGCTGAAGCTAAGACAATTTCGTGGGTGGCAACTGTTCTTTGAGGCCTGTGTTGCAGGTCCTATGGTCCAGCCCTCCTGGGGGACCCCAGCCCTGGGCAGCCCCATCGGGCAGGTGGGCGAGGTGGGCAGGCCGGGGTGGCCAGGCTGCAGCTCCATCAAGGGCACAGGGGCTCTGATCCCCACAGCTCCCCGGTCCCCAGACAGGACTGGCCCAGGCCCAGCCAGAGCCCCACGGGAGGGGAAGAGGGGGTGCCGACTGGTGCCTGGGCCACCTGCCTCCACAGAAACCCCGAGAGAGGACAACGGCCGTCCCCCAATGCCTGTGGTCCACAGGCCAGGCCTTGTCCACCCACAGGACGCAGGAGGAACGTCTCATCAGATGGACACTTCCCTCGAGGACCTGCTGGCCGGGGCCCCGGACCCACATCTGCAAACCACGGCCCTGAAGGCCATCTCCAGTCCCCTCTGCGGGCCCGGCCCCCATGCGCCTCCTGCTCACCTGGTCCTTAAACGCGTCATCGGTGATGTCCTTCAGGTTGATGAGCACGTTGAAATACGCACCAAACACGCCTGTCTCCAGGGCTTTGGCTGCCACCTGCAACAGCGCCAGGGCAAGGCTGGTCATCAGTGACTGGGCGGAGGGTGGGCTCACCCTGCCCACCCCCGGCACAGGGCCACAGCCTGGGGCCTCACGCCTCATCCCTAACGACAGCAAACCGAGCGGCCTGAGAGTCCCTATGAGGCGGCCCATCCAAGGAGGCCCTGGCCGCGCCCCACAGAGAGGAGTGGGCCCTGGCCTGATCCCACCCAGAGGCAGAGTTAACAACCACGGCCCGATTTCCTCCACGTTCAAGCTTAGAAAACAGGCCGCTCTCATCTGAGCATGGCACAGTCTGAGCGCACCAGCTTCAGGCCGGGCTGGGGACTACGCGTCTAAGTCACAGCCCAGCCTTGTGCCTGCAGGCCACAAGGGTCGGCGGGGGCAGGTCTTGGAATCTCCTGAGCCTGGCTTCCCGGGCATGAAGGTGACTGGAGACGAATTGAGGGCGGCGGCCAGTCACTCAGGCAGGGTGAGCATCTGCACGGTCGTCTGGGGCCAGGAGACCCATCACTGGACAGGAGCCTGGCCCTCCCTGGGGGGTTCTTAGGCCCCCCAGGCCATGAAGCGTCCAAAGGCCCACCCTCAGCTGACCACTCAACAGCCAGGCTTGAATCTGGCTGGCCTCGGCCTCCCTGACCCACGCTCGGAACGCAGCCTTTGTGTGGCCCTGGCCAGAGCTGGCCACAGGTGGGGTCCTGAACAATGAGTGAGCACAAGTGTATTAGACGTTCACAGGACCCCACGGGGCCAAGGAGATGGTCCAAGCACAGGCTGGGGCCCAAGGAGGAACCTGGGATGGCAGGAACCTCGGCCTTTGTGGCAGGTGGCTTCCGGAACATTCTCGACAACTCACAAATGACTGCCTCCCCAGGAAAGAAGGGGACACTTCTCTGGGGCCTCAGGACAAGACACTGAGAACAGGTGTCTTTTTTGTAAAACCCTGTCAACCGTGGGGCCTCAGGACGGGCTGCAAAGAGCAGAGCCTGCTCTGATGTTCCTGGTCCCGCGCCCTCCTCGCACGGGCTGTGGACAGGGCGATGTTGCAGGCCTGTGAGCTGCCTTCAGGGTTTTCTAGAACAAGCAGGCAATGAGAAGGGGGGAGGGAGAGGGGACAAGTCGCTAGGAGGAAGCCATGCGTAGGCGTGGACTATGGAGACACATTTGAGTCTCTGCCTCTCTGCCATGCAACCTGGAACAAGATCCTTAATTCCTCATCTTAAAACGGGCTAAACAAGCTGACCCCACTGCACGAGACTGGCCGAGACCACCCTGTGAAGTGCTCAAGTCCAGGCCTGGCTCAGTAAATGCCCAGTAAACAGCTGTGGTTGCCCAAGGACCCCCAACGTGCTTCCCCCACAGCAGGAGGCCAGGCCCCCTCTCGTACCTGCAGGTCCGACCGGCAGGCCAGGTTCCCACACAGGGCCAGCTCCTGCAGCGCCGGCCACAGAGAGGCCACCGTCTCCGCCAGAGCCAGGGGCACGGCCACCGCCCGCCTCAGCCCCTCCTGCAGGGCGGCCGAGCGCCTGAAACCGTGGGGGGTCGATGGTCAGAGCCCCAGGGCACCCAGGGATGGCCGACCCGCCGGACAGCTACTCTCTGAGCGGTTAATCAGGGGACACAATAGAGGAGACAGTCTTTCAACACGAACACTCCCCAGAGGGAGGAGTAAATGGGGCTAAGGTCCTTTCAAGGAACCAGGTGTCCACGGTTGGGGGCACCACCCCCGCGGCCACTGCTGCACTCACCTGTCCCTGTCCTCAGGGGTGTTCTTGGGCAGCTTCATGGCTTCCTGCCAGGACAAAGCACAGAAACGTGTGGGGTGAGCAGCGGGCGTCTCCCACGGCCACACGGAGAGCCTGGGCGGGGTGAGGGCCAGCCTCGTGACAGCACCCACGTCACCACCCCGGGAGCCGGCATTTCCACAGGGCACAGACGCACTTTGGGGACAGTGCTTCTGTGGGGTTCCACAGTTTAAAGTCTTTGGCATTGGGCCCCAGCAGAGGAGGGCGACCCGGTTCAGGGACCCCACATTGGGTGCTAAGAGACTGGAGAAGAGGGGGCGGTGCCCTCAGGGGCAGAGGGGTCCGTGAGTCCTCCAGCCCAGCCCTTCCTACAGCACCCACCAGTCACTGCTTGTGCATTAACACAGGCCACTGCGTGACCCCCCAGAGTCTAGGAGCAAAAGGTTCAGCCCCTCCTCCATTCCCGACCCAGTCTTCCTCCAGGAGTGGCCACGTCGGGATTTGTCCTCTCTGCACAATGAGCTCGCTCTCCTTGGATTGGCCACTGGTGGGTCCGGTCTCCCCTCGTCCGCACGCCCCTGTGCTGTGAGCACGGCCGTGTCCGGGCTCTCCTGTCACACCCAGCGTCGAGCCCTGCCCACCCGCAGGATTTCTGGATGGGTCTGAGGGCACAGCTGGGTGGGGACTGTGGCCAGTCAAGTCCTGTATATTTGGCCAAATCTCTGCTCAAAAGTTGCTACCAGTCGACCCTTCCCTCAGCCACGCATGAGAGCAAATGACCCCAGACCTGACCAGAACCAGATTCTGTCGTCCTGATAACTGTGGTCGATGCACAAAAGGTCCCAACTGTCCCTGGAGACTGGCCTGTCATCCGTCTCCACGACCACACATCGCTATCCAGGTGTCCGCCTTGGGGACCTGGATCAGGTCTCACACACGTGGACGTTAACCCCTGGCTGTCATCTGGCTGCAGGAAGCTTTGAGTAGCCAGACCTGGGTGTTTTGGAGTCTCCCCGGGGCAGAACTTTGCTGATCTCAGTCAAGTCCACCTTTCATGGCCACATCTGTGTCCAGCTGAGAGGCCTGCCCACCAGAGTTAGAGCTGTTTTCTAATTTATTGTGAGGTTTGTTTTGGGGGGAGGTACACAGCCAGCTTTTTATCCCACGTGGAAATTATTTATGTATTTGGGGCAAGGAAAGGATGTTTTCTTAATTTTTTCTCAAGTCCTTCTTCTTGCTGCTCTCAGGGAACATAACCAACACGGTACTGACCCCCTCGCGTCCACGTGCAATTGTCCACCAGGCATCCCTCACGCTCACACTGTATTCTAGGTTTTCTCTCAGCCACACATCTTTGCTGATTGCTTTCCTTTTCCTTTCATGCCTTTTGATTAGATTTCCATTTTCTACTCCCTCTCCAGTTGTTTTCTGTTTATTCATCTCATTTCTCATCTCCAGTAGGTAGCCACACTTTTTTAATATTTGTATTTAAACTGATGTTTCTCCTTAAACACCTCTCAACATCTGAAGTTCATCAGACCATAAAAGTCTAGAAAGCACCATGGGAGAAGTTCAATACGCTTGGCCTGGGGGCCATTTAACCATGACATGAAACCCAGACAAGAGCAGATGAAAGACTGAATATTCGGCAACAAAAACACAAAGCTCTTATTGTCAGAAACCAGCAAAGTCAGATGACAAAGAGCAAACTGGGGCAGTGCACAGACCGTTCCCAAGTTCACAAAAAGGTCCTGGTCAGCAGTAAGGAAAAGCCCTGAGAGTGACCTGGGAGAAAGGACACGAACCGTGTGACACGTGTGAGGACGGCCCCACCCAGCTCACAGTGGGAAGCACACGCCAGGACAGCGCCGCCGTGACCACGTCTGATGGCTGAGAGACAAGACGTGCAGATTCGCGCACGGAGGCTCCTTCCATGCAACCTCCACAGGGCCCACGTGGCGGCCTCCTTCGAAATGAGAAACGCACCCACCTCGGGCTGCAAGTCCTTCTAGGAGTCTCTCTGCAGACTGCCCACCGCATGCCCAGCGATGGACACCAGGGGTGTCCACCCTGCAGTGTCCCAAGTACAGACTGGAAATGGCCTAAATCCCCAGCCAGGCTGGTCGAAGACGCCACAACCCTGCATCCACGGAACACTGGGCAGCCAGGGCGGGGTCTCCATGCGCCAATGTAGAAAGATCCAACAGAACGTCAAGTGAAGAATGCAAGAGGCAAAACAGAATACGCCTGTCGCCATTTGTGTACGAAAGGAGAGAAAAGGAAAATCGAATGTACACAAATATCTGCAAGTATCTCAGGCAGCTCTGGAGCCCACACTGGCCGGGGCGGACTGGGGCGGGGCGCTGCGGGAGGCGGGCATTGGGACTGCTCTCGGCTGCCCTTCTGCCGGAGAGTCCTGACCCTCCTGAAGGTTTTGCCTATTTTAAAAAGCAAATGAGTGAAATTCACATTTAAAAACACAAATGGAATAAGGTGATCAGTACTTCTACCTTCCTCCTGGGGACATGAACTTTACCCAGCATTCACTTTGGGGGCACACAGCCCACACGCACGTTCCCCGGAGGTCACGTGGAAATCTGAGCCCTGGCCCCTGTCCTGAGCCCTGTCTTCACACCCAGTCTTGCCCGCAAGGCAGCCGTGTCCTGAAGCCTCTGGGGGGTGAGTCTGTGGCGCTCACACCTTCCGGGGGGTCGTCCTCACTGGCCAGCCAAGTCTGAGCTCCGTCTTTCCCGCCTCTCCTGGGTCCCCTCTGTCATGAACTGCTGTCCGACATGCTGGGGGATTCCCAACCTTGAACTCGTGGCTCTGACCCTCTCACGGGTTCTCCAGCGTTGCCCTGGGTTCTGAGCGCTGTCCCTTCCCTGTCGCCCGCCTGACGCCCGGCCCCTCTGAGATGAGCGTTCTGGAGCAAACCCGCCGTGTGATGGTGAAGACGTCCCGGCTCTCCACAGGGGCATTTTTGTCTTGTGGCTGAAATGTCTTCTCTGATCTCTCTGAGACAGTTAATCACCAGCTTCTGTTCTTTCAAGATTTCTGCTGTCTGCCCTTCCTGGGATTCGAGCTCTACTTTGGGGACCTTCCTCTGGCGATGGCAGATGTGGGTGCCAGCCCATCTCAGGGCTCAGGGGGCAGCTGGGTAGGGGGACGCTGAGCCTGGGCTGACCCCCAGAGGTGCCCTTCTCTCCCTCCCACCCCACCCCTGCCACAGCATAGATACCAGCATAGGGGCAAGCCTGTGCCAAACCCTCAAACCCGCTGGACTCAGCCTTGCCCAAGCAGGAGAGGGAGGGGCCCCCAGCGGCCAGACCACTGTCCCTCTCTCCAGCCACTGCTGGTCTCCAGACACCTGAGCTTGCAGCAGCCCCCTGCCCTCCCTGCTGGTTCTCTGTGACTCTGCCCCACCTGGTCCACTGACCCCACTCGCGCTCAGGGCCACCTCCATGGCCCTGCAGCCCCTCTGCTCTCACCAGGCAGGCCTGGAAGGCACGGGCGTCAGCGTCCACCAGCGTGGTCAGCTCAGCCAAGGCCGCATGGAAGGGTGGGATCAGGCGCCGCATGGTCGAGTCCAGGGGCTCGAACTGGCGCCGCCCATAGGTCATCAGGCCAGCCATGGAGGCCAGCGCAGCGCCCTATGGATAGAGAGGCCAGCTGCATGAGACGGGACCCCAGGCCCACATCCCTGTCCCTGTCCCCGCCCGTGTCCCTGCCCCCACTCCATCCCTGTCCTCACCCCTGTTCCTGCCCCTGTCCTCACCCCTGGCCCTCACCCAACCCCCAGTCCCCACTCACCATGGCCGCACTGGCTGCTGCCACGGAGCCACCCCCTGGGGCTGCTGAGCGGGCGCCCACCTCACGGATGAAGGTGCGCAGGGGCTTGTCCACCAGGCTCTGCTCAGGCCCGCCATCAGGGACCAAGTACCTGTGGGGAGCAGATGACTCGGTGAGGCCTGGGAGGGGAGGGGAGGGCAGGGAATGGGGGACGGGGTCCTGGGTCATGCCAAGACAGACACAAGGATTGGGGTCCTGGGTTATACCAGGATGGGGATGGGTCCTAGGTGTTTCAGGGATGGGGACGGGGTCCTAGGTCATTACTCCCAGGCTGTGAGGGTGGGGCTGGTTCAGAGCCAGGTCCCTGACTCCAGGCCACCCCCCACGCCCCACTCTCACCAACACGGGGGAGGGGACATGGTCCCAGTTTGCAGAGCAGCTGCAGCCTGGGTGGGGCTCTGGGACACCCAGGAGCCCCCGTGAGGACAGAGCGGGACCTTGTTGGGGCCTCACTGCATCCCCCCAATGAGCCCCCAGCCCCATGCCTGGCACAGGCACCCTGCTGTTTGCTGATAAATAAGTGACCAAGCAGAAGGCTCTGAAAGGACTGAGGCAGGTCTCCATGTGGAGGGGCTGCTGCTCACTCTATGATCCGCTCCTTAGGGTTAAAGGGTGACAAGGAGTCCAGGCCCAGCCGGCTGACCACCTAGAAAGGAGGGGCTGGTGAGGACAAGTCACAGGGCCCATCCCCCACACATGAGGAAGGCTACCGACTGGTCAGGGTCCTGCCTCAGCTCACGGTGGCCTCCCTGCCCTGATCCTTTGTGTGGGGAGCCAGGCAGGGTTATAGCTGACTGCACTCCCTGCCCACTACGAACCCCACTGACCCCTGGCTCCCTGTCCAAGCTGGCCCCTGTGGGAAAGCCCCCGCCCAGAGAGCAGCCTGTGCAGCCTTCCTGACACAGCTGCCCACCCGTGTTACCCCACAGGGAAACTGAGGCCCAGAGAAAGGAGGTGTCCACTGGTGATCCCTCAGTGAACTGACCCTCATTCTAAGCCACATGGGCCCTTCTCATTTGTCCCACAGGCGACACCACATGCATGAGGCCATTGCTGAAAGGGCCACAAAATCTGCCTCTTTGGACAAGATTTTAATTCCTCAGGTGTCAGTGTCTCACTGGTTCTTAAAGTCCATGAGCTGCCTGATTCACCTGAACATAAGACTTGTTATATGAGGAACAGTGAATTTTACCTAAATTCAAAATAAAGTTGGAACAATCCCCACTTAAGATTAGAATTCTTCCCACCAAAAAACATTCAAGACACTTCATGGGGCTATATGCCAGCACACAGTTTCAGCCCATTCTGAGCCAAACAGGCCAACATTTTCTACAACATATAGAAAGTGACAGGTGCTGCTCGAGACAAACAAGCCCGTGGGGCCCCGGGGTGTCGTGAGGTCTCCCCACAAACATGGAAACAGAAAGCGCCTCCTGAGAGTTGGCCTGTAGAGTCAGCAGGCAACATGGCAGAGCCCTCCTGGTGCAGAAAACCTCAGAAAGATAAACAGAATTCTTTAAATGGATTTAAATGTTTAGCTAAGCTGGTGGGAAGTAAAGGAGATCACTCAAGGTGAGAAACAACCAGAAGGTGAACCACAGAGGCCTGCCCATCCTGAAGTAGGGGAGAGCTCCAGCCCTCAACAGTGGGGTCCGACTGGAGACCCCTGAAAGAGGACATCTCCAAGGATGAATAAGAGAAGAACCACCCGCTGGAGGAAATAATTGGGATACTTCCCAGTCTCTGCCTTCCTTTGGTGAAGCAGGAAAAAAGCCTTTCCTGGGAATTCTGACCACAAGCCACCCTGATGGGGATATGGGCCACGGTTCCCATAGAACTCTCTACCTGTGTGCATCCAAAGAAGAGACTCAGTCCAACATGGTCCCACGTGGTAACACCCCCAAGCACCTGACAAAGGCCAACAAAAACTCTAAACCCAGGTGTCCAAGAATTACCACAGATAAAATGCCAAAGAATACACACACACAATCAAAACTCACACAACACAGGAAGAAGCAAGTCTCCTTGAGAAAGAGTCAGCAGACGCAACAATCTGCAAAATCAGACGCTCAAAGGCTGCTGACATCAGAACTTCCAGATAAAGAATATAAGATAATATGTTTAAAAAATAGAAAAGAGCATCAAACACTGGGAGAGGTGAAAGCGTTTTCTTACAAAGGATGAAATTAGAAAATCATCAATGGCTGCTAAAACTTGTGGCTGGAATTTCAAGAGGAATGGGGTGTTTACATATTCTTAAAGTACCTCTCCACAGAGTGCTTATTGCAAAAGGAGAAGCAGAAAGATTGCAGTGAACAACCCCAGGTGGGAGACACCTCCTTGTCAAGGGATCCATGTCACCACTCGGGGATAAACGGGCAGTGCAGGGCTCCCGACCCGACGCTCAGGACACCGCATCACTTCTGTGCTGCTCCTGCCAAAAACACCCAACCACATCTAGTCATGAGAAACGTGAGACCAGGACGCAGGGCGGGACACTGTACAAAACCAACAGCCTGCACTCAAAAAGCATGCCCAGGTCGAGGGAGGACAAGGAAGACGGGAACTGTTCCAGATCAAAGGTGATAATAGACATGACAGCTAAATGCACTGTGTCATCTGGATTGTTCCTGGATTGGAGGATATATAGCTGTAATGGAAATTATTGGGACATTGACACAATTTGATTATGGTCCATAGATTGGATCCTAGAATTGTATTAATGTTGAATTTCTTGATTTTGGTCATTGTACTGTGGTTGTGTAAGAGAATGTCCCTGTTCTTAAGAAATACACCCTAAATAAATCAGGGGCTAAAGGGCCACAAGGTCTTCGGCTACTGTCGAATGGTCCCGAAAAGAACAACGTGATGATGCACGAATACAGAGAGAATGTTCGAGCAAACGGGCAACATGCCAACACTTGGTAGATCTGGAGAGTTCCAGGTTCTCGCACTGTTCCTGCACCTCTTCTGTGAGTAGGAAACGATATCCAAACAAAAAGTTACCTAAAATTTGTAACATCTAGAAAGACAACAGTCCTGGCCATAAAGCATGTCAGTGACTTAGAAGCCAGGTTTGAGAAAACTACAGTAACTATAAGGGGAAAGAAATGGAAAGAAAGTAGAGAAAAGACAGGATATATAGAAGACACAAAATGCTACTGCAATGAAATCAGTGTCTCTAAAGTAAAAGAACCATGTAACTGGGTCAAAAATACAACAGAAGAAAATATTCCTGAAACTAAACAAGAATGGAATCTGTAAATCACAAAAGCACGACGTAGAACAATCAACACCAAGACACATACGGCAGAGTCACTGAATTTCAAGGATAAAGAAGGAATTCTTCAGGCACCATAAAGAACAAGCCACCTGGGGTGAGGGACAACCATGGGGCCTTAGACACCCCCCCCCCCGACTGTGTGACATTTATTCCAGAAGATAGTAAAGATGTTTGCAACACTCTCAGGGACAAACAAGTGACTTGGAATTCTGGCTGCCCAACTGTCTTCCAAGAATAAACTCACAGAAAGACATTCCCAAACATGCTAGAACCCACAGAATAAAGCCCCCATGACCTTTCTTTAAAAATCTGCTTGATTGTGAAATCCAGACAAACAGACCAGCAAGGAGGCTGCATGAAAGGACAGAGGCGCATAAGGGCCTCACTGACATAACGTGGAGCTAAGATAAATATCTGTGAATATATAATATATTTAATATTTGTGGATATGGTTACAAAAGGTAAATGTTATAAATTTGACAATGTAAAAATAACACCACAATTTAAACATGGAGCAGAGACGAGTGCTCACAGAAGTGCATTAATTTTCATTTTTCTTCACCAAGAGTTACAGACATTGTCTAACAGTGATAAAGAGCTAAGGGATTAAGTATATTACTTAAACTTAAAAATTTAACCACCTAGAACTCATAGATTCAGCAAGATAGCAGGATGCAAAGTCAACACACAGAAGTCAGTTGCATTTCTATATATCAACAATGAACAATCTGAAAAAGAAATTACAAAAACAATTCCATTTACAATAGCATCAAAAAGAATAAAATACTTAGGAATTAATTAACTTAACAAAGGAGGTGAAAGACCAGTACAAGGAAGCTACGAATCATTGCTGCAAGAATTTAAGGGAGACATAAATAAATGGAAACGCATCCCATGCTCATGGATTGGAAGACTTAACACTGCTGAGATGACAATACTACCCAAAGCAATCCACAGAATCAGTGCAGTCAGTGTCAGAATCCTAGTGACCATTTTTGCAGAAACAGTAAAACCCATCCTGGACGGTGCTGATGGCTGCACAACATTGTGAATGTATTTAATACCACTGAACTGTACACTATGGTTAAGATGGCAAATTTTATGTTATGTGTATTTTACCACAATAAAAAAAATGAAAAAAAATTAACCACCAAAAGAACTCCCCCTAAAAAAATACTATAACTCTAAAAAATCAGGAAATGAGAAGGAGATGATGAGAGTAAATCCTGTGTATTTATTTTCTCATTTTCATAGAAGGCAGTCAGTGTACTGATAAAAATTGATAAATCAAATTGATAAATTAGAAAATTTGGATAATTTTTAAAATAAAAAAGTAGAGGTAAATATATTAGGTTATTGATCAGAAATTTTCACATGTTGAGGTATATGGGTCAGCTATTCTGGTTTAAACCTGATCCAGCTTGAACTAAAGAAGCCTGATTTATAGCCTATCAAACATACATTGTACATCTGCTGTAACCATTAGAGTAAAGAATGCATTAAACATCATCTTAAAGTAAAAGAATGCACTCCTTGAAGACAAGGATGCATACTTCCCCTCCTAGGAGGCCAGAATCCTCAACCCCCGTTATCAGTGCTCCTAAAGATAAGTTTCCTCTCCTGCCGCCAGGGTCAGGAGGACCGGCTAATCTGCAACTGAGTATCTCTTGGAAACTTTGATGAAGATGTATCTGGGGTGTGTTTGATGTATGTTCTGTGTTCTAAGGTATAAAACTGTACTGAAAACCGTGCTTCTCCTGAGCAATTTCTTCCTTTGTGAAGGCTGCTCTCCAGGATTATAGTCCTCACCCTGGCTCATGTAAAACTCACCGTCTCTCTTCTATATATACAGTGGTTATTGGCTAATACGTCAACATTATAAAGGTAATCACCTAAATACCTAAAAACTAGACTAACTCTGCCACGTAACCAGAAGGAAACCACACCCACACCCCACATGCCTGAAAATAGGACAAAGGAAGTCTAGAGGTGTCTGCTCAGTCGGCAGATACTCAGGGATCAACTCCACACCAGAAGATGACGCTGTCAGAGAAATCCAGTCATGCGCTCATTGTCAGAAAGGCCCTCAAAACAAAATGACCCAGAGGCCAGAGCCACAGAACAGCAAAGTACATGCACCCAGAGCAGGCCTTGCAGCCCTGATGAATTCCAGGCCAAGGTGTCATGTGGGACAAATAATCATCTATCAGTAAGGGAGGTAGATTCACACACCCAAATCCAGACGTGCAAGGGGCACAGAGGGCGTGACAGGGGAGGTGCACGTCCCTCAGAGCCACATGCCCCAAGACAGACCCCAGAAGGGAAGAAGGAAGCTGTGTGTACTCTCTTCTCCACACAATTTTTACAAGATTGAACATATTTTAGGTCACAAAGAAAACCTCAATAGTGTCCCCAAAATGAAAATAGTATGATCCCATCTTCTAAGCATGGACAACAGAACAAAAAAGGAGGAGTGAGGCCTGGCCCGCAGATGGGGCTCTGGGCATGGGTGTGGGGGCCTCCAGCTGTGGGTGTGGGGGCCTGCTCCCTGGAGCATGGAGCCCGCTCCCGCCTCCCTGCCAGCCCGACTCCTCACGTGGAGCCCAGCCCACCAGCCTGATCCGGTGCTCCTCCTCCAGGACAAAGAGGTTCTCCTTCTCACAGTAGAAGGCGGCGGCATCCAGGAGGGCCTTCAGAGGCACTAGGCCCACCAGCTGCGAACCCACCACCGGAAGGCTCAGCTCCTACAGAGACCAGGCATCATTAACACCTGCGGGGGTGGGCTTGAGAACACCCTAGAGGGTGATGGGGACACCGGCCCTGCTCATCTGCACAGATCCCCACCCCAGACAGAAAGGGACACCTGCCCTCCTCACCTGGACAGTCCCCCCCAGCCAGCAGGAGACACCTACCCTTGTCATCTGGACGGACCCCCTAGCCGGCAGGGGACACCTGCCCTGCTCACCTGGGCTTCTCTGCAGGTCTCCTCATAGACCGTGTGCAGCCCCGTGACCTCAAAGTCCAAGAGGTTTGTGGATACCTGAGCCAGGTTCTTCTCATCCAGGTACCAGCCAATGCCCTGAACCTTTTTCAGGAGTCCTGGCTGCAAAGGAAAAGCCTTTCCCAGCCTGGGCCCTGCGCAGCCTGTCCTGGCACCCTGCACAGAGAGCACCTGCCCCTGCGTCCCCCCGCTGGCCTGAGGCTCCCTTCCTCCCCAGATGCCTGGAAGAGGGGGACCATAGAGGGTCAGCCAGCACGCTGGCCGGCCGTGGCCTGCAGAGTGTGTCTCTGGTGTGGCGCTCCCTGGATGGCCTGTCAGCGTGTGGCTCTCCTGCTCGCTCTCCGGCTCTCTCATCTGAGCCACTGGGGTGGGGCCCACCCACCACAGGGAAACTGAGGCCCCAAAGGGTGAGGCACCTTAATGCCCACCCCTTACAGTCACCAAGCTCAGGCCAGGCCCTGCCTCCCAGCCAGCGTCCACCCACACCCACGTCCTGGGAGCCAGCCCAGGGCCGCGCCACCCAACTCCAAACTCCTGCACTCGGTACCTTCCTCCCATCCCACCCCTCACCCCAGGGGCCGGCTCTCAGCCCCTTGCTCCTTGGGGTGACTCAGTCCGCCTGAGAAGGGACCTCTGACCTCCGACTGACTCCAGCAGGACCGTGAAGAAGGAGTGGGGGTTCGCTGTGCTTTTGTGTTGTGCTTACAGACAACTGGGTCTGCGGAGTGGGAATCAGCTACCTGGCGGGACCCAGGTCCCGGGGTGGGGGAGTGGTGCTGACAGGTGGGCAGGGCGTCGCCCGCCACCTCCTTCCCCAGGTGTCTCTCTGTCTACCTGAGTCCAATTTCGGACTTTCTGCAGGAGTGACGCTCAAACTAGGTGACAGCTGCTGTGGCAGACTTGGCGGATCAGGACTCCTGGGGATACCTGGGTGTACCTGGGAGTATGGGGGGGGACCTTGGAATAGCTGGGGGTACCTAGGGATACCTGGGGGTGTGTGGGGGCACCTGGGGGCACCTGGGGCTCAGAAGCACCTGTTTTCCCATCAGTATGAAAATGCTGCAATATTATAACAACAGGTATAGTCCTGCCTGCTTCCATGGAAATGTCCTTTAAAGACATGCTCCCCAACTTTAAACCCTGGAGCCCCGACCCTGCCCAGCCCTGCGTGGTATGGACACTGAGGCTGGACTCGTCAGCGGGTCCACGCCACGGCCCGCCCGGCCTCTGACTCTCTCCCTCCTGCCCCTGGGGATTCCGCGGGGACAGTGGGCCGCGAGCCCGGCTCCGCTCACCTGGCGCTTCCCACGGCCCTGCTCCCGCAGGTTGAGGGCGATGCGGTGCGCCTGCTCCTTGGTGCTGAGCAGGTTGATGTTGAACGCGATGAGGAACCTCCGCGCCCCTGTGACAGTGGCCCCCCAGCTGGGGACGAAGGAGCTGGGGCCAAAGTCTGGCGCCCACTCAGCCTGTTTGAGCTGTGGGGAGACTCACCCTAGGGTGGGGTGTCCCCCACGGGAGGTGGTGCCCCTGGGGCTGGGGAGGGAGAAGGAGGAGGGCACCCACCCCTGCAGGGTCCACTCCCAGACCTGCCCACCCTCTGTTGGGACACGGCACCTTCTCAGCGAGGGCCTCGTACTCCCCGGCCCGGATGGCCGGCAGGGACTGGCGACTGGCCGTCCGCGCTGCCTCGCCGTAGAGGTACACTGCAAGGGGGGATGGACTGATCAGGCCCTCGGCCGGTGTGCAGTCCAGAACCCCCATTGCCGGAGGAGAAATGAGGCAGGCCGATCTCGCCACCCTCACCCTGGGAGCAGCCCTCCCACGGCTCCCGTCTCACAGGGAGCACCCCTTTTGCTCTGCCTCGTGGGATGGGTGTGGGCGGTCACTCATGGACACTCATGATGGGCCAGGACCCCTCCTCTGCTGCTCCCCCTGCACAGAACCCCGAAAAAGCCATCACCACAATTACAAGAGTTAGGAGTGGACGTGCAGGATGGAGGGATGTTCACATTTCTTCCCACAGTGTATTTTCATTGTACGATAAATATGATCACAAATCAAGGAACACAGAGAAAAGAAAACAAAACTCCCCACAAACTTCTAACACGTCCACAACCACTGGGCACCTAGGCAGGGTCACCTCCAGTCTATGTGTGGGCCTACGCTGCGCGGGGCTGGATTTGGCGCCCGTGCTCTTGTGTCCTGTCCTGTGCTGGGCAGGCACTTTGTCTCCAGCTCATCTCCATCAGTCCCACGGCATGTTCCTGACTCGGTTAACTCCCCAAAGTGGAATTACGCTACTGGGAGGCACAGGCTTTTTCGGGCTCTCAGTCCATCTTGCTAAATCACTTTACAAAGCAATGCGTGCGAGCCCCACTGCTCCCTGACCCGGGGCGCGGCCTCGCGGTTCCTATTTGCGTTTATCTCATTGCGGACGGAGCGGATATTTCCCTGCGCATCAGTTCGCTCCTGGTAGATTTTTTGTAATAACCAGCATTTGTAAGGAGTCAAGAGCAGAGACCGTGAGGGACACCCTGCTGGTGATGGGAACTCACGTGGAGTGAGGAGGGACAGGGGCGCCCCTCCTGGGGGCACTCACCTGGCACTCCCAGCTCCTCCGCCAGCCGCTGGCCGAAGGCCTGGGCACAGAGCACACACTCGTCCATGGAGACATCCCTCACCGGGATGAAGGGGCACACGTCCAGGGCGCCCATCCGCGGGTGCTCCCCTGCAGAAAGAAGGGGGCTGAGGAAGGGGAGGCTCAGGGGTGGGCGTGGGCCCCATGGGCTCCCGCAGACCCCCGCCCTCTCCAGCCCCAACCTGCACCCCATCCACACACCCCGCTGTTCACGCTGACCACAGAGGGCCGGGGAGAGGAAGCAGGCCCCAGTGTTTTGCCATCTTTGTGGTAAAACCCTCCCTCTCCTAAAAGCCACAAAGATAACTTTCCGAGTGAGCCTGGCCAGGCTGCAAGGCCGTCTTGACCCAGCTCCAGCCGCCCAGCCCTCCCTCCCCTGGTCGCTGCGGGTCCGTGTGTCCTTCTCATAACCTGAGTCCCCCTGCTGTGGGTCAGCAGTCCCCACAAGATGGCAAGCCTCCTCCAGCCTCCCGTCTCTCCCATCCTCGGCTCCTCGCTTTGAGATAAGCCTCCTCTCTCTTCACCAGATGGGATCACTTAGAAATTTGCTCCTCGTGGACCTGGCCTCCCCCGCTGTGAGCCTGTGAGCGGCCCGAGACCCTGCCCTTTTGACGAGCTCCCTGTGTGTCCAGCAACCTTTGACCCTGCCTGTCCCAGTGAATCTGCTTGGTTTTGTGGGTTGTTGACAGGCTAGTTTCCAGCAGAGCGGTGTCTTTGCCTCCCCCTCCAGGGCCTGCTCAGAGTGTGAGCCTCACTGCCAGCGGCTCTCAAGGACCCCCTGAAACGTGGATGGGGGCCATCACGCACCTTCGCCTGGCACAGCACATTCCATGGGCTGCACCTGAGACCCCTCTGAGGACTCTAGGGTCCCCTGGGGAGAAGCCTGCTGGGCTGTCAGCCCCCACACCCTGCGCCGTGCCCTGTGGGCAGAAGGGCAGGCCCGACGCTCAGGACCCCTCACCTTTGTGCCTGCTCATGTCGATGAGCCTGGAGGCGGCTCGGGCGGCATTAAGGGCCCCCTCAACCACGTCCTCGGGCCGCCCCACAAAGGTGTAGACAGTGCGGTTGGTGGAGGGGCCAGCGTCTACGTCCAGCAGCACGCAGCCTGGGGTCTGTGCCACGGCTTGGGAGATGGCGTCGATCACCTGAGGACAAAGCCCTCCCACGCCTCAGTTTCCCCACTTGGAAGAGGGAACAGGAGCTTCAAGGGGGCCATGCCGCTCCTGTCCCCCCAAACACGGGCCTGAGGAGCTGGTGCTGAGCATTTGGGACTCCCCAAAGAGTGGGAGCCCGGGGGACCCACAGCCAGGCCACAGTTGCCAAGGAGGGGGCAACTGGAGACACCCTCCAGGGGAAACTGAGGCAGGAAGCAGACCCAGGGGGAGGGGCTGCTGGGGCTCAGACAAGGTGACCTACAGGCCAAGGTCAGAGGGTCAGGGCCCAGCCTCCCAAGCGGCCTCCAATGGGAGCTTCTGCATCGGGGAGGAGAATGAAGGGCCCAGAACCTTCTGAGGCAGCAGGATGGCCCAGGTTTGGGAGCAGGGGCTCAAGGCCCAACTGCTCGGTGGCCCTTGGTGGCCTGGCCCAACTCTCAGTCTCCTCAGGGGAGCACGGGGGTGATAACAGCTCCTGCCTCACCAGGCGCGGGGAGGGGAGGCGTAACCACGCGGGACCCTCAAACCCGGCAAGGACCCCAGCCTGACTGCCCACCCCCTGCCCCTTCCTCCCCCGGTCCGTCACCTCTAAGGCCCCCATGCCCACAAGGCACATCCCTTTTGAGAGAAGGTGACCCCCAACTGCACACCAAACAGCCCCCTTCTCCTTGCTCTGAGCCCCTTGCGCTGCCCCCAGCTGGCACCCCGGGTGCCTCACCTCCTGGTTGTTCCCCTCTGAGAAGTTGGGGACACACTCCACCAGCCGGGACATGGTCAGGACGCTCCTCTCACACGGCAGCCGAGGGAAGGAGGGACGCAGGGACGGCGCTCTCCAGTGCCCGGCGGGGCCCTCCCCTCGGCCAGGCTGCTTATTAACCACCAGTCCCTGCAGGAGGGATAGCCAAGGTCCCTGTGCAAATAGGAGCAGACCCCGGAGGGGCAGAAACAGGAGCAGACCCCGGAGGGGCAGAAACACGACCCCTGACCACGGCGGAGGGGGGCTGGCTCCACCAGCTGGGGGTGGGCTCCCCTGAGAAAGCATCTGTGACCTGGACCCTCAGTGGGGACAAGTCCTCACCAAGCTGTGGCCAGGTCAGCCTGGGATCCAATGCCAGCTGGGCCCAGGGCCACCTGATGGCCATCTGTGTGATCTTCCAGAGTGACCCTCTGAGTGACCCTGGTGTCATGGGCGAGGCCCCAGCACTGGACCTGGCTCTGGGCAGAGGTTGGCCCAGCTGGTCAGCAGGAGAGTGGTGGTGGTGTGTGCAGGTGTGTGGGATGGGGCCCACACACCTCGCCAGCTGCTGGCTGCTGCTCCCCAGGGCCGTAGGCTCCCCACGGAGGGCCGCATGCCCCAGGTCAGCAGCACAGCACACTGTGCACAGAGGGCCGGGCGCCTCTCGAAGTTCTTAATGATTTTTGAGCAGACGGGCATTTCCTATTTGCAAATACCCACCGACCTCGTCATCCCAGCAGCACATGGACACCCACAGGCCCCTCCCCAGAGCAGGCTGCACCCCATCTGTCGTCCTCCTGGACACAGGTGCCCTGCACAGCTTTTGGGGCAATCAGCATCTGAGGCTACTTCACCCCGTGGCAGTGTGGGGGTGACCACAGGGCCTGGGCAAGGAGATGCCTGGGTCTCAGATCCCAGCCATATGGCCTTGGGACCCCACCCCTCCAGCAGCCACCCCTGGGGCGGCCAGAAGAGCCACAGGCCACCAGAGGCCGGGGGCAGGCCGGTCCTCACCAGCTACGGCTCCCCTGTGTGAACACGGGGGACCGTGGGTGACAGATGTACCACCTCCGGGTCCCACGAGGGCATGCGGGAGCCTCAACAGCACTGGGCAGATGGCAAAGGCCCAGCAAGGGCAGCTCTCCAAACCCACGCCCGACGCCGAGTCTCACACAGAGAGAGCCTGCAGCCCGGGGGGCGCCAGGAAGTGCCCGCCAGCCCCCCCTCTGCTAGACAGGCCTGGTGCCGCATTTGTGCACCCCACAGAGGCCCTCGAGGTCACGGGGAGCCCCTCAGCTGGGGGTTGGTGTCCAGCGGCTGGGAGGGGGAGACCAAGTCAGTTATGGACTGAATTGTGTCCCCAAAACGTATGTTGAAGCCCTGACCCCAGCACCTCAGAATGTGACTGTATGGGGAAATAGAGTCTTTAAAGGGGTGATTAAGTAAACTGAGGTCCTAAGGGTGGACCCTAATCCAGTCTGACTGGTGTCCTTGTGAGCGGAGGAGATGAGGACACAGACACACACAGAGGGACGGCCATGAGAGGACACAGGGAGAAGACGCCGTCTACATACCAAGGAGACAGGCCTCAGCGGAGCCAACCCTCCCACACCTGGGCCCAGGGCCACCTGATGGCCCTTCCAGGTGAAGCCAAGCCCCAGAAGGTGCCAGCGCTGGGCCCTGGACCTGACCACAGGGCCCAGGAAGTCACCTGTCCTCTAGACTTCAGAAGAGGCAGGGACTGGAAGGTTCCAGTGGGCAGGGGGGTACGGTGCGTGTGTGCATTGAATCATCTCCCAGATAAACTGGCTTCCCCGGGGAACCTATACAGGGGCACGGGCCCACTCGGTCTAATGGTCTGCTGTCACCATCTTGAGATTCCTAAGTTTTGAATAAGGGCCTGCATTTTCATTTTGCACGGGGTCCTGCAGATTCTGTAGCCATCCTGTGTGCACCCAAATCCTTGCCTCAGGCTCTGCGTTTGGGGAGACCCAAACTGGGTCAGGACCTGCTGGCCCTTTCAAGGGGAGGAACTAAGACCTCAGAGGATGGTGGCGGGGAAGGTCCTCGAGGTTGGGGGTCTGTGGGCCTTGCCTGAGCCACAGCCCCTCCCCCTCCAGGCTCTGTCCAGGCTTCATCCCACAAACACCTGCGGCCCAGCAGTGACCAAGGCGCTCTCCATGCCCTCAAAGAGCCAAAGGTAAAGGCAGACAAGTCAACAGATGATTTTAATAAAGTGCGACAGTACCACACGGGTGTGGGCGCAGTGGGGCTGTGGGCACCTGCAGGTGCCCGGCCCGGTCCGTGACAGGTGCCTGCTCCAGCGCCGGGCGCCTGCCTGCGGCCCTGGGTGCTCCCTCAGGACATGGCCCTTGCCCCCGGCCGGAGGGGACGCACAGGAGGCACGGTGGCCCCCGGGTTTGGAACAAACACGTTTATTGCAGGGAGGGCGTGCGGGTGCGGGCTCACCAGGCGAAGAGCGGCCGGCTGTCCTCCTTGGAGAGTTCGCACAGGCAGTTGAGCAGCAGCAGCGAGTCACCCAGGAACTTGGGGGGCACGATGTCGATGACCAGCTTGCGCAGGGCGGCGGGGCTGCTGTGCAGCGGGTTGGCGCGCAGGTCGGGCCGCTGCTTCAGGATGCCGTAGGTGTTGATGAGGAACTCGCTGAACACGGGGTGCACCTCGCGGTTGTAGCCCAGCTTCTCCAGGCGCGCCGTCAGCGTCAGGTAGCGGTGCGTCAGCTCGCGCAGCTTCTTCTCGTCCACGGAGCCGTCCAGGGACTTGATGGACGTCTGGGGGCACAGCGCAGGGGGCAGGTGGGGCCGGGCTGCATCGCCCGGCCATGGGAGGCCGAGGCCGAGACCCGGGGCCAGGGGGGACAGTGACCAGATTTTCAGGAATGAAGCTGCGTAGATGGGAAGCTGAGGCCCAGAGCCAAGCCCCCGACCCCGACCGAGCCAAGTCTCCCAGCCCCCTCCAATGACACTGTCAGGGACAGGAGCAGGGAGCTCCATCCCTGGCACGGAGGAGGAACCTGCCTGCCAGCACCGAGCATCAAAGCGCTCTGTGCCCCAGGGGCCACTCGAGACAGTCCCAGGGCGCAAAGCAGACGGTGCGAACAGAGGTGCTCATGGCAGAGGCTCATCACACTCCACGGCACGTGTGCCTCGGACACCCCGCAGCCACACCAGGCCTACAGCTGTGAGCACCATGGGTGACAGGGGAGCGAGGGGACCCTCTCCCTGGGCAGTGGGGGGGTTCTGGGGCAGTGAGGGGACCTGGGCAGTGAGGGGTCCTGGGGCAGGGAGTGGACAGAGGACAGGGAGGGGACCTGGGGCAAGGAAGGGACTCCAGGAATGGGGGGGGACCCAGGGAAGGGAGGGGACCCCAGGGCAGGGAGAGGACTCGGGGCAGGAAGGGGGATCCTGGGGCAGGGAGGGGACCCCAGGGAAGGGACCCAGGGCAGGGAAGAGACCCCAGGCAGGGAGGGGACTCAGGGTAGGGAGGGGACCCCGGGGCAGGGAGAGGACAGAGGGCAGGGAGGGGACCTGGGGTAAGGAAGGGAGTCCAGGAATGGGGGGACCCAGGGAAGGGAGGGGACCCCAGGGCAGGGAGAGGACTCGGGGCAGGAAGGGGGATCCTGGGGCAGGGTGGGGACCCCAGGGAAGGGACTCAGGGCAGGGAAGAGACCCCAGGCAGGGAGGGGACTCAGGGTGGGGAGGGGACCTGGGGAAAGGAGGGGACTCCGGGAACAGGGGAGACTCCGGGCAAGAAGGGGATCCCGGGGCAGGGAGGGGACCCCAGGGCAGGGGAGGTGACCGGAGACAGGGAGGGGACCCCGGGCAGGGAGGCACACCTG
Organism: Ceratotherium simum simum; assembly: GCF_057802395.1. NCBI lineage: Eukaryota > Metazoa > Chordata > Mammalia > Perissodactyla > Rhinocerotidae > Ceratotherium > Ceratotherium simum. The sequence goes on along the minus strand of NC_141926.1, from coordinate 901,836 downwards.
CTTGATCTTCTCTGGGATGTTGGACACAGTGAAGCCGTAGAGCCGGGTCACCCCCGGGAACACGAAGGCCAGGATGCGCCGGTCCAGCTGAAAGGCGATCTCCCCGACGATGCGCCCGTCCTTCTCGGTGCTGGCGAAGCTCTGGATCTCTGCGGGGAGTGGGGTCGGTGAGTCAGGCCAGGGTCGGGACACGGAGGTCAAGGGCCGCCCGGCCCCTCCTGCCTGCGCTCCAGGATCCACTTTAGGGAAAGGACGACCTAAATGCGCCGCTGTGGGTTTGGGGCGAAGGCTCTGGGGCCCCTGGCAGGCCTTCCCTAAGGCCCTGGTCATGATCGAGGTGTGGGGGCACCCTTCTCCCCCGCGCCCACTGTGGGGTGAACACAAAGTTAAAAGAAAACTGCACTTTCTATTCCCAAACGGGATAGACCTTTCCTCTCCTCCCTTTTCTTAGTGTTCTCTGAGGAACCTGTGATCCTAAGTCATTTCTCTGTCCCTTTGAGATGGATGTAAACGTTGTAAAATCCTGTTTCACAGCCCAGGATTGCTTTCCTCATCCCCCTGTCAGCAGGGAGTCTGCCCAGGCACCAGGGTCAAGGTGTGACCCCCTGCTTGTCACAGAGGCCCCACCCCCACAACCAGGTGGAGTCATGTGGGCTGGGTGGGTCCCCCACCTGCAGGCAGGTACCCGTCAACCTGGGAACACGTGTGTGATGCATGTAACTGGACAGCCTGCCCAGCTACGCAGAAGGAGAGATTCTGTTGTCTTGGCAATTTCTGCATCACGGCCACTTCACGTTTACTTGATAAGAAAACTTTCTTCCCCACGATCATGGGGAGGATTGCTGGGTTGGCAGGAGATTCCATTTAACTATTTCCCCAACGTTACCCAGGCACATCGACCACCCTTCCTTCCAAAACCTGCTTCCAAATCTCCCGAGGAGCCTCTGCTGCCATCCTAGTCATTCAGGAAACAACTGTCAATACCCTCCAAAGCCGGTGTACTCTGAACCACGCTACCGACTGTGACTGTCAGAGGCACCAGAAACTGAGAGACAGCAGAGCGAGGAAAGGTGCTTGTGGCCAGGCCGCCATGCCAACCGGGATGCCCCCCGAGAGCAGGGCTCTGGGCACCCGTGTCCCGCCCCTGCAGCTCCACAGGCCCGTCACCCCCACCATCTGCTGTGTCACCCTGAGAATGCCCATTTCTAAAGCCTTCCCTAAAGCCCCTGTGACCTTTCCAGACCTGACCATGGTCCAAACCCCCCAACAGTGTCGGCCGGGTGCAGCCCTGCTCAGTCCGTCCAGCAGGCAGGCAGTGCATGAACGGGAGGGGTGCTCTGTGTGGAGAGCCGGCTCCCAGGTCCTGCTGCCCACAACACCTGTGCCCACTGACGGGGCTCAGGCCCCCGACACCCAGGACACCCCACACGTGGAAAGGTGGGCTCTGAGTCCCACCCTTGCTGGCGGTGCTCTGTGGCCTTGGGGAGTCGCCGAGCTGTCTGAGACCAGCCCAGGAGAACTCCCTGTGCGGCCATCTGTGCAGCCGTGCTCCAGAACCAGCTCTGCCTGCGACCTCGAGCAGTTGTCCACTCTCCCGTAGCCGCATCCTGTGACTGTGCCATGTAACCACTCATCCCGGTGTCCCACCCATCACTGCTGTAGGAACCTGATGGCCACTCCTAGCACATAACGGCCAGTCAGCACGGGCCTATCAAGCCCAGGTGCCAGGCCCCCTCCATTCTGGACGGGCTGCTGCGTGGACACAGGGAACAGGCCAGGTGTGCCTGTCCCTCCACATGCTCGGCCATGCCTGTGCAGGCACTGAGCGGGGAGCGTCCAGGGACGAGGTGCATTCCGGACAGTCCAGGTCTCAGGGCAGGTGGGCTCTGCAGGTGGGCTCTGCAGGAGGCAGTGGGGCAAGGGAGAGGCCGCAGGGGTGTGGACGCCCCAGGCAGGGGGCCCACCTGAGCCACATGACCCAGAACCACAAGAAGGCCATAGGGTTGCAGGGCCCTGGGGTCGCACGGTCACAGGTGGGGAAGCAGGAGATGAGCTGGGGCAGAGGGCCAGGCTTCTGAGGGCCGAGGAGAAATGCTGGGGTGGCCCGTGGAAATGGGAGCCACAGAGGGTGTCGAGAAAGTGACCTGGTGGTCGCTCAGGCAGCTGGAGCCTCAGAACAGGCGACAGCTTCCAACGAGCCTTGGGACCTCGGGGTTAAACCAGCAAGGGAGGTTCCTAGTCGGCGTGATGGGAGCTGGAGCCTCAGAGGTATCGGTGAGGCAAGCCAGCAACCGACTGCGCTGAGGTCATGCGGACCTGGCAGCGCCTGCATCTGTTTCCTCCCTCCAGGAGCATTTTCCGGTCCTTCCGTGACTTGATTCATCCTCACAATGACCCTTCGAGGGGGCATTAGACCCCACTTACGGACAAAGGAACTGAGCCTTAGGGGACACTGCTTCCTCAATCACTCCTAAATTTTTTTGTTGAGACATAATTCACATACTATAAAATTCACTCTCTTAAAGAATGCAATTTAGCAGTTTTTACTATATTCAAAGAACTGTGCAACCATCTCCACAATCTAACTCCAAAACATTTTCATCAACAAAAAGAAAAAACCTGTACCCGTTAGCAGCCACTCACAAACCCCCTCCTCCCAACCCCAGCCCCTACAACCACTAATCCCCTGTCTGTCCCTATGGATTTATCTATTCTGAACATTTCATATAAGTGGAATCATACAGTTTGTGATCTTTTGTGTCTGGCTTTCACTCAGCATATTTTCGAGGTCCATCCATATTGTAACGTGTATCAGAACTTCATTCCTATTTATGGCTGAATACTATTCCATTGCATGGATGGACTACATTCTGCTTATCCATTCACCTGCTGACAGGCATTTGGGCTGTTCCCACTTTTTGGCTGTTATGAATAATGCTGCTATGAACATTCATATAAAAATTTTTGTGTGGACAAATGTTTTCAGTTCTTTCGGATGTACACCTAGGAACGGAATTGCTGGGACACATGCTAACTCTACGTTTAACTTTCTGAGGCACGCCCAGACCGTTCCCACAGTGGCAGTGCACGCGTGTTCCACTTTCTCCACGTCCTCGCCAACATGTGTTATTGTCCATGTTTTTCATTCCAGCCACGGGTGTGAGGTGAGTCTCACTGTGGTTTTCATTTGCACTTTGCTGATGACTGATGATACTGAGCATCTTTTCACATGCTTATTGGCCCTTTGTATATTTCCCTTGGGAAAATATCTATTCAAGTTCTTCGCCCATTTTTAATTGAATTGTTTGCCTTTTTACTGTTGAGTTGTAAGAGTTCTTTATACATTCTGGATTCTATTCCCTTATCAGAGTCATGATTTACAAATATTTTCTCCCATTCTGTGGGTTGACTTTTCACCTTCTTGAAAGGCGTTCCTTTGAAATACAAAATTCTTACTTTTGATAAAGTCCAATGTTATCTGCTTTTTCTTTTGTTGCTCATGCTTTTAGTGTCACATCCAAGAATCTATTGCCAAATCCAAGGTCATAAGATTTATCTCTATGTTTTCTTCTAAGAGTTTTATGGTTTTAGCTCTTTTAGGTCTTTTAAGTCTTCAATCCATTTTGAGTTAATTTTCATATGTGGTGTAAGGTCCGACTTCATTCTCTGCAGGGGGATAGCCACTTGTCCCAGCACCATTTCTTGAAAAGACTATTCGCTTTCCATTGAATTGTCTTGGTACATTTGTCGAACACCAAACCCATAAATTCACGTGTGTATTTTGGACTCAATTCTATTTCATCGAGCTGTACATCTGTCCTAATGACTACCACACAGTCTTGATTTCTATAGCTTTATAGTAAGTTTTGAAACCGAGAAGCGTGAGTCCTCCAATCTGGTTCTCCTTTTTCAAGATTGTTTTGCCTATTCGGGGTCCCTAGCATTTCCATCTGAATTTTAGAATCAACTTGTCAATTTCTGCAAAGCAGCCAGCTGGGATTTTGATAGGTATTGTGTTGAAACTTTTAGATCTATTTGGGGAGTTTGCCATCTTAAGGATACTAAGTCTTCTAATCCATGAACACAAGATGTTTTTCCATTTATTTACGTCTTCTTTAACTTCTTTCTACAGTGTTTTGTAGTTTCCAGTGTACTCCTTCCCTAAGCACTGTGCAAGGCTACAGAAGGTACCCAGGAATTAATACACTGCACAGAAGCAAGTTAGGGCAGATGAGGGTCATGGAGCAGCAGGGTGCAAACTCCCCCTTCTATAGTAATACATTCCTCTCATCAGGGAATCAGTTTCTCTCCCCATCCCCCGCAAAGCATAAATTAGGTAGAAGAGACAAGTTCCACCTGAGATATTCTAGAAATCATTTCTAGTCCAAACTGGGCCTTCCAAGATCCAGCCAAAAACCTATTCTTCAAAGAAAAAAGTCAATAAAATTGATAAACCTCTAGCCAGACTTATTAGGGAAAAAGAGAAAGAAGACAAAAATTAACACTATCAGAAATTAGAGATGGCAGATCCTACAGACATTAAAAGGATAATAACATAATATTAGGAACAACTTTATGCCAATAAATTTGACAACTTAGATGAAATGGGCCAATTCCTTAAAAGACACAAAACTCACTTCTGTGTGTGAACTACCAAAGCTCACCCAAGAAGAAATAGATCATTTGAATAGCCTTATGTCAACTAAGGAAACAATCTTTGGCGGGGAAACATTCCTACAAAGAAAACTCAAGGCTTAGGCGGTTTCAGTGCTGAATTTTACCAAACATCTAAGGAATAAATAATACCAATTTTATACAAACTCTTCTAGATAATTAAAGACGATGGAACACTTTCTACCTCATTCACTGAAGACAACATTAACCTGATATCAAAACCAGAAAATGACATTACAAGAAAACTGTAGACTAATATCCCTCACAGACAGCAAAAATTATTAATAAAAATTTAGCAAATTAAATCCAATAATACAAAAATGTATAATACGTAATGACCAAGTAGAGTTTATCTCAGGAATGCAAGGTTGGTTTACAGTTCAAAAATAAATCAAGGTAATTTACCATATTAACAGACTACAAATGAAAACTAAATGCTCATCTTGATAGATGCAGGAAAAGCATTCAACAAAATCCAACATCCATTCATGATAACTTTAAGCAAACTAGGAATTAAAGGGAACCTCTTCAACCTAATGAAGGGCATCTACAAAAACCTTCACTAACATCATACTTAATGGTGAGAGACTGAATGCTTTCTCCCTACATCAAGAAAAGACAAGAATCCCTACTGTTACCATTTCTATTCAACATTGTTCCAGAGGTTCTAGCCAATGCAATAAGACAAGAAAAGGAAACAAAAGGCATACACATTTGAAATGAAAAAATAAAGTTGTCTCTATTCACAAATGACATGATCATCTATCCTAAGGAATCTACATACAAAGCCACTAGAACAAATAAGTGAATTGAGTAAGTTTGCCAAATGCAAGGTTGCATTTGTCAGGGTTCTCCAGAGAAACAGAAACAGAACCAATAGGGTGTGTATATGTGTGTGTGTGTGTTTATTATAAAGAACTGGCTCATGTGATTATGGAGACTGACCAGTCCCAAGATCTGCAGGGTGAGTCAGTAAGCTGGAGGCCCAAGAGAGCTGATGATGTAGTTCCACTCCTGAGTTCAAAGGTCTGAGAACCAAAAAAACCAATGTTGGGTTCCCCTCTGAGGGCTGGCAGGGTTGAGACCCAAAAACAGCTGATGTTTCAGTTGGAGTCCAAAGGCAGTCTGGCAGGAGGAATTCTCTCTTCCTCAGGAGATGGTCAGCCGTTTTGTCCTATTCAGGCCCTCAACTGATCAGATGAGGCCCACCCAAACTAAGGAGGGCAATCTGCTTTACTCAGTCTATTAATTTAAATATTAAACTCATTCAAAAGCAGCCTCAAGGAAATACCCAGAATAATGTTTGACCAAATATCTGGGCACCTCATGGCCCAGTCAAGTTGACAAACAAAATTAACCATCATAGGAGTCAATACACAAAAATAAATTGTGTTATTATACACTAGAAACAAACAATCAGAAATTGAATTGTTAAAAACAATACTATTTATTATAGCATCAAAAATATAAAATACTAAGGCGTAAATTCAACAAAATTGAGCAAGATCTATACATAGAAAACTATAAAACATTGCTAAGAGATATTTTTAAAGACCTAAATAAATGGAGAGCTATTTAAGTGTTCACAGATCTGAAGATTCAATATAGTTAAGGTGTCATTTCTCTGAAAATTGATCTAATTAAGCTGTAGAACCAGGACAACCTCACTCAAAACCCCAACAATCTTTTTTGTAGAAATGGACAAAGTTGATTCTAAAATTCATGTGGAAACGCAAAGGACCTAGAATAGCCAGAACAACCTTGAAAAGGAGAACAAAGTTGAAGAACCTCATTTGCTGCCTTGTTATAAAGCTACCATAATTGAGACAATGTGTGTGGGAATCAACACAGATGCGGATAAATAGGACAGCATGGAGAATCTAGAAGTACATTCATACATATGTGGACAATTGGTTTTTGACAAAGTGTCCAGGCAATTCAGTGGGAAAAGGATAATCTCCTCAAACACTGGCACTGGCAGAAGTGGATATCTAATGCAAACCTCATACCCTCTACAAAAATTAACCCGAAATTGATCAGAAATGTAAATGTAAAACCTAAAACTATAAAAAACTATACAACTTCTAAAGGAACACATTGGAAACAATCTTTGTGACCTTGAGTTTTGCAAAGATTTCTTAAATAGGACACAAAAAGCATAAACTATATAAAAGAAAAAATCAATAAACTAGACTTCATTACATAGTTTGCGCTTCAAAAAACACTGTTATGAAAATGGAAAAGCCACAGAATTGGAGATCATATTTGCAAAACATATAACTAAAAAAGGACTTGCATCCAGAATACATAAAGAACTCTTACAACTTGATCTTAGGAAGATAAGCAACTCAATTTTTTTTTTTTTATAATTTTATTTATTTATTTATTTTTCCCCCAAAGCCCCAGTAGACAGCTGTTTGTCATAGGTGCACATTCTTCTAGTTGCTGTATGTGGGACGCAGCCTCAGCATGGCTGGAGAAGCAGTGCGTCTGTGCGCGCCTGGGATCCGAACCCAGGCCACCTGCATCAGAGCGCACACACTTAACCGCTAAGCCACGGGGCCGGCCCTCAATTTTTTTTTTAATGGGCAACAGATTTGAACAGACACAGCCCAGGACCCTGGCCTCCCAGCCTCACTCTGCTCCCTCTGTGTGGCTGGATGGAGAAGTTCTGCCCAGCAGGGCCACCCAAACCTGCCCTCCTCTACTGCCGGCCACCCACCCCGTGCCTGCCCCAGTGCCCCTTGCCTGGCGGTTACCGTTCAGGTAGTAGCTCCTCCTGGTCCTGTCCCCGCAGGGCAGGCTGCTCTCCGAGAAGCACACCTTCTTGGGCCGTACCATCTCCCTGGGCTCCAGCAGGGCCTTGTCCACCAGCGGGTCCTGCAAGGGGCTCAGGAGCGAGGACAGCTTCCTGTCAGTGCCACGGGGTGCACGCAGCTCCGGGGGGCTGAGGAAAGCCTTGAAGGGCGCCTGGGAGGAGGTGGCACAGCCGGGGGAGGTGTCATCTTCGCTGGAGAGGGGCGCATGCGAGCACAGCAGATCCTCTAGGGAGGAGGTCTGCAGCTGGGAGGGCGCTTCAGGGACACTGGCAAACCTTCCAAAATCTGCAACTGCGACAGGGAGGAAAGGGACAAGAAGTCAGTCTGCTGTTCCTAAAACACCTCCGAGAAATGTAGAGAACACTCAAGAACACTCGCAGGCCCACCCAAGGCTCTGACACCTGCCCGCACTCCCCCCTGCTTCAGAGCCCTCCCCTTCCCCCGGAGAAGGTGATGGATGCGGGTGCAGCAGCCGTGTGCGCCATCCCCTGTTCAAGGAAGCTATCAGCCTTGGGGTTATGGGCACAGTGAGTGTGCGTCCCCGCACACACTTCCCACCCATCTGTGCATCCACGCACAATATAATCGACAGTGACTTTTATATGCTTTTTACATTTTAAATAAATGAGATCATCCTCTCCATGTTTTATTCTGCAACATACCTTTTTGCTGCAGCGTTATCTTTTTTGAGATTTACCCATGTTCATTCACTTGGTAGCTGCGTGGTTCATTTAATCATTTCTTGGCACATGTGTGCATGCATGTGCACGCACACATGCACACACAGCAATTTATTTATCCATTGCCCTATTGATGCACGTGGGGCTGTTTCCAGGTTTCCTTATAAAAGCAACGCTGTCATCGGCATCCCTTGATGCCTCCTTGCTCACAGCAGTACCTTCTGCTGTCCACACCTGGGCTCAGGTGTGTGCATGTTTAACTTTCCTTGCTTTCTACGACAGCGGTGGCAGTTCCCTGCCTGCCAGCGGCCTCCGACACCACACTCGTATCAGGCCTCAGTATTTGTAGACCAGGCTGACGACGACACATGGCTTTTCCCTAATCCCTGGGACGGCAAACGTCTTTCCCTGTGTTCATTGGCTTCTCGGGTTTCCATTCTGTGAATTACCTGTGCCTTTTCTGTGCTCATTTTTCTGGTTGGGTAGTCTTTTAAAATTATTTCTGGTAGTTCCTTTTGTATTCTGCATACAAATTCCTAGTTGATAAAATGTGTTGCTTATATTTAAATCTTTTTTATGGTGACTCTTGTCATGCAGAATTTTTAAAATTTTAATGTGAATTTAACTTATCGATTCTTTTGTGGTTTACGAAATCCTTTTCTACCCTCATGTCATGAATTTGCTTTCCTAGCAATAAGGCAAATATATATTTGAGAAAGTGTTTTTTAAGAGCTATATTGAAAAACTGTATCCTAAAATGTGCCTACTCAGGAGCCAACTTATCCCCCTCCAGCAATGCTTTCCCAGAAAAAACCTTCATGAGAAGGAGAGGCAGCACTGTGTGTCCTGCCCCACCTGCCCACATGGCCAGCACAGTCTGTTGGTGGCCCCGCTCAGGGCCTCACAGCCTCCCACCCCAGCCAACCACATGGCCCAGAAACTGTCCACAGAACACCTTTCCAGAATTCACCACACTTGAGGCATCAAAAAGCCCCCAGGGCCGGCCTGGTGGTGTAGCAGTTAAGTTCACGCGCTCTGCTTTGGCTGCCTGGGGTTCACAGGTTCGGATCCCAGGCGCAGACTGACGCACCGCTTGTCAGGCCATGCTGTGGTGGCATCCCACATAAAGTAGAGGAAGATGGGCACAAATGTTAGCCCAGGGCCAGTCTTCCTCAGCAAAAAAGAGGAGGATTAGCAGCAGATGTTAGCTCAGGGCTAATCCTCCTCACCAAAAAAAAAAAAAGGAAAAAAAATGTCCCCAGGCTTGGGTTCCTCCTCTGGCTGGCCAGAGGAGGCTGGAGCCCTGTGCTCAGGACACAAACATTCGGGGAAGGTGGCTGTCCCAGCAGCAGGGCGAGGCCGACAGCCCACGTCAGGGAGTTGGGGACCTGTCGCCTGTTTTAAAGGGGTTTTTGTGGTGGTCAGGAGGGTATGGGCTTCACTTTCAGCTTCTATTTGGTGAATTGTGATCCCCTCTGTTACCCCCAAGCCTTCAATAAAGTTGTGTTAAACATTAAAAAAAAAATTTTTAATCCTCCATCAAGTCCAAAAAGTAGGTATATTTTCAGGCCACATTATAATAAAACTATAAATGAATAACAAGAGTCAATAGAAAACCCTGTCTCCTCAGAATTAAAAGCATTCTCCTAAGTAATGATCAGATCAAGGAAGAAATAAAAATAAGAAAAAATGATTATTGAGAAATAACGAAAATCAGAACACTATATATTAAGATATCAGTACATTTAAAACTGTAGTTAGAGTGAAATTAGTAACTTAAATCCTTTAATTACTTTTTTAAAATCACCAAAAAATTAAATATTCAAATCAAGATCTGAGGAGGAACTCTTAAGGAAAGCAAAAGTTATAAAACAATGAAAATGACAGCAGAACTGGAAGGGAAACAGCTCTCTGGAAAGTCAATAAGATAGCAAAACTGGAAAGCTACATTAAAGAAACAGAAAACATCAAGGAATAAAGTTGAAAATGAGAAAAGTGATATAAGAATGACTAGGAAGGGGCCGGCCCCGTGGCACAAGCGGTTAAGTGCGTGAGCTCTGCTGCGGCGGCCCGGGGTTCGCTGGTTCAGATCCCAGGCGCGCACTGACGCACCGCTTGTCAAGCCATGCTGTGGCAGCGTCCCATATAAAGCAGAGGAAGATGGGCATGGATGTTAGTCCAGGGCCAGTCTTCCTCAGCAAAAAAAAAAGAGGAGGAAGAGGAGGATTGCCAGATGTTAGCTCAGGGCCGATCTTCCTCACACACACAAAAGAATGACTAGAAAGAACACAGTTACATTATAAAAGACTATTATATACAACCATATATTAATTGAAAATCTCAACGAAAGGAGAACTCTTCTGGGAAGTTATTTTTAAATGACTCAATAAGAAGTAGAAAATCTAAACGGACCAATAAGCAAGAAGAAAAATCCAGAAGTTAGAAAACAACTATGCTGCAAAGGACTGCAGGCCTGGGTGAGTTCTTTCAAGTTCCTGGACAATTCATAATCCCTATGTGTTGGGCCGGCCCCATGGCTTAGCAGTTAAGTGCATGTGCTCCGCTGCTGGCGGCCCGGGTTCGGATCCCGGGCGCGCACCGACGCACTGCTTCTCTGGCCATGCTGAGGCCGTGTCCCACATACAGCAACTAGAAGGATGTGCAGCTATGACATACAACTATCTACTGGGGCTTTGGGGGAAGAAAATAAATAAATAAAATCATAATCCCTATGTGACGTAAGTGAGGGTAGAACCCGGAAACCTGAGAAGATGCTTGATTAAGGTCATGAATCTGTCACAGCTCTGATATCAGATCCTTGCGATGTAACCACAGCCAGAAAACCGCAGCCCAGACTCAGCAGGAGCAGAGCCCAGAAAGCCTGGGCGAAGCCACCTCCAGAGCAGCCACAGCCCGAGCCGGAGCCACAGGGTCTCTCAGTGGAGGTGCAACAAGACCCCGAAGACCAGCCACGGAAGCAGCCGAGGTCACCTCCACCAATGCCGAAACAAGGTCACCAAAATTTAACAAAATGGGCCATTTCTCAATTTTTTTCTTCTTTAAAAGTAAGGCCTGGGCCGGCCCTGTGGCTTAGCAGTTAAATGCGCGCGCTCCGCTACTGGTGGCCCAGGTTCGGATCCCGGGCGCGCACCGACGCACAGCTTCTCCGGCCATGCCGAGGCCGCGTCCCACATACAGCAACTAGAAGGATGTGCAGCTATGACATACAACTATCTACTGGGGCTTTAGGGAAAAAAGGGGGGAGGATTGGCAATAGATGTTAGCTCAGAGCCCGTCTTCCTCAGCAAAAAGAGGAGGATTAGCACGGATGTTAGCTCAGGGCTGATCTTCCTCACAAAAAAAAAAAAAATGTAAGGCCTGGAAGGACTCTTCCTCAGCACCCAGCCTGCATGTCCCCCACCCCTGGGCAGGCAGGGCCATCACTGCCCACTGCCTACCAAGAAGACAGGGGGCAGGTGCCGAAGCCAGGGGTCTGAGAATTCTCAGGAATAAAGACGAGAGTAACAAGTACATGCACTGTCGATCTCATTTAAAACGCTCACTTGTAAACGATGCACTCGCAGACAGAAAGCATGGGAGAATACAAACGGCTTATGAAGTGGCCAGATATAGGACAGAGGATGGATATTTACAAATCAACAGCTTTCGAAACACATCAACACTGAGGGCTCTAAAATACAATGGAAAAGAAATCTCATCTGTAACTGGAACAAATAACATAAAGTGCTCCAGGAATAAACTTATTAATAAATGTGAAAGATTTATATGTGGGATAGCTAAAGAGACTTGAAGAAACTGGGAGCAAAAATAGGTTAATATAGCTGCAATGGATGTAATCATCCCCTGGGTGTAGGGAAGAATAAACAGATAAAAACACCATAGAAAAATGTAAGAAAAAGAAATAAGGCGAAAAAAAATTACAGCTGCTTTCTGAGTCAGAGATTCTACTTTTAGGAAACACATGCTAAGGAAATAACCCTAAACATAAAATTCTTTTTGCTGTGTTATTTACCTCACGGTAAGAAAGAACTGTGATTTCAAACATGAGGTGAAGAGTTCATTAAATTGTAGTTCATCTGATTTTTGGAGTATCACACAACCATTTAAAAACATATTTATAACAACACAGAAACAACCGTATCGTGATGTTCAAGGGAAAGAGGCAGAGAGTCGTCCATAGAGAAGACCAAACTCTGCTTACAACCATCGGATCCTCCACCCAGAACAACAAGGAGCCCCCAGCACTGAGGGTCCTGGTCTGTGATGCGCCCGGCGATGTGTGGGGACCAGACCATCTGCAGGGAAGTGGCAGAGAGGCCCCAGAAGGGACAGGGCCAGGAGGGCAGAAGGGGAGCCTGCTGCTCCCTCTGGTCCCTTTGAAAATACATCACATGCTCGAAAACCCAAGGGAAGGCAGCAGCCCCAGAAGACCCTGGCAGGAGGCCTCGCTCATCCTTCCGCAGGAACAGACACGGCTGTTTCCTGATGCTGGATGTTGGGAAGGTGCCAGGAGGCACCCTGCTCCACTGTTGGCAGAGTGTAGAGGCCACAGTTTTTTACGGGGCATTTGGGGTTTGGAGAACATTTACCAGTGACTGTGTAAACATTTCAACTGCACACAGCCATCGACCCAAGGATTTCCCGGCAGTCACCCTGCAGAGGTCACAGAGGCACATGTGAGGCCGTCTGTGGTCACAGAGAGAGGGAAGGGCGCTGCCTGTCGTGAGGTCCAGGCTGAAGGAGTGGTGGGGAACCCACATGGCACAGTCTGCTCTCTGCGGTAAAGCGTGTTCCGTGATCTACAGAAGAGGACCGATGGGCAACAATGGTGAGGTGGACGGTCAGGGCAGCATCAAAGTGGAGAAGACCTGCATCCCGCTTAGGTAAACCAAACAGATCCCTAGATACACACATGAACGGCCGGCCACCAGAAATTTCAGAGAGAAACCCAAGAAGATGTTGACCGTGGCTGCCTTTGGGGGTGGGGCCGGGAGCGCGGCTCAGCCTTAAATGTTATGTACTCCTGGGGCATTTGTAAGTTTACCGTGAGCACATGCTGTTGAATAAGAAAAACAGTTTTTAAAGTACATCCTGTCTTGAAGGCAGACGCTAAGGGACGGTGGGCAACGTGAGCCGTTGCTGTGCGGTGGCTCCCGTTTACAGACTTCTGCAGCTTGTGCAAGAACTCCTGCTGGTTCTCCAAACTCCAGTCCCAAGGCCAAGGCTTCACCCTCTGCAGGAGGCTGAGGGTTGGGGCCAGGCCTGAACGCAGCATCCCAGAGCCCCAGGGAAGGGGGGTGGCCCTGAGGATGGCTGGGGCCCATGCTGACCTCGGCCCACACCCTGCAGCTGGGACTCCGAGGCCTCTTGGTGGAAGGCTTGGTGGCCTTGGGCTGCAGCTCCTCCTAAGACCGATGTCCGGCAAGATCTGGGCTTGCCCACAGGCAGGGGGTGCAGACCACAATCCGGGAGACTCAGCCCCAAGTCAGACTCTGACAAGGGTCCCTCTAGGAACAGCCCAGCCTGAGCAAGGTCCACCTTTCAGACCAGGCGCAGCAGCGAGTTGAGGGAGGGCCCCGCCCTGACTCAATTCTTGGGATGAAGGACAACAAAGGAGAATAAGGCACGTGACTCTTGGCAGCTGTCACAGTGCCGTTGTCACATGCTACTTGGGGACAAGTGCCTCTTGCAGCCACTGCACAACATCCCCAGTGGCCTGAGAAGGCAGCACTGACCCTTTGCAGTATCTCACACCTGGGACACAGCACCGTGAGGCCAGGCCCTCCTCAGCAAGCATCCAGTGACAAGCGTGTGCCTTGGCCGCTGGTGGGAGCTCAGGACATGGGGCCTCCAGCTGCCCGGGTCCTGGGGACTCAGGTTTCCCTGGCTGCCCCTTCTGGCATGTCACTCTCCTCTTCCTGCCATCCCCCCATGAGGACCCCCTGCTTGTCCGAGCTCCCTCTTCAAGGTCCCCCTTGAGGTTGAAGGTGTCGAGATGACAGGAAGGACCCTGGCACCCTGGGGGCACGCTCGCTCACAGGTTTGTGCCCATGAGCTCCATGCAGGGGCTAGAGAGTGACAGCCACCTCCCACGTGTGCCTTCCACACTGGCCGTGCTTGCTCAGAGGCGGTGGCAGGCGTTCACATGGACTCTGGGAAGTGACCACACCCAACGCAGGTCCCAGCAGCCAGTCTCTGGAGCATCCCAGGCATCCCACTGGTCAATCGGCAGCAGCTTTGGAAAGAGCCTCAACAACGGAAAAACATTTCACAGCCCGGTCGAGGGGCTCCTCCTTCCAGATGGCAGGTCCGCAGGGCATTGGCGAGGGCTTCCACTCCACCACCGCGATCACACAGGCTGCCGTGTTTAGGGGCCACTGAGCTCGCTTGGTCACAGGGCTCCTCGGGCAGCACCGGAGCAGAGGTTCCATCCACTGTCCACATCCATACCACTCAAAGACCAAGGTCATGCCCATCAACTGTGCCCTAAGTCATACTTTCCAGGTATGAAAAGAGAACATTTTCACGAGAATGTTTAAAACAGAACCAACTACTTTGTAGAAAGTAGTCAAAGCCTATTTTTTCTGTAAAAAGTCATAGAATGTTGGAGTGGATACTACATGGTGAGCTGGATCACGGCTCCACGCTCACTTCTTCCCAAGGCAGGGGCCTCGGCAGGGCCGCCCACCGTGGGTGGCTGCTTGACCTACTTTGGTTGATGGCGTGTGAGCAGGTGAGACACAGCAGAGGCTCAAAGCTAGTGCCGTTGGCACATCTGCTCCCACCGGGAGACAAGCTTGCCCAGGCCAGCCCGCTGATCCCAGGAGAAGAGAGACGCGTGCAGCAGAGCAAGCTGCCCAGCCGGCCCGGCCTAGCTGGGCTGACCTGGGTGGACCTGGAGACCTGGGAGATTACGTGCGTCCTGTTTTAACCACGGTGGCAGCACCTCTGTGGCTGTCACTGATGGACACACCCACCAGCTCAAGTGGCTGACCACCCCCCCACCCCATTTTCGAGGCGTGGACTTCGAGGCCCAGAGAGAAGGGCCTTCCCTGAGGGCGCAGAGCAGAATGGGCACCTCGCTCTCGGTCTACTCAGACCCAAGGGAACGGAAGGGTGCCCGGGACCCCTGGTCTGCCAGCAGGGCCCTGCCACCCTGGCCTGCAGCCTCACCTGCACTGGTGGGGGAACAGTCCTCAGGGTAGGCGGGCGCCTTGGGGAGGAGGAGGTCGCGGCTCCCGCGGCTGCAGCTCTCCTGGCAGCTCTCGCTGAGCAGGCGCCGCAGCATCTGGTTCTCCTTCATGAGGCGCACCTGCTTCTTCAGGTCTGCGTTCTCGCTCATCAGCCTGTTCATCAGCTGGCTCCCCTCAGCCATGGCCACGTCCTCGGTGCTCACGTGTGGGCCCGTGGCCCCATGGAGGTGGAAATCCAGAGCCACGGAGGCTCCAGGAACAGCCCAAGAGCCCGGAGTTCCACGGCCTCCCGGCCTTCCGCGGCCTTGTGATGTCGCCCTTAAAGAGGCGGCGCCCTGGCCCCGCGACCCCCAGCTTCCCCACCCCACAGACGCCTCTGGGCCGCACCCACCAGGCAGATGCAGAGAAGGCGGAGAAGATGCCAAGTGTGGGTGCCGAGGGGAAGACAAGGAGGGGATGTGAGGAGTGCGGACAGTACAAATTCTAGATGGGTGCCTGAGACGCTCACGTGGAGGGCTGCCCAGCAGAGGGAACGGCACATGACAAGGCCCAAGACAGGAATGTTCCAGCACGTTCTAGGAACAGCCAGAACACTGGGCTGAAGGAGGTGTCGGCCACGCTGTGTGGAGTTGCAGGCTTAGTGGGGACTCTGCCTTTACTCTGAGCAACTCGTGGAGCTGCCCCCCGGGGTGCCATCGGCCCTCCCGCCACGAGGGAGGCTTCCCAACTCCATGGGGCCAGCAGGGCTCTCAGAGGCTGGCAGGTTGGGTCCCCCAGAACCCGGGCAGGTGTCTGGGGTGAAGACATTTATCAGGGCACGCCCCTGGCACACACACTTGAGGAAGGAGGGAGCCGTGGGGGCAGAGGGAGACAAGCTCAGGAGGGCTCCGCAGGGACTGGCAGTTAGCCGCCTGCTGAGCGCACTCCCCTCATGAAAAGGGTCCCAGCATTTCAGCGCCCCCAAACGGACTGCGAGCGCTGAGTATCTGGGACACTGACCATGCCTGGACCCAACCAAAGACCCCCTGGACCAGGGCACGAGGGCCGTCAGGACCAATCACCCACAGACCTGTGGCCCCCAGAGTCCCACCCAAGTGCGGATTTCAGTCCTCGGTCAGTGTGACCACCATGCACCCCACCCCAACTCCCCGCTCTTCCAACTGACCACTCAGCAAGGAAAACAAACTCAGTGCTGTTTCCTGGCTCTGACGGTCTTGGTTTTGCTTTTTGGCAGCCGTGAAGCAAGAGATGGGTCATCTCCTGATCCTTGTGAGAAGGGACGTAGTCCAAAACTGGAACCAGCATGTCCTTAATCCCTTTCAGCCCCAATGCCTGGGGCTACCCTACTCAGCAGCAAGGGGACCGGGGTGCAGGCGGTGGGTAGAGGTGGCTCCAGACAGAACAAAGCCTTCGCTTCCCCCAGACTGCCCAGACAGTGTAATGTCACTTCTAGGAGTCAGCTCTGACCCCGGCTCTGTGGAGAAAGAGGATTTGTAAATCCCAAACAGACCAGCGTCTGGACCCGCAGGCTCTCACATCAGACAAGGACAGCAGGAACGTGGGCAGTGCCCACTGAGGAAGGGTGTGCAGGGGCTTCCAGGACCGAGGCCAAATGCCCCCACCCCCAGACTCCTGAGGACAAGGCCAGTGGGCATGTGAGTGGCTCCCCTCCACTGGCTCCTCCCATCGCATTTAAAATGCCATTTCTTTCCCACCCCAAGAAAACCCTCTCAACATCATATCCCCTCCAGCCAATGGCCTATCAGCATTCTGCCAGTTTTCTGATCATGATGCACTGTCCTTCTAATACATCACCAGATTCAACTCGCTAATATTTTTAAGTTTTTTCTGTGTTCATGAGGGAAACTGATCTGCATCTCCTTCTCTTGTAATGTCGTGGTCTGGTTTTGCTATCAAGGTCATATTGACATTATAATATGAGTTGCAAAGTGTTCCCTCCTCTATTTTCTGGGTGTGTTTGTTAGATTGTCATTTCTTTCTTAAAATGTTTGATAAAATTCACCAGTGAAGCCATCTGGGCCTAGTTTTCTCCTGGGTAGGGTTTTTAATTTCTAATTCAGTTTCTTGGATAGATATCAGGCTATTTAAATTTTCCATTTCTTCTTGTATCCATCTAGATAACAACTGTGTCTTTCAAGGAATTTGTCCATGTCATCTCAGTTGTGCAATACTGGCATTCAGTAGTTCATGACATTTCCTTTTTAGCCCCTCTGCCTCTGAGGACAAATAGATCCAGCCAAGGCAGAAAACCAAAATGTGAAAGTGGAGAAACAGCATTAGGTTTTTGCAGCAGGATTGTAAAGCAAGCAGGGCAAGTGGGAGCAGTGTGATCTAGAGCAAGACAGTAGGCTCAGCAGGGCAGGCTGGACCATGTCTGCAGGATCTGTAGTGATGTATCCTTTTTTTATTCCTGATGGAATAAAAAAGGTTGTTTTCTCTTATCTGATCAGACTAGAGGCTGGTTAACTTTCTCAAAGCATCACCTTTTGGATTCACTGATCTTCTCTATTATTTTCTATAACATTGACATCTACTCTTGTATCTAGTATTTCCTTCCTTCTACAGACTCTGATTTTAAGATGCTTAAGGGGGACACTTAGATCACTGATTTTAACCTAATTTACAGCATTCAAATATAAGCCTGCAAACATTTCTCTAAGCACTGCTTTAGTACAATCCACAAATCTTGATATGCCATGTTTTTAGTTTCACTCAGCTTGAAATGTTTTCTAACTTCCCTTGTGCTTCCACTTTTGAACATAGATTATTTAGAAGTGCTTTGTTTCATTTCCAAACATTTGGGATTTTCTAAATCTCTTTTTGTTACTGATTTCTAATTTAATTCCATTGTGGTCAGAGAATACACTCTGCATGGTTTCAACCCTTTTGAATTTCTTGAGACTCATCTCATGAGCCAGCATGTGGTCTACCTTAGTGAATGGTCCACGAGCCCTTGGGAAAAATGTTAGGTGAAGTGTTCTATAAAAGCCAGTTACCTCGAGTTGGTTGAAGAGTTTGTGTCTACAGTTGCTGAGAAAAGTGTTGAAATCTCCCACTTGATTGTGCATTTGTCTAATTCTCTCTTCAGATCCAACCAGTTTTTGCTTCATGTATTTTGAAGCTCTGTTATTAGGTGCATGTACATTTAGGATTGCTGTTTTCTTGATGAACTGACACTCTTGTCGTTACTAAGTCCCTTTATTTCTGGTACTATTCCTTTTCCTGAAATCCACCTTGATGTTAATACAGCACTTTTGCTTTCCTATTAGTGTTTTTGTTATACATTTTTCTAAACTTTTACTTTTATCCTCTCTATATCTTTATACTTAAAATTTCTTAGGGGCCAGCCCCGTGGTGCAAGTGGTTAAGTGTGCACGCTCCACTGCAGCAGCCCAGGGTTCACCGGTTCGGATCCCGGGTGTGCACCGACGCACCACTTGTCAAACCATGCTGTGGCGGCATCCCACATAAAGTGGAGGAAGATGGGCATGGATGTTAGCCAAGGGCCAGTCTTCCTCAGCAAAAAAAAAAAAGAGAGAGAGAGAAGGATTGGGAGATGTTAGCTCAGGGCCAATCTTCCTTACAAAAAAAAAAATTTTTCTTATGGACAACATAGATGGCTCATACTTTTTCATCCAATGTGACAATCTCTGCCTTTTAACTGGAGTGCTTAGCCTTTTACAGTTAATAAGATTATTTAAATGGTTGATGTATTAGTCTTCTAGGGCTGCCATAACAAAACAGCAAAGACTGGGTAGCTTAAACAACAGAAATTTAATTTCTCACAGTTCTGGAATCTAGAAGTCCAAGATCCAAGTGTTGGCAGGGTTGCTTTCTCCTGAGGCTCTCTCCTTGGCTTACAGACGGCTGCCTTTACCCTGGGTCCTCACATGGCCTTTTCTGTGTGTGTGTGCACTCCCGATGTGTCTCTCTCCTCATAAGGACACCAGTCCTATCTGATTAGAGCCCCATCCTCATGAACTCATTTAATCTTAATTATCTTATTAAAGGCCCTATATCCAGATGCAGTCACATATGAACGTGGGGAACAAATTGCAGACCATAAGTAAGAGTTGGGTTTTAGTCTATTCTCTTATTTGTTTTCCATGTGTCCCATCTGCTCTTTGTTATTTTCCTGCCTTCTTTTGGATTATCGTACCTCCTGTATTAGTTTACTAGATATACTTCTTTTTTAATTCAGTGGTTTACTCTAGGGTTTACAATGGGTTCATTTATCACAGTCTACCTCTAGATAACATCCCACTTCATATATGAGGCAAGAACCTCACAGCAGTGAACCCCCATCCTCCAACATCCTTTCTGTTATTGTTGTCATAGCTTTTACTTCTCCTTATGTTAAAACACCATTACTATTCTTCCTTTTAAAAGTTATATTTTGAAGAAATTCCTTTAAATGAAGAATGAAAAGCCTTGAACATTTACCACATACTTACCGTTTCTGGTGCTCTTCATTCTTCGGTGAAGACCGGGGTTTCCATCTGGTATCACTTTCCTTCAATCTAAACAACTTAACATTTCTTGTAGGGCAAGGCTGCTGGAGAATTCCCCCAGCTTCAGTCTGTCTGGAAGAGGTCCACTTTGCCTTCATTTTTGTTTTCTGTGAATATGAAATTTTAAGTTGACCAGCTTTTCCTTTCAACCCTTTAAGATGCCCTTCCACTGTCTTACGGCTTGCGTTGCTCCTGAGGAGTCAGCATCATCCTTATCTTTGTTCGCCCGTTTGTAACGTGTCTGGTTTTCTGCCTGTTTTTAAGACTCTTATTGATCGTAGGTTTTCATCGGTTTGATTATGATGTGCTTTGGAGTGGGTTCTGCTTCTGGTTTTTTGGTCTGTGTGATTATTCTGCCTCTGTCTGCTGGGCCTCACAGATCTGTGGGCCCACACATTTCACATTTGGAACATTTCAACCCTGATTACGTGTTTCCGCCTCCGTCCTTCCCTTTTCTGGGGCTCCAATTATACGTGCGTTAGACCAGCCAGTAGGATCCAACAGGCCACTGAGGCTCTGTCCTTAAATCTCCTGGCGACCCACAGGCCATTTCAATACTCACCTATTCCTGGATGGACCAAGGGCAGGCCCTGCTCCTCCATCTTCCGGAGAACCACAGCGGCATCAAGAACACGGGGCCTCAGGCTCACTGCATCTCACACCCATAAAAGGCCTGGCTGTGGGGTAGCTGTCTGAGGCTGCCTAAAGCCACGTAAACTAGCTGTTCCCCACTTGTCTCGAGCTTGGGTCTCAGACACCCCCTGGGGCATCACTGTCCCCCAAGGAAGGCTGGAAATCATCTGCTATCAACAATAGTCATCATAAACTAACAGTTATTTTCACTAAAGAAAATAAGTAACTCTGAAGTTATCCATGTCACCATCATCCTCTTGAGTGTGTAAAGCGGGTCTTCAAGAAATTCCAAGTGAAAATGCCAGGCATGAAGGTCACACGTCCTTGAGAGGAGCCCAAGGTCAAGAACTGCAGCCCCAGCGCTCCCAGTAAATTTACCCAGCTCTCCAGAACCACATCCTCAGCTACCTGCGAGGGTTGTTCTCGTGGATTCTGCTGTGACCAGACACCCTGTGGAGAGGTGCTGTGAGCAACAGCCCAGACGCCCCCTTTCTTATGAGACCTAGCCCCACAATCAGTGAGACACGCATCTCCGAAGCTGCAGGGGTTTTTGTCTTACTCTGAGTGTTCCCCTCCAGCTGACTCCCAGAAAGCTGAGCACTAAATGTGGAGCCAGCAACAGCAAATTGATCGGACCCCCAGCATGTGTCTCATGTGCTGACATCCCTCCCCATCCCATCTGACTCTCCAGCCCTTATTTCCCTTTGCCTTGCGTTTCTAAATTTAATTCTTTTTTTTTTTTGTGAGGAAGATTAGCCCTGAGCTAACATCCGTGCCAATCCTCCTCTTTTTACTGAGGAAGATTGGCCCTGAGCTAACATCCATGCCAATCTTCCTCTTTTTGCTGAGGAAGATTGGACCTGAGCTAACATCCGTGCTAATCCTCCTCTTTTTGCTGAGGAAGACGGGGTCTGAGCTAACATCTATTGCCAATCCTCCTCCTTTTTTTCCCCAAAGCCCCAGTAGATAGTTGTATGTCATAGTTGCACATCTTTCTAGTTGCTGTATGTGGGACGCAGCCTCAGCATGGCCAGAGAAGCGGTGCGTTGGTGCACGCCTGGAATCCAAACCCAGGCCGCCAGTAGCGGAGCAGGTGCACTTAACCGCTAAGCCACGGAGCCAGCCACTAATTCCTTCTTGAGACAAAGTGAATTACAAATAAAAACTTACATTGCAGATGGAGGTAAAAATGAATCAAGCTGACCAATTAGCCTATAATTATTATAATAGTTGCTGAGAGATGAGAGAAAGGAAGCAACAGTAGGCGGCTTTAATTTTAAAACATTTTTAATGCCTAAATAAAATTTAAACCTATTTAGCAATATTGATTATGTTCAGTAAGGAAAAGTATTTTCTTAGAGATAAGTTTCCACTGTGAGTTAAGCATTTCCAGTTAGAGAATTCCTCAAAGGGTCAGGTCTGAAGTTCACATCATGGTGAATACAGAAAACCTAATACAGCTCCAGAGAAAATTTCTCATAATATTCAAAATCTGTTCGCAATAAGCAGAAGTAAAATAATTTCAATTTTCACCCAGGATAGGGAACGTGATTTTTAACCAGGTTGAGGCAAATATTTTCCCCTGAAATAACTAGAGATGCATCCTGCTTATCTTCAAGTAGCTACTCTAGTTCCCTGAAACTGAGGAGGTGAGGTCCAGCGTCCAACATGGTGCCCAAGTGACAGTCCCAGAAAACCCCAGATCCAAGACTGATCCCAGGATGAGACAACACAGGTGGGCCACGATTTTGCCTAACGGAATCAACCATCTGTTTACTAGGTAGCTGGTCAAATATGTGACTTCTAATGTCATTTGCAGTATAAAAGCAAATTTTCATTTCTTTTCTGGAAAATTTACGTTTTGTCCAGTGATCTGGTCATGCCTGGAGGCCTTCCAGGGGAAGTGGCCATTGCAAGGAGCAGACGTGGTAAATCACCATCTGTGCTGCTGCTGCCCCAGCTGGGGGAGCACGTGGCCAAGAGAAGTGTGAGAGCAAACCGGCAGACTTCAAAGGGATCCCAACACGGTTCCTTTAGCCAAAATAAGCCCAGTTTAAAAACGTCTGGGGAAAAGTGCTGATGTTCAACAGGTACCCACTGAACACCCGCTACATGCCACAGAGTGTGGCAGTCAGCGGAGCTGGGGGCCTGCCTGTGTGTACACGTGACCCGGCAATGCAGGGCTCAGAGCGGACGGCAGCACTACCCTGGGACAGGAGGTCAGTGGAGGAACAGCTCAGGCAAAGGCCCCGAAGCAGGCAAGCCCCAGGCAGAGTCAGGGACAGCACCCAGGAGGCCCCATGGTGCAAAGCCTCAGTGTGGGCCCTGAAGGATCTGGGCAGGGAATGACGGAGCAGAAGGGCATCAAGGCGTCCCTCTGGCTGTCTGAGGGAGGACGGTCAGCCAGGGGCTGCTGCCAGTCCAGGAGGTGACAAAGAACAGCCAACGGAGGGGGCTCCAGGGTGGGTGAGAAGCAGGGTGGGGCTCCAGGAGCAAGGCCAGGCCTGGCTTTTCTTCTCATCAAAGCTCCTGGTGACTCCTCACAGCCACACTCCCAGGGGAGCCCTGAGCATGTGAGCCACTCGTCCTTGTGGGTCAAAGGCAAATACAGAACCTGGATTTTCCCTCCTGAGCCCAAAGATCGTGCACATCAAGCCAGACAATTTTAGAAGCCAGAGGGGAATTCAGAGGTTTACCACCCAAGAGGTATCACCCCAGAAATCTGGCCCTCACTTGAGCTGATATCACAGACTAGGGCATGAGGGTCAGCGCAGCTGTGAGCGTGCCCTGGGGCGTCACACCTGCCTAGCTGGCTGCAGTGGCCAGTGAGTGACAGGCACACAGCAGTGCCCCACAGTGGTAACCACCGAACTGCTAAGGACCCCTCATCCTTTGTTATGCTTGGCCTCCCACATGCATTTCTGTCATGACAAGATGACTATAAACTCAGGAGGTAGGGATGCTGGCGCCCCACAACTGGCTGAACTGTGAGGCAGCGTGGGCAAGCTCGAGCTCTGGGGCAGGGTTGGAGTGCCATGTCTAGCTCCCCTCTGTGCAGACACAGGACAGTGAGCAAGTCTGGTCCCCGTTCCTTGCCGAGCCCTGGGTGGCCAGGTGAACAGGGAAGCCCAGCCTCTCCCCACCAGGCTGTTCAGGGAAGCTGTCATGTCGCCCAGCCCAACAGACAGAAAACACAGGAAGAGCTGGCCTGGGGGCAAGCTCAGCCCAGAACCAGCACTAGGCAGGACGCAGACGAGGCCCAACTGCTCCTCTCCCCAGAACTCAGTTACTGGTCAAGAAAGCCTTGCCAGCCCAGCGCCCACGGTGAGGACACACACACCTTCTCCAGTGTCTCTTCATCTTCTTCCTTTCCTCACCTGAGCCCAACGAGCTAGCCTCAGAATTAACCCTAAGCTGAAAATCAAGTCTAAAGCCACCAACCCCACCCCTGTCGCAGGCTGGGTCCGAGGCCTCACTCCTGTGAAAGTGGACAGTGAGGGGCACTGGACTGCTGGGTAGGGCAATGGGGAGCTCCTGTGGCCCAGCCGAGACGCCTGACCTTGCCTGGAACTTGCATGACGGCTGCCGCTCAGCAGCCCCACTGGACGCCTGTGCCTGCCACCGCCCCCAGCCAGGTGCTCACAGGTGTGCTCTCAAGGGTGGCCAGCGAGGCCACTCTCAGGGTACAGGCGAGAGAAGCGGCCAAGGACCCAGATGGGGAAGACGTTCCTGTAGCTCGTGTAGTGGATGGCACAGGACTTGTTGAAGACCCCGTTCATGTTGTCCTGAAAGCACACAGGGAAATAAACACAAAGGCTCCACCAGGCGGCTGAGGGGCTCCCTGAACCAAGACCCTGGCTGGAGGGCTGGCCGGCTAGTGAGACCTCAGGGCGGGAGAGCCTCAGCAGGCGGTCCTCCTGCCCCGCCTCAGTCACAGCGCCACCATCCCAGCCCTCAGACGTGGGCCCGCAGCAAACCCTCCAGCCTGGGTCCCCAGCCCCTCAGAGCCACATCAACCCCAGTTTTGTCCAAGGGGAGAGGGTCAGCCTCACGTGACCCTGTGCCCTCATGCCCCCATGGATAGGCGGAGGCCACCTCCCACACTTCTGTCCAGGGAGGGGCCATGAGGCAGAGCTCAAAGGCGTCCTGGCCAGTGGGCTTCTCCCCATCCAGCTCTTCCCCAGCACCACCAGCCTTGCCCCAAGCCAGTGCTTCACGTGCAAACAGCTCAGGACTTGGGGACCTGACCACCCGTCACAGATTTGCTTCCAACACAGGCCACTGGCTGGTGGTGGTTATGAATCTTGAACCCCCAAAGCTAAAACCTTGTCCACGAGCACCCCGTGAGGGACACAGGGGCAGGGTGCAGACGTGAAAACACTTGTGCAAAGGGAGGTCAGTGCTGGGCTTTATGCTCCTCAGACCCCCATGGCATACCTGGGGCCAGTCGCCGTTGGGGAGCTGTTTCCTAAGCAGACTCCTGACCCCTCTCTCCAGGGCTGCTACTCCAGGATGCCTGGGGGAAGAGGGGGCACTGAACACACCCATCACCTCTCTGGGCGAGACCACCTCTGGCTGCAGGCAAATTTGCATTCTCACCCTCACGCAGCCACACAGGAGGACACAGATGGGAAACACTGTGTGATGATGAACGAACCCAAAGTGACACGTGCTGGGAACATGAGCACACCCAGGCCCTCACTGCACATCTTCTTCCCAGACACGCTGAGAGGGGAAAATGTGGCAAGTGCAGGTGAGCAGGCCAAGTGGGCAGCCCCACGAATGTGGCTGGGTGAGGGGCCCCCCCCTGCTGAGAGCTGCCCCAGCGGCCCTGCCACAAGGTTCTGCTCTTCTGCTCCCCCCCAGAAAGAAGAGGCCAAGTCTCGTGTCCACCCAACCCACTGGTCCTCGGGGCCCTCTGAGGGTCACAAAAGCCACGCGTGCTAATCCTCAATCACTCTGGCAAGGGATGAGACACCGGAAGGATCAAGGGTTCAGGACAGAGCAGGACCAGGCTTGGCTGTGGGAGGCAGACTGGGGGCTGGTCCCTGACACCCCTACCCTGGGGGTCCCCCACAGACTCTGCTCCAGCTCACACGGACCTGCCTAGCTTTGAGGGGGTTTTAGGAAGATTCTCCAAACGGCCCCAAACCCAACAGGGCAGCACAGACTGGGACACTGTGCCCTTATGTCTGTGTCTGTCTGTGTGTGCGTGAGCTGGGGACATGCAGCTACAGGGGTGCACTGCGACCTCTGAGGCAGCTGCAGATGCTGCAACACCTCACACCATTTACCACCTCGTCTCCCTGCTGTCACTGTGGTGTCAGCCTCTTCTAAAAGGTGAGCCTCTTGGCAGCACCTGCTTGTTGAGACAGACCTCCCACCCCGCCCCAGGAACCTGTGGGTGCAGCCCTGCAGGCCTCGCCTCCTCCCACTCCTGCACTCAGAGCTCAGCTGCCCGCACCCCACCAGAGCGCCAGGCTCAGTGTCCTGTCTTCACCCGACCCCACGGCTCAGGAACTGTCTCATCGCCCCCACCTGACAGCCATCAGCCCCATTAGGGCCCAGCACGTGTTGTGGATCTGGGACTGGGCACTCTGCACATAACACCGCTGCTCACAGGATTCGAAGTCCTCCCCCCAGCCTCCGTCCTCCATCTGCTGGGACAGCAGGAAGTCGCAGGCCCGGGAGATCTCCACACAGGCAGCCCTGCAGAGACCAGGGAGACAGGAGATGCTATCACACTGGGGAGCGTCCTGGGCCCCCTGGATTCTCACCCTGGCCAGGCCTCCTTGGGGTCAAGGGGAGGGGTGCGTGGCGGGGAGCCTGTACTCCAGGCCCTCCCCACCATGTGACATGAAGGCAACAGAGACACCGGCCTCCCAGGGTGGTTGGGAAGATAAAGGAAAGATAAAGTTGTAGCTGCAGCCGGCCTCACTGAGGTGACCACCCCCCTAAACATCCAGCCAGCAATGCTAGAGCCTGGTGAGGTGGCTGGAGACGGCTCAGACCTGAGGCCTCCTCCCTTCTCTCAGCACAAGTCAGGAAGCTTCGGACAGCAGCAAGGCACCTCCTCAAGCCAAGCATCTTTAATACACTTGGGTGCTAACGGCTCACGAGCCGGGAAAAATCTTCCTTTCAACCTGGTGACTCATACGTTTTCTGGAATACTGATCTTAGCTACTGTTTAAAAACACCCCCAAATCAAACATCAAAGAAAGAAACACCCCCAGTAGAGTGTCATACTGGGAAAACCCCCACCCCACCAGGGGGCAAATGCCTGCACTCACCCATCTCGATAGGTCTGCCCCATGCAGGCAAAAGCTTCCAGCCCAAACCACGTGCCGTAGGTGAAGCACACCCCCCAGGAGCTGGAGGGAGACAGGAGGAAACAGAGCCTCAGCCATCCAGTTCTCGTCAGGACGGGCATGTACAACGCTGGGCTTGCGGGAGCACCCTCCAGCACTGGGGCGTGCTGTGGTTATGTTCAAGAAACACATCCACACGGCCTCAGCAAGCCTCACCAACTCTAGTGTCTTAGCTTTAAGGCCACATAAGACAGACCTGCCCAACCTGGCCCTCAGGGGACAGCTCCATTTGCTGGAACCACCATGCAGATAAGAACTGACCCAAACCCAGAGCAAGGAGGTGAACGAGCACAGATCCAATAATAAGGCATCGGGCACGCAGCCCTCGGCCAGACTACTTTTAGCAACATGCTGGGCAATGACCACAGGGTGAAGGCCAGCCATTCAACGAGGAACAAGCCCACCAACTCACTTCCAGAGAGTCCTGGTGTAGCAGAAGCACACAACTGAACATCACACGAGCAGAGAAACCTCCCGATCCCAACGTGTCTGCACCCACAAGAGCTCACTCACCCTTCCCAGGAGCCGTCAGCCCTCTGCTGCTGCCGACAGAACTCCAGGCCCTGCTCGAGGGTCTCCCTGCAACACGAGAGGATGGCCCCCTGAATATTCCGGCAAAACAGCCATTTACCTGTCCCAATTTTACCCATTCTGCTGTCTCACAAGAATGAGCATGGTCTCCCTTACAAAAATACGTAAAAATCAAAAGTTCAGAGAGGAGATACAAGGGTCAAAGCAGAAGCAATTACAGGACACAGGAGGGGAAAAGCACATGGGCAGCTACAGAAACGCAAGAGGAAACATCTCAGGGTGAACCACGTCAGAGGCGGTTACAAACAGGACCAATATCAGTGAACAGTGTCAGTGACA
Source organism: Ceratotherium simum simum (assembly GCF_057802395.1). Lineage (NCBI taxonomy): Eukaryota > Metazoa > Chordata > Mammalia > Perissodactyla > Rhinocerotidae > Ceratotherium > Ceratotherium simum. The sequence goes on along the minus strand of NC_141926.1, from coordinate 874,046 downwards.
CAGACTTGAGTAAATCATGTAAAACGAAATTTAAAAAAGAAATAAAAATTACAGAGAAAATGATAAATTTAGAGGACAAAGAAGATCCATAAGTGTGACTGGTACTTCTGAAGAATCCCTGTTCTCTGAACAAGCTGGAGGGAAGGTACCAACACAGCCTGGAAGGGGACCCCCAGGGCCCCTGCGCCTTCAGGTGCTCACCCGTGTCACTCTCCCCTTGAGTGAGGGCAGCGTCTGTGACTTGTTTCTAACCAACAGATGACCGCAAAGTTGACGGTGGTCACGTCTTCGACTATGTCACGTGAGAAATCTAGTTCCCCTCTTGCTAGCAGACGCCCTGCCTTGAGTCTCTCCCTTGCTGGCTTTCGTGACGCCGCCACAGAGAGAGGCCACACGGGAAGAAACTAAGGGTGGCCTCCAGCCAGCAGCACCGAGACAGGGCCCTGAGGCTGACAATCTGCAAGGAGTGGAAACCTGCCGACAACCACATGGGCTTAGAGCAGACCCTTCCTTAGCTGCTGCGCAGACGAGACCCCCGTCCTGGCCGGCATCTTGACTGCAGCCTGGTGAGATCCTGAAGCAGAGCACTCAGCTAAGCCGTGCCTGGATTCCTGACTCACAGAAACTGTGAGGCCGTCAATGTGTGCTGTTGCAAGCCACCAAGTTTATCGTAATATCATCCCTCAGCAACAGACAACTCATACCAGAGTTGAAAGGACAAGTAAGTAACATCAGCAAGAAAGAAGTGACATGACTATAGGTTCAGTGGAAATTGAAAAGTAAGAGAAAATAAGAAAACTCAGACAAAATGTACCGATTACTAAGAAAATCAACTTTTCAATACTGCCTCAAGGAGAAATAGCCTGAATAGTCCTATAACTACTAAAGATACGAGTCAAAAAATGTAACCTTTGCCAAGAAAAAGAACACCAGGCCCAGGAGTGTTATAAGCGAATTCTACTAAATTATCAAGAATAATCATTCTAATCTTACACAAACTCTTCTAGGGAATAGAGAGAGGAAGGAACACTCCACAGTTCATTCTAGGAACCCAACATAAGCTTTTCAACAAACCAGATAAAAATGACACAGGAAAGTAAAATTTTCAGGCTATTCATTAATGGACACAGATGCAAAATTCTAACTACGTGTTGAGAAACCGAGTATAGTAGAGATATACCAATACCAATACCAAGTTAAGTTTATGCCAGAAACGCAAAGGTGTTTTAACATGAGGAAAATCTACAATAATCATCTATAACATTAACAGATAAACAAGATAAATATATAATCATCTCAACAGAGGTAGGAAAATCATTTGCTAAAATACAACACTCATTCACAATGGAGGGAAAAAACAACTTCAAAAATTAGGAAGAGAAAAGAACTTGGTTAACCTAAAAAGGGTTAACTACCAAAAACCTACAGTAAATATCATTCTTAATGGAGAGATATTAGAAGCATTCCCCTTTAAAATCAGGAAATGCGACAAAGATGCCACCATCACCCCTTCTGCTAAGCAGAATACTGTAGGTCTTAGGGCAGTAAAACAAGAAAACAAACTACAGGCCTCCCTCCCAGGGGTCGAGGGAAGGGGAAGGACGCATGAGCAGGGCACGGAGCATTCCGAGAGCAGTGAACTATTCCATATGTCTTTTTTTTTTAAATTATCTGCTGTACCGGGAGGGAAACTGGAATTCTTTTTTATTTTTTTTAGCTGGGAAAGATTTTCCCTGAGCTAACATCTGTTGCCAATCTTCCTCTTTTTTTCCTCCCCAAAGCCCCAGTACATAGTTGTATCTTCTAGTTGTATGTCCTTCTAGTTCTTCTGTGTGAGCCGCCACCACAACCTGGGTACTAACAAACAAGCAGCGTGGTTCTGCACCCAGAAACCAAACCCAGACTGCCCAAGTGGAGCGTGCCGAACTTTAACTGCTAGGCCATCAGGGCTGGCTCCTATTCTGTGATAGAGGAACAACAGACACATGTCGTCATAGGTCTGTCAAAACCCCCGGGGTGTACAACACAAAGAGTGAACCTAAATGTAAACTACAGTCTTCGGGTGATAGGATTGTATCAATGCTCGCTCATCAATTGTAAAAAAACACACCAAAGTCATCAAGAAGCTAATAATAGGGTAATGGCGTGGGGGAAGGAGTGGGTAAACAGGAACTCTCTTCTCCATTTTTCTGTTAACCTAAAACTGCTCTGTAAGATAAAGTATATTAATTTTTTAAGTTTAGCAAATTGTCTAGCTATAAGATCAATATCAAAATCAATTACAGAGAATTCTGGGACAGTGGCGGAGCAGGATGCACTGGAATCCGTCTCCCCACCTGGACAACCCCACTGGCAGAATCTGTCTGATGTAACTATTTTGGAACTCCAGTCTGTTGAAGGCTTGCAACTTCCAGGCGAAGACTTGGAGGGCAAATTGCAGTCAATTTGGGTCAATTTCAGCTCTTAGCAGAGGAGTAGCTACCCAACCCCCACCCCCACCACGGACAGACAACTGTGCACGTGTTCCTGGAGCAGCCTGCACACAGCTTGCAGGACCTAGGGTGGGCAAAAGGACCCTGTCCTCCAGATACTGGGGCTCTGTACTCTGTCTACCGCTTCTGATCACAGAGGTGCAGAAAAGAGGCCAGAGGCCAAGGCTGCAGCACCTCCTTCCATTATTGCAAGCCCCTCCCCTTCCGGCTGAAGTGACTTCCAGGGAAATTTTAAATCCTGTTAATAGCAGCATTATTCACAATAGCTAAAATGTGGAAGCAACCCAAGTGTCCATCAACAGATGAATGGATAAGCAAAGTGTGGTATATACATACAATGGAATATTATTCAGCCTTAAAAAGGAAGGAAATTCTGCAATATGCTACAACATGGATGAACCTTGAGGACATTATGCTAAGTGAAATAAGCCAGTCACAAAAGGACAAACACTGTATGATTCACTTATATGAGGTGCCTAGAGGAGTCAAATTCAGAGACAGAAAGTAGATGGTGGTTGCCAGGAGCGGGAGGAGGGTAGAATGAGGAGTTAATGTTAACAGGTACAGAGTTTCAGTTTTGAAAAGAGTTATGGGGATGTGTGGTGGTGATGGTTGCACAACCATGTGAGTGTATTTAATACCACTGAACTGTACACTTAAAAATGGTTAAGATGGTAAATTTTATGTTATGCATATTTTAACACAATAAAATAGAAAAAATCAATAGCATAAGAATGCATGAGTCCACACAAATGAATAAGTAAAAGTAAATAAATAAAAAGAGGCAAAGGAAAAGCTCTCAGTAGAACACCATCTAATACATACGGAAGGACAGTTTGCAACCATCATATGAATAATTGATTCAGGCAAGAATCATCATCAGATGCTAAAACCAAGGGGCAGAAGATTGATGAGAAACAGGATATTTACATAATCCAAAACTTCCTCCCCACAAAGAAAAAAACAGTAACTTTCTAGCAGAGAAAACAACTAGTCATCACCTTAACCAAGGGACCACAGTTGACTGTGCTTTCTGACGTGATGCACGAGAGGTCCCCACCACGTCTGTGATTCTCCTGACAAACCACATCATTTCCGAACCTGACTGTAATCATGAAGAAACACCAGAAAAACACACATTGAGGGGCCAGCCCGGTGGCGCAGTGGTTAAGTTCACGTGCTCCGCTTCAGCGGCCCAGGGTTCACAGGTTCAGATCCTGGGCATGGCGCATCAAGCCATGCTGTGGTAGCATCCCATATACAAAATAGAAAAAGATGGGCACAGATGTTAGCTCAGAGCTAATCTTCCTCTTTCTCAGCAAAAAGAACAGGAGTAGCAATGGATATTAGCTCAGGACTAATCTTCCTCACTAAAAAAAAAAAAAAAAGGAAAAAAAAAAACCCACACATTGAGGACATTCTACAAAATAACTTGTCATATGCTTCAAAAATGTCAGTTATCAAACACAAGGAAAGACTAAAGAATTGTTTCAGGTTAAAAAAGACTAACACATGACAATTAAATGCAATGACCCTGGATTAGATCTTGAGGAAAAATTTTGCTATAAAAGACATCATTGGGACAACGAGGACAATTTAAATAAGGTTCGCAGATTAAATAATGGTATTATATCAATGTTAATACTGTGACTCATATTTATATAAGAAAATATCTTTGTTAAGAAATACTAAAGTATTTCGGGATTAAGGTACATCACATTTGCAACTTACTCTCATGTGGTTCAAGAAAAAATATATATGGAAAGGAATATGATGAAGCAAATACAGTAAAATGTTAACAACGGAAGAATCTAGGTAACAGGTGAACAGGAGTGCTTTTAACTACTTTTGTAACTTTCCTGTTAAGTTTGAAATTAAGGGAGAATTTCAAGTCAATGTAGTAAAAATGGAATATTCCATATACACAGTGTTAGAGTAACTGGCTACCTCAAACTATATCTCAAAAACTTTCCTAGATAAATTAAAATTTTTAACATAATAAATTAGACTACTTTATTTAAAAATTAAAAACTTATGTTCAAACTCTCTAAAGAGATAAAAAAGCAAAGTAATTGGGCAAAAATATCTGTAACATAAGATACAGAACTATTACTGTGCTTAAATACGTAAGTCAAAAAGAAAAATCATCCTAGCAACAAAATTGGAAAGGGTATGAATGCAAATTCATATATGAAAGAAACAGAAACGACCTATAAACACCTAGAAAGAATACTGTAGCTCAGCAGTCTCCAAAGAGATGCAAATGAGTTAAGTCCACCAGGAAACTATCATTATTCAGCTTCCAAAGCAGTGATTCTCACATGATAACAACAGTTACTCTGTGCTCATCACGTGCCACACACTCTCCCCATGCTTTTGTGGTCTTGACCCTCCCAGCTCCACAGGGCCATCTAGGCCCCCATTCAGCAGGGGAAGACCCCCAGAGAGGTGAAGTGACTGGGCCAGGATCACACAGCCAGGAAGGGGCAGAATCAGGGGGGTCCACCCAGACAGGCTGAACCCAAGCCCATGTGGCTCTCCGGGAATAATAATGGTCCCGAACAAAGATTTGACAACAGGATACTGGTTAAGGTTAAAACGGGGAAAAGCTGGAAATAACAATGAAAATTTAGAAATAACCAAAAGGCTACTGGGTAAGTAAAATGATGAAATTCCGGCAACCATCACAACTCATGTTGGAGAATGCTAAATGACACGGGAAGTTACCTGCTTGCAGAAACCTCACCAGTTATGTAAAAGACACAGCCCAGGAACAGTCGCAGCAGAGTGATCACACGGTAACAACACACTCTCCTTAGGGGTTACAGGGGATGACTTGCTTTCTTCTTTGCACTTTTCTGTGTTTTCCAAGTCTCCTTCAAAGAGCATGCTTTACTTTTATTATAATTCTTAAAAAGATGATGTATTAAGAAGAAAGGTCAATTTTGTGAGGGTCTCACTAAGGACAAGTTGTGCCCAGAAGAAAGGACTACAGATCAACTACAGCACAGCACGTGGCCGGGGGCCGGCCAGGCCTGGGTAACAAAAGGAAGACTCGACACAGTGCCCCCTTGTGGCTGCACCACCTGCTAGAACAGAAGGAAACCAGCAAAAACACAACTAGAAAATCCTCCAATTCTTTTGGAAATAAAACAACATACTCCTAAATAACTCATGGGCCAGAAAAGAATTCACAATAGAACTGGAAAATAATTTAATTCAATGATATATCAAAACTTATTTATAGATTTAAGTGCACATTTAGAAAGAAAGCCTGAAAATCATTTACGTAGGTATCCACTTAAGTTAGAAAAAGAAATAAAGTAGAAAAAAATCAAGAGCAAAAATAGATGAAACAAAAAATAAACACATTAAAAAAGCAAATAAACGTATACCAGATAGAATCAAAGACTAAAAGATGGTTTCTTCAAAAAGATTACTAAGACTGATGAACTACGAGTGGGGAACAGACTCAAGTCGCCACTGTCAGGAAGGAAAATGAAGACAGACGCACAGCCATTCAAGATGACACTGAACAGCTCTGTGCCAATCAATACAAAATAGAGTTGAAATGGAAAAATCCCCAAAACTGACACAAAAAGAAATAGAAGAAAATCTACAGTCGTGTAACTAGTAAAGAAATTGAACTCCTGATTAAAAATTAAAAACTTTTCTTCAAAGAACACTCCAGGCGCAGCTGGATTCTCCAGTGAATTTTCCTAAGCACTTAAGGCAGAAATAGCATAAATCTCACAAACTCTTCTAGAGAATACAAAAAGAAAATATTTCCAACTCATCTCATGAGTCCAGCATGACCTTCCACAGGAGACCTTGATAAGGACGTTATAAGAAAGGAAAGTTACAAACCGGTTTCTCTTATAACCACAGTTGTAAAAATCCTCAACAAAATACTTCTCAAATTGAATCCAATGATATACAAAAAGGGACATACATCATGACCAAGCTGAGTCTATACCAGGTTTACCACGAAACAAGGGAATCACACCAGGATGAAGGAGAATCTACGAAAACTGCACAGGAGTACACCCCATAACACAGCAAACCCACTCCTAAGTCCACATCCCACAAGAAATCGGTACCTCTGTGCCCCAAAAGACAAGCACATGAGTGTTCACAGCAGGACGATTCACAAGAGCCCACTGAGAGGCCCCCCAGGACACACAACAAGTGTGTAGATACAGTGTGGCAGCTGCATCCACAGACGGGCTGACAGCATCGAGAGTGAAGTGCCTCCACCAGCTGCCTGCTCAGCCTCACGAGCACGAGGTCAGCCTCAAGAGCACGAGGTCGAGCGACGGAGGTCACACCCATGAGGTCCACTGTGGGATTCCACTTGTGCAGGATCCAAGCGGCCCCCGGAGAACCAGGAGGCGAGCTTCTGGTAACATGTGTTTGCCTGACAAGGTCACAGAGGTGTGTCCACGTCATGCCGCCTCATCCAGTGCCACGCACAGGATGTGTGCACTTCTCTGTGCGAGCACCAGACGTCAACAGGAAAGGTTTCTTTAACAACTACTGTTTATCTGGACACAGGTGGGGTTGGGGGTATATGTCTTATTTTTAACATTAAGATGTGAAAAATTATTTGATTTTGTGTTACAACTGTGCTACCTGAGCCCCAGTACACATATTTGATACACCTCAGGGATTCAAGAGCATAAGTGAGTTTTACTCCAAGAGTCCCCTTGTTGCGAGGGACCTCCCACCCCAGCACCCTAAGTTAGAGAACAACCTGCTCTGGACCACGGTTGGCAGCGTCTGAGCTCAGGACCCTGAGCTGGTGGCCCCCTTTGCCATCCCTACCTGATCTCCTCGGGCCTGTGGTCCGGAAAGTGCTTGTGGAAAACTTTCAGCGCCTGCATCACGGCCGAGGTGCACTCCACATACGTGTAGTCGATCATGATGTCCCCTGGGAAAGGGAAGGAAGGATCGAGGTGCGTGAGCTTCACCTTGGCTGCCACATTTGGCAATTCAGGCCAAACAGTGATGAACAAGAGAGCCGGAACGTGCAGAGGCTATATGACAGATTGAGAGCCTGACCATCTTCCAGAGGAAGCCAGGAAGGCACCACTAGCACTGGCCCAGGCAACACGGCCACCAGGTGGGAGGGCGGCACTGACGTGGGTGACCTGCAGACCCATCTGTGCCATGGGACAGCAAGGCCACAGCTGGGAGGTGAGGGGCGCACAGCAGAGCTGCACCCCACCCCAAAAAGCCCTCCACTGGAACATGTTTGACAGCTATAGGAGCAAGATAAATGGAGACCCAGAAGAAGGGGTCCAAGGGCATGCAAAGGTAGACCAGGGTAAAGAACCTGCCCTTGCAGACCAAAGCACGACACAGCGCAGAGGACACATGGCCAGTAGGTCCCCCTGACACCTCCCTGCGAGGTGCCCTAGGCTCCGTGAGGAGCGCTCAGAAGACAGGGCGGCCCCCACAGAGGACAGAGCAGGAGCCAGCCCAGGCCCAGGCCCGAGAGCTGGGTGTTACTCCCACCGAATCCTCCACCAACTGCAGCTTTTCCATCCACAACCAGGAAACACTACACCACTCTTGGAGGTTGAGGAGGACAGAACACTCCTTAAAGGATCTGCCATCAGCAGCCAGGGCCTTTGTTGGCACTGCCCCCGCCAGGGGAAAGAACTCAGGGCTCTGGTTGGCAAATCTACCTCAGGGCACACAGGCCCTGGGTTTGTCCGCCACACACTGCGGACTACTCACCGAAGACCTCCGAGGGGTTCAGCAGCTCCAGCAAGCGCCCCCCACGCTTGGTCTCGTAGGTGGCAAACCCTCCATCGGGATTTCTCATGTTCAGCAACTAAAACCAAAGACAGAACATCCAGAGAAGTGAGCATGTGTGGGACCCCACAGGCTGTGGAGCTTTCCAGAAGCACCCCAAGGCTAAGAATCAATGGGGCAGGAATGGGGAACAGGGAGCTGGTTTTTACATTAAGCCAAGACCCTCAGGGGCTCAGAATAGTGGGCTGCAACCTTTATCGATCGGTACTCCATGAGTGACCATCTGGTAACACACCCCACAAGTGCGTGCTTACCCATTTATAAATCATCTAAGTACTGTCGAACTATATGATCTCCGTTATAAAACAGTCACAAAAACTGGAAGTGCTAAAAGGATGTTGCACAAAAACAAACCGAAATTCTCATCTTTTCTTCAGGCAGCCAGTGAAGACTGCCAGATCTCCCTGGGGAGGCCCGTGGAGAGCGACTGCATCTGTGAGCCTTCAGAACCGGAGAGAAAACTCGGGGCTGCAGCAGCCACCCCTTGGTCAGGGTCTATCCAGGGCCCCCCCGACCCCTGGGGCTGGGCCCAGGACGCCAGCTTGCACACCCATCAGGGGAGCACAGGGCTGTGCACACACCCAGAAAGGGGCCCCTGCTGGCCCAGCACAGTTCACAGTTCTCCAAACAGGTGCCATCAGAGGATGGGCCCCCTCCGCCCGGCTTGGAATGTTTGCCCAGACAGAACCCTTGGGCAGTGGAGGCAAGTGCACACCTCCCATGCAGCACTAATGGGACCTGAGGGTTTGTGGTGGGGTGGCTGGGATTTCTGCATGACAGCACCCTCAGCACCCAGGACCAGAGCCCCATGCCCAGCAGCCTCACCACAGCAACAGCATCAAAGAGCTGCTCTCGTGGGACATGCTTGGTGACAAAGGAACACTCTTCCTGCAGGAGAAGGATGGACTTCAAGGCCTCAGCTGTGCAGTCAGCAACGATCCAGCCACAATCCACCGTGCTGAAGGGGAAGCCACCCTGGAAGATGCGGGAGCTGTGACTGCCAGGGCTGAGGGCCAAGCCCATACCCTAGTCTTCGGGTCCACCCGAGGCCACGGCACCTTCCTCACTCGTGCAGAGCCACAGCTCAGGCAGAGGCCCATCCACCATGACGGTATGGCCGCAGCCCCAAGCCACACACATACGGACAGGCCTCCAGTTTCCAGCACAAGGACCCCCACAGGACTACAGCCTCTACCCATCACTGCCTTCAGACTCCACTGTAGGGCGGGCACCAGAAACATCCGCAGGCCCCCTCCCAACCCACCGTGAGAATGCAGCCACAGCTGTGTCCACGCCCTCACACACAACGGAGGAGAAACTGCCATTTCCTCCCTCTGCCCGCCCCTGACATTCTAGTTCACATTCTGATAGCTAATTCAACACCTGTACGTGCTGCTGTCTGACAGTGTCTCTGAGGCACGGACACCTTTGTGCACACAGCGTGTGATGTGGTGGCACGCAGAAACCCCATATGCCTCAGCTACCCCATTTGTACACAATTCCTTGGTCAGGGATATCTTAAGGGTGTTGGTGGGATCCCACACCGTGTGTCTATCAGAGCAGAGAGCCCCAAGAAGCTGAGGGAAGAGCCCCCCTCGAAGGCAAGGCCCAGCCAACCAGGGGTGGGTGGGGTCAGCCCGTGGTACCTTGTTCATCTGGCGGTAGTACTTCTGGTAGTTGGGCGGGCTGTCTGGGATCTGGGCAGCATCCAAGGGGCACATGTGGAAAGTAAGAGAAGGGAATACGTCACCACTGTACACAGACACCAGCGCAGGGAAGGACCAGCACAGCAGGACGGGGGCACCCAGTGCTGCTACCCTCTTGCCCACCATCAGTGCCAGAAGGGACCCTCGAGGCATCACCCACACAGCTCACCACCCAGAGCCTCCACCCACTGCGAGGGAAACACTACCAGGGCTCACCCTGAGCTGGAGAGGGCAGGGCGAGGGGGCAGCCCTGCCAGTAGGAGGGCTCCCCACGGCCCCCAGGCACAGGCCAGACTCAGCCTCACCTGTGAGATACGGAGAAACTCATGTGCCTTCTGCAGGCAGGACAAAAACTCGGGCCGATGTTGTGCACCTGCCTGAAAGAGAGAACAGAGGCTGAGCCGCTCACTGGCACAAGCCTACACGGGGGAACTGGTTCCCAGACTATCCTGGCTACGTCTTGCCACCACTGGGAACCAGGAGCAAACCCACCCAAGTCTCGGGGTGCTTGGGTTTCTGCCCACAAGTCCGAAAGACATGATGGAGAAATGAAGCGAGCAGAAGACCGCACCACACCTGCCCCAACCAGCACCCAGAGGTACCCGCCCGTCTAAGGCAGGCACTCATGGAACCCAGACCCCTTTCCAGGGCTCTCCAGAATTCCAGCAACCCCATTCTCACCAGCATACAAACATGCTCCTGTTTCTCTCTAGTATGCGCTCAGAAGTATTTGTAACAAGCAGTTGAGAAGAGCCTGGAGCCCACTCCCACTTCTAGAAACCCCCACTGCCATGTCTCCTCAGGAACAGCCCTCATGAGGCTTCCTGCTCCTGAAGCCTTCAAGCCAGCCCACCACCCAGAGCTGCTGGTGGGACCACTGCCTTGGTGGGACCATCGCCAGAGGCCTCAGGTAAGCACAGAGTCAGGGTCAGCAGTGCCAAGTCTGTGCTGGGTGCAGGGGTGAACACACCGGAAGGTCTGCTGGAGGCTGAAGAACCAGGAGACAGAGCCACGTACCTCCAGCATCGCCTGGATGGCAAATGCCGTGTCCCAGACCTGGGAGCCGTTGGTGCCCTGCATGGAAAGGATGAGCCATTACAGAAGCTGCTGCAGCGTCCTCCCACCCACCCACCGCCTCCTGGGATCTGACAGGAGCCTGGGGCACCGAGGAGGGGTTAAGGGGCTCCCTCCAGCTCCTGAAAAGAGGTGGGAGCCCAGGTGACTCCTGACCCCAGGCTCTGGGCTCTGTGCACTCCTCAAAGCCTGCGAGGGCCTGAGAAGGGCTGGTCCTACAGATGGACACAGGTCAGAGAGTCCCACCTGCCTGCACTGGGCCACCAGCCAGGACAGGACTCTCTCAGGGCACATCTAGGATTTGGATGACCACCACCTGTGGCCTCCACTGGCCCACCCACCCGATGACAGCCTCACGCCCCACAGTGGTGACCACCCCCAACTTCCGAGGATGCCCAGAGGTGGTGGGGCCTGGCTGAGGCCTTGACAGGGCTGGGAAGGCCCCCCTCAAATCCCACCCTGGGAGCCTGGTTCACTGGTCGACACTCTGGTCGCACCAGAAGCCAAACCCCAGTGAGGCAGAGCTGGACAGTGACAGACACGCAGATAGTGGGGATGGGGCCCAGACCACCCAGCAGCACTAAGGGGCACCAGACATCACGGCCTTGCGGGACCACGTGTGGGAAGAACACACTGCACAAAGACAGCCACCCGGCCAAAAGAAACCTGAAACGGATCAAGTCTCAGGGTCTAACCACCAGTTTGCAGAAAATACGGGGCGCAAAAGAAGCAGCTAGGTCAGGTCCAGGCGGACACTTGAGGGAAGGAAGGGTGCTCAGTATCCCACTGGGCCTGCCCCAAAGGGCCCAGTTGCCTGTGTGACCCAAGGACATTGCTGGAGGCTCTGCATTTCCACACTGAGCCAGGCGGGTGACAGCAGACAAACCCCCGTGGGGTGGCCCTACGGCTTCCAGGCTCACTGCCCCCAGGGCCCCTGCAGCCAGGAATGCCCTGTGATCTGGCACCCCCACCCCCAGGTTCATGCACAGGAAATAAGCCGGGGTGGGGGGTGACAGTGCCAGAACATCATCTCCAATATCAGAACGCTGGGAATCAGCCAAACAGTGCAAAGTCGTGGAGAAGGAGCACGTGGGACTGCGTCTCAGAACCAGCGGATGCCAGTCACAGGCCCTTACAGGCGGGAGGCCCTGCACGTGCTCAGCTGGAGGGCCACAAGGGCACACGTTCTCCCCCTACCCGAAGCCTCCTGCTCCCCTGCTCTCTGCTAGACAGACGCGGTGTGCGAGCCCCGCGGTCAACCGTCCTGCAGCAGAACTGGGCTGGCCCACTGAGAACTGCGTGTGACACTTGTCCCCTCCTGACCTGCAGCTCTGAACTGCTTTGGTTTACAGACTGCTCTGCTCCCACAGGGTAGCTACAGACCCTCAGCTCTCCCACGACCCCTTGGGGGCTTCTCGGCATCCCGGCCAGATGGCACACACCCAGGAAATGCCCAAGGGTATCCCCTCAGGTGCAGGACTGAGGGGACTTGCAGCCACCCACCACACACAGCCAGAACTCATCAGGAGTGATCTTTGAATCTTAAATCCAAAAGGCAGGAATGGTAGTAATGGAAGCAAGCACCTGTGGCCCTGCTGCACTTACCTGCATTTTCATACCATCAAGGCCCAGCCTGTGAGGATGAGAAAAGCCCAGGTCAGGGAGCAATGGGCAAGGAGCTGTAAGTCAGGCGGCCCTCCACAGCCCACACCCAAGACAGCAGCCTGCTCACTGCCATGGGTGCATCGCATGGCTTCCCTGAGCTCACATTCGACAGGGGTGACACAAGGAGGCTCCACCGCGGCTACCAGAGGGAAGAGGGCCTCCCTCAAACACAGGACTCCCTGCCGTGGGCCACACTGGGCCACACCTGCCCTCCGTGGTCCCTGTGTAACAGGAGCCCCACTTCTGGGGCACAATCCATGACTTACCAGCTCTCTTTGTCAACAGGCCTTCCTGACATTCACCTGAACCTGCCCCCGTCCACCCACAGGCTTCCTAGTTGTACCTTCCGGAACCACCCGAAGTTTCTGCTAGGTGGCAAATCTTTTAATTCAAAGCAACCTTCATCAGCTTCCAGAAACCCTAAAACTCCTGGTTCTAAGCATTACTCAAGACACCACGGCACCCTCGCCAAGAGAGGCCCCCATGCGTGTCTGCACTCAGCTCTCAGCCACGTCTGTTAGGGACCATGCTTGACGCCAACCAGCCAGGCCCTTCCCTGTTGCACTCACCAGAGGTAATCACAAATCCTAGAGACGTGCTCCTGAAAAACAGGGGAGGCTGGCCCGTCCACATACCAGCGCACGAGCATGTTGATGGTTTTTGAGATCTGCAGGAGACACGGGCCTGTCAGGGCTCTGCCCAGACCTGCAGCACCCTCTCAGGTGGGAGGGCTGCAGCTCGACCCCACTGAGGCCCCAGTACCGCCTTGCTCCGGGCCAGATGCCTTCTGCTCTAACCCGCATTTCCCGAGCACTCACTGCTTCCAGGCCCCGAGAGCAAGAGACCTAGCCACAGTCAAGCCCCAGGAAACAGTCTCTCTCTGAGGGAGGCAGGAGGGGGCCAAGGCGCCTGCACACAAGGAGAAGGCGGGGCGGTCCACAAGAGGCAACGTGACCTGAGCCAGCTGGTAACCGAGCAGAACCGCCATGAGGGTCATGGGCACGGCTGGAGGCCCCCGGGGGGCATGTGGAGTGTGGCACGTCCTGAACTGCCTTAGCTAACTCTGGGGTCTGAGGGGATAGGACCATCTGAGGAACCCAGGAGAGATGTGGGGACAAGCCCTGTGTGGCAGGGACTGCTACTCAGAGCAGAAGGCACTAAAAGCCTATATCTTCTATTTTGAGATCTCTGAAGTCAAGATCCAAAAACCGCATTTCTAACAAGTCAGACATGCTTTATGAAGCGTTAAGTTGAAGTCCCCACGGAACCATGTTGCTGCTAAAAAGAAAACAACTGGCTACTCCGTGAGACATCAGGGTTTACCACTCACTGGGTCATGAGACCCAGAAAACACCAAGAGGCACGGCTGGGAGTGGGGCTCGGTGACACTGCGCCAACTGGGTTCACCCAAAGAACCTGTGGGCTGATCCAGCATGGCACGGAGGCTGTGGTCATGGCCCACTCGGGGGCTTACGATAACTCTGCCTCCTGCATAGTGGCACCACAGCTATGAGCCGGCCTCCCCCACCCTGCGCCAGTCAGTGTGTGTCTGGCCACTGGGACACACTGCCCTGCATGTGTGTCCACCCCTGGCCTCTGCTGGGCCTCATGGCCCCACAAGGCAAAGCCAAGTCAGGAGTCCAGAAGCTCAGAAGTGAGAGTTCCCAGTCACCAGACTTGCAGGAACCAGAAATGGAACCCATGCACCCCTGGCACTCTAACCCCAATAAGAGAAGGACAGATGGTGGGTTACGAGGGGTCGGGAAGGGGAGAGCATCCAGGCAGGAAAAGCACCCCTCCCCACTGGGGAAAGGTCTCGGGAAGTGGTCTCAAGGAGCAGCCTCCAGACATACCAGGTGATGGGGGTGGGAGGAGGGATAAGCACGGGGCAGGGATGAGATCGGGGGGCCACATCCCAAATAAAGGTCTGCCAGGCTCTGGTGGGAGACCCCGCCTCTGGAGAGACCCCTACTCCCAGCTCCACGGAGACTGGCCTCCGGGCCTCCCATCCGGGTCCTCGCTCCACCCAGGAGCTGCAGGAGGGTGCCCACCCCGGACCCAGACACCCAGTGGGCAGCGGGCACTGACCGGGCCAATGCTGATGCACTTGGTGAAGCGGTCGTCAGCCGCAATGTGCTCGTACAGCTTCTGGACGGCCCGCTGCCGCAGGCTGGCACTGTGGTGGCACTCGTACAGGTTGAGGATCACTGCAGGGTCAAGGGTGTCAGGGGCGTGAGGCACAGACAGCAGGTCCTGGCATGAGCTCGGCCCAAGCACGGACCTGATGGCAAGGCGCCCCGCACAGTATCTGGGCCCTTCCTCCCTCCGTCCTCCATCGCCCCTCACTGCACCCATGCAGCCTGCTCCTCCCCAACATCCTGGTGTGCTATCCTGCCCTGGCCCTGCAGTGGTGTTCAGGGTGGTCTCCAGGGAGTGGAAACCCAGCCTGGTTGCTTCTCATCATTGACCAGGGCAGGGACCCAGCTCCCACCCGAGGGCCCGGCACAGAGGTGCCCAGTGCCCATCTGTGGAATGAGTGAGTGAACGAACGAACAAATGAGTGAGGGATCACAGCTGCTTCCACACACGGCACCCTGTGCTGGCCTCAAAGGGGAGGCTGCACAGCTCTGAGCAGCCATGGTTCCCACAGGGAGACAGGCGTGGACTGGGCCTCATGGGGTCCTTCCCCTTCCCTCCCCCACGGAAGGAATGACGGGCCCCTCCAAGGCCCTGAGCTCAGAATCCTCTTGTCTGGGAGCCCAAGCCCCAGGCTTACCCAAAGGGCAAGGACAGGGCAGGTCGCTGGACATGAGGCGTGCACGGCCAGCCCTCCCTGGTCACCACAGGACCCAAATGACAGGCCCTCAGGAAGCACCCACCATACACCACGCGGAGCAGCCAGCTGTGCGGCGTGTACAGCTCGTCAGGGGCCACGCTGTTCCTGTGTGCCGGCCAGTCGATGCTGGCATAGTCCTCCACGTAGAGCTCCTGCAGGGCAGCAGTGCCTCAGCCCGGTCTGCCTACAGCTGGTCTCCTCCCTCTGCCTCTCCTCCTTCCCAAGGGCATGCCCGAATGAACATCCTGCACCCCAACCCCATCTCAGGGCCTGCTTCCTGGGGACACACTGTGGGCCAGGACTCTGCTCACTGGTGCCCTGCGTCCCTCAAAGACACTGGAAGATAGCCGCAGCTCATCCTGCCGCACAAGCCCCCCTGCAGTGACGGGACAGAGCAGTGGAGACTCCACCCTAACTCCAGGGGGCTCAGCTCTGCGGGTCCCAGGCGTGCAGGCCTGTGCAGTCGGACTGAAGGGTGACTCGAGGCCCAGGGTTGCTCACCTGGCGGAGGCTCTGGACCAGCGGGTCCTCCTCAGCGCTCAGCCGGATGGCATAGCAGTAGCTCATGGGCAGGTAAACCTGCCGACAGTGGCACCAGAGCGTGGAGGGATGTGCAGGTGCCCAGTCAGGAAACAGCCTAGGGGGACAGCATATCAGGAGGCAACCCCCAGCATCTGCATTGCCACCACTGCAGCTCCAGGCCCTTCTAAGCACGGATACAGGGTGGACGGCTATCCCTGGACCAAGTCGGCACAGATACCAGCACTTCACAGCCGTGCTCCCGTGGGGTGCGGTCAAACCCTCCCAGGGGCACTCCGCGGAGAGCCGACAACTCCTCCTCCTGATTCAGCCAGACGCGTCCCAAAACCAGGAGACCTAGCTCCTAAACGTTCAGGAATGTCTGTGGGTTTCTCAGTTGTGACACACAGACCGCAGTAACATAAAATGTTAATAACGGGGAAACGGGGCAGGGGTCTACAGGAACGCTCTGGATGATCTTTGCAACTTTCTGGAAAAGGTAAATTATTCCAGAATAAAGTTTA
Source organism: Ceratotherium simum simum (assembly GCF_057802395.1). Taxonomy (NCBI): domain Eukaryota; kingdom Metazoa; phylum Chordata; class Mammalia; order Perissodactyla; family Rhinocerotidae; genus Ceratotherium; species Ceratotherium simum. Next base: position 857,410 of record NC_141926.1, on the reverse strand, counting down.
TCTAAAAACCTTTAGGACTGTTGCATCTTCCCAAGACCTGAGTCTTTGATCGCTCCAACTTCCCGGTCGGTGCACCTGGGGTCTTATCTCCACCCTATCCCTTTAGCCTCCTGTTCTCATGTATGAGGGCACAGGGAAGCTGCAGAGAGCTGACTGCACATTCCCTGCTCCCAACTGTGAGAGTCGGGCAGGTGTCCACCAGCCCCCACCACCCCTGGCCACTTCCCTCACTGTCCTGAGGGCTCCCCCACTTACTTTAAAGGGTATTTTTTACATTTTAGGTAATATTTCCAGCTTTTCTCCAGCTGGAGTGGTTCAGGGTCTGCTTCTCCATCCTACACACCTGCCCTTCACCCTCTAGCTCACCCCCCCTCCAAAACTACTCCAGCAAAGATCAGCAGTGCTCTAGTTACCTCGAAACCCAGCACCGACTGCCAGGGCCCCACCACGGGGGTGGCACGGACAACACAGTCCTCCTCGACACCAGACATCGGCCTGACACACACACCCCTCCTAGCACCCGCTCAGTGCCTTCCTCTGCCCGCCCCTTACACATGGGCAGGTCCACGGTCCAGCCGACAAGCCTGCCAGTAAGAAATGCTGGAACGGTCCCAGAACACCTCCCGCCTCTTCCCCAGGGGTCAGCCTTGGGTAACAGCACCCTGCCTCCCCACCTCACCTCGCCATCCCTCTGCCTCCATCACTACCTCGTGGCTGTGGAGGCTAGGCCCTTGGCCCCTTCATCAGGACCCTGCTATCATCTCCTGACTGGCTCCTTCACCCCGCACCACCTTTCCTCCATCAAAGTCACCTTGTAACACAAGAGTCCCCCAACCTCCCTGACAGCTACCTGGGGGAACCCTGACCCTCTGACACTGCTGCAGGGGCAGGCAGGGGCTCTGCTGAGCTCCACCATGGTTCCAGGGGTCTCCTCTCCTGAAGGTGACACTGGGGTACTTATACATGAATGAATGTTTTCTGGGGAGGATGTCCAAAGCTTCCCTTAGATATTCACAAAATGTTAACAGATGCTGGTTACAGGTAACAGACAATAAGGTATTAGTGTTCATTTTGCTCAGCATTTAAACAGTATCGTGGTTCTGTTAAAGATTATCTTTTAAAGATACACAAGGAAGTGTTCACAGGTGAAGTATGATGTCTGGGATTCACTTTAACAAGGGGAAGGTGAGAGAGCACAGCACACCCCAACTGCTGTGCTGCTGAGGGTGCGCCAGCTCGGTACCTTCTCTTCTCTGCTTCTAGAGATGCTCAAGAGGTCCGTAATAACAAGATGCAATCACGTCGTCTATGCACCCACTTCCCACACCAGTGGTTCTGCAATCAGCCCCACAGGGCCCCACCCGCCTGCCACATGGCCCAACCCCACAGCACCTCCCCCTCTCCTGCCCAACTGGGAACCCCTTCTGTCCATCTGTAGGATTCAGCCAAGCAGGGCCTCCGCCAGGAGCCTAACACCACCCCACTCCACAGAATGGACTGTCTCTCGTCTGTGTAACAGGCAAGTGACCCAGGGCCCCATCGCTCCACTCAGTGAGGCAGTGGCGACTCAGCCACCAAATCAACCATAGAGGGGCAAGCATACCACATCTCTGGGAACAGGGTGTTGAGGCCTTCCCAGCTGTAAACGTTCAGAACAGCCAGCCAGAACTTCCCCCAGGATGGCACACCCACAGCACCACCTGCAGAGAGAGAACAGGCCCATAACATCTGCCTCTAACTGCAAAGACTAACCCCTCAGGAATCCTGTGCGCCCCTTCTTTCATGAACTGAAGGCAACATGCTAAGGATCCTCCAACCCCCGTGAGAAGCAGGTTCCAGAGGAGCTCAGGACTGCCCAACACCACAGCCGCTGCTGGAGGAACCAGTGGCTTCCCCAGAATGAGTGTGTCCAGCCCCAGGAGAGGCATTCGCAGCCCCTACTGCCCGGGGAGAAGCACACAATGGCAGCTACCTGGGAAAGTGAGGGGCCCAGACGTACACAGCAGCCCATGTCCACATGGGCCTGGAGAAAGTGATGAGGGGAAGTGAGCACGCACACTTGGCCTTCTCCCTCTCAGGGCCACGCCTAGCTGCCCCTGACCTGTGTATCCCCACTCAGCAGATGGTCTGGACTCCAATATGGCTGTTGACAACACTTGTGGCCCCACGATGAAGCTACCCCCAACAGCACCAGTCGCAGGCACAGAAACACTGTCCTAGACATGCTTCACAAGGAGGCCTCACCCCAAACCCATGCGTGTGGAAGTCAAAGACCCAGGAAGCTACTAGGGAAGCATGGCCCAAAAACAATCCTTCACAGGCAAGGAACCAGAAAGCAGCCTTGAGAAGTCAGGCCGATGAGACTAGAGGCTAATGATGAATTCATTATAAGAGTAAAACATATGAAGAAGAATGCAGGGTCGTGTTAGAATGAGCACCAGGAGGCTTAATCTAGCCTGGGAGGTCAGGAAGGGCTCCCGAGGAAGTGACATCGAAGGTGCCAGGTAAAGGCTAAGTAGGAGTTCCCAAGGCAGCGGGGTGGGGGGGTCGGAAGGTGGGATGTCCCAGGCAGACGGAAGCAGCACATGCAGAGCCCTGAGGTGGGAAGGGGCTTTGAGGAGCTGACAGGATGGAAGACGGGTGGATCGAGGAATGTCCATAAGGCAGGCGGGTGAGAAAGCTCTCGGAGCAGCGGGAGCCATGGAGCCTCCCCAAGGCTGTAATTAATCGCCTTCAGAGCCCACAGGTGAGGGGAGAGGTGCCACCCGCTAGAAGCCCCACAGAACACACAGGAAGGTGACTGTGGAGGGGGCGACTGTGGAGGATGCGAGCAGAGTTCCACTGGCTCCTGCTACTCTTCTGTGGCCAGGCTGCCCTCCAGAAAGGTCACACCAGGAATACTCCCTCAGGCAACGTAGTAGCTTGTTGTTTGTAAGTTTTTGCCAATTTGTGAAACACACTGAATTATACAGCTATCTTAATTTGCTTTTTAACAAAATTACGGGTAAGGGGCCAGCCCGGTGGCGTAGTGGTTAAGTTCATGCGCTCCACTTCAGCGGCCCAGGGTTCACAGGTTTGGATCCCCGGCGCAGACCCATACACCACTTATCAAGCCATGCTGTGGCAGCGTCCCATATACAAAATGGAGGAAGATGGGCACAGATGTTAGCTCAGAGCTAATCTTTCTCATCAAGAAGAGGAGGATTGGCAATGGATGTTAGCTCAGAGCCAGTCTTCCTCACAAAAAAAAAAAAATTACTGGTCAAGTTAGGCAGTTTCCATCTATTTCTGCTTTGATGAATTCCCGGCTCATGTGTCTTGCCCAGGGTTTAAGTGGAGGGGCATCTTTTTATTTCTCATTTTCAAGAGCCTGTGATGCTGAGGGGACATGGACCTTTTTATCCAGCACACACTGTGCAGGGTATACCTTTCTTATGAAGAATGTTCCGGGCTCGTACCAAGTCAGGATCATCAGGCCCAACACCCAGAATCCTCAGAGACACATAGTTGAGCGCAGTCCCAAACACTGTGGACTTGTCCTCAACGTGCCTACGGGAATGGAGACAGAGTGAGAAAATGACATCTTTCCCTACTTCTAAGAAATTAAGCAATGCTTTCAGTGAAATTTCCTCAGAAAATCAAGAATGCTAAAACATCCTACACTGACATAACATGACAACACAAGAAACATTCAAAACAGCCATTCTCCATGGGAGTTCACGCACCTCCCATGACAGCTGCGCAATTCCAAAACTGCCTGTGCAGGACCTGCCTGCCTCCTCTGCACACTTCCATACCTGAATCCACACAACCAGTCCCAGGGCAGCTACCCAACTAAGTAAGGCTCATTCATCACTACAGCACCACAGAGGAAACCCCACAGGCAACATGTCAGGGCAGGCAAGACCCTGGGCCCATCCGAAGGCATGGGTGAGATCTCAAGTCTGCCATAACATGCCGGGACCCAGAGGCCAGAGAGCTGAGGCCTCAAGTTCAAGAGGCCCACCCATCAAGGAAGCGAGCACAGGCTTAGCCGTCCTCTGGTGTGGATTTAGCGCACCCAGGAGGGGGCCCACCCTGGGTGTAGGACAAGAAGCACCAGAGCCCAAACGAGGGAGGGGCAGGCAGTTGACCACCCTTGGGGAGGGCCCTGCTCCCAGGGTGAGCTATACCACCGAAGGGCGGGCTGAGACCTGGGGAGGGCTGCCTGGCCCCAGCTCCACCTGCTGCCACCCAAGTCGAGAACAATTTCTTTCTGCCTTAGTGATAACAGCCAGATGGTTTTCACTGTGGTGTGTGCGTCTCAAGAGTCTCTCAACCAGTCATGAAACCCATTTACAACACAAACTGTGAAACTGAGGCCCAGAAAGTGAGCAGCCGCCTGTTCTGAGACCCCCCAGGGAAACCAAGGCCCAGCCTACACAGAGCCTCCAGCTCACTTCCCTTCTGCCAGGCTCTCTCCCTACTCCTCAACAGGTGCATCTCCTACATAACAACACATGTGCACATGCATTCACACATGTGCAGTGACATGGGGTCAGGCAGACTCACAGGCCCCAGCCGCCGTCAGGGAGCTGTACCGACCGCAGGTACCGTACCATCTCTTCTCTATATCCAGCCGGCAGATGGATGCGCGCCACATGGCATGCGATCAGGAGGCCTATATGGCAAAAAAGATGTTCCCTGCTGGGAGCAGGCACTCAACACTGCTAAGCCCAGGCCCCTTTCCTCTTGAGGAGGACTCCACCTGACAGAGAGCTGTCCCAGGGGGCCTCCTTCCATGGAAACAAGCCTGGAAAGGATATTCCTCCCAGCCCCATCAGAGACTTTGGGAACAGGACCCCAGGGAAGGGCAGCAACAGCACACGTAACACTCCCCACATGGGGTGGGTGGAGCCCATCCAGCCATTCCAGGGTCCCACAATATTGTCACATCTGCTAGGAAAGAAACGCCATCCAGGGGTGACATTTACTTGTTTATATTTATATTTTTCTGTTTTATAAATTTTTTAATGGCATATGTCAGTTTACAAATGGGAGAGATGGACAACAATAAATATTATCCAATATTACAACATAAAAATAAATATTAGAACTTTCCATTCCCAGCCAGGCCCTCCTGAGCATGGTGCTCACAGGCTGCCCCTCTACCCCTGCACTCCACCCTACACCCCTCGTCAGCTCCATCAGCCACATGCCCACGGCACCCAGCACAGGGGTGTCTCAGGGCAGGCCCTGGCCACAACACACCATAGAACAGATGCCTTACTCCAGCTCAGAGACATCAGAAGCCCCAACAGACATACCCACACACAGACACACCCGCACACAGACAGGCCCTGGAAGAAGGGCAGCTAGATGCAGAGATGCTGCAGAGGTTCACAGAAAACAAGCCATCCCAAAACAAGCCTATCTCCTTTCAAAACAGTTATGATGCTGTCAAGACAGGGAAACACACACACAGGCAGGAAGCAGAGCCAGTGTCTTCCCCATTTTACAGGCGAGGTAACAAGCACAGCCCCTAAGTGGTGGGACCCCAGAGTCGGTGCTCATCATAGTGATGCATATATGTGCACATATGACTGAACTCAATTCTCATCATCCCCATGTCATAGATGAGGTGGTCAAGGCACGGTGAAGTCCTGTCACCCTGCCCACGGTCAGAGCAGGCCAATGCTGTGTCACTGCCTCCCCATGAAGACCTCTACGAATAGTCAATGCCACACGGGCCACGCTCAAATGGGAACCGTCTTCACAGATTCATGGCCCCCAACAGCATTTTCTGAATTAAAGCAGGAAAAAAGACTAATCAAATCTCAGCCAGCCATGGAAGAACCCTGGTATGGCACCCCAAACAGGCCACTGTCAACCTGAGAAATACAGTCTGTCCAGAGTCCAGAAAGGGGAGAGGAAAAGCCCCAATGTGCAGTTGCACAGGGGAGGGACCCGACAGGCCAGGCCCAGAGCTGCAGCAGCAAGCACAAAACAGTGCAGCCGGCCCAATGACCACATGCCACTGCGTGTCTGGTGCTGCGCACATATGACCGAACCTGATTCTCATCACCCCCATGTCACAGATGAGGCAGCTGAGGCATGGCGAAATCCTGTCACCTTACCCAGGGTCAGAGCAGGCCAATGCCATGTCACTGCCTCCCTAAGAAGACCCCTGAGAAGAGTCTCAACAGGCTCCAGGTGGGGCCAAGAGAAGAAAGAGCCCCTTGACTTGTCCCCAAGGATAGGCCCATGGGTCCCTGGACAGGAAGACACAATGTTGTACAGTACAGCAGGCAGCAAGGCTTGGAGTCAAAGCAGAGACAGAAGCTTGACGGATTCCCAGTGCTTCTCCCACTAGGGGAAACGGTTCTTTGGCATAATCTCACAGGAGAGAATTTCCTGTTACAAGGCTGAGTATTTCTTTAGAGAAACAGTCCCAGGATGCAAAACAGTCTTGTCTAGCCAAACCAGCTCAGTACCCAGGGGGCCCAACTGCAATCCTCCTACAACTCACCAACCTGAAGCTACAGGACCCGGCCTGAGCTCCCTCAGCAGTACCCCTTCAGGGTGAGTGCACAGGCCAAGCTGCCTGGCCTCTCCCCAACCTGCCCACAGAGGACTTAAAGATCCCCACCACCACCCTGCCCACCTCCAGCACCTTTGCATCGCCTAGGCCCTGCACCTGGAGTGCCCCTCTTCTGCGCTGGGATTCAAGAGCCACTCCTCCTCTGCTCCCTGGAGCACCCCTTGCTTCCCCTATCAGAACACTGGGCCAGCTGTGCCTTCACTCCATCCCCCAGCACCAACGTCAGGAGAGCTCAGGCACAAGGCAACCCTCCCCAGCAGTCTTGCCCGTGAGCTCCTAGGTTTTCACCTGCTCGCTCATTCACACCACAGACATTCACCAATGGCCTGAACCAGGTCAGGCAAGGACCCCAAGGAGGCCCTGGGGTGGCCTCGCCCACAGGGCAGGGCAGCACCCTCCTACCTGGCAGGAGGAAAAGCGGGCCACCGTAATCACCCGCCCAGTGCCCGTCCTCGGCCTGCAGCCCCATGTAAAACGTCATCCCATTCAGAGCCCCCTCGAAGGCCGTGTGGGCTTTGGGCAAATCCTTAAAGTAACTCCCCTGCAAAGCAGAAAAGAGATGAGAGCTGAGGGGGTCTACAGCCAAACCAGAGGAGCCGTCATTACTCACAGCCCAAGTCAAAATATGCATCTGAATTACCTTAAAAGTTTCACCCGTATCAATCAAAAGTCTCAAACTCTTTGATGACGGTATTAGCATCTCAGCAAAACAAAAGGACGGTTCCACATTCTCACAGTATTGCTTTCCAGTCACATATTTGCAAATTTTTTCACAACTTCTCCAAGACATCTTAAATGTATAAACCAGGCACCCAAGAGTCTGGGGTGGGGCACTGAAGCCCCAGGCCTGGAACTCAGGCCTCTCTCTGGAAGGGGTCAAGGGACAGCACAGCAAATAGCGCCAGGGCTCAACCGCGAGACCCCACTTACACTGCATACTCTGGGACTAGCTGACTTTCTTGTATGAAATGCACTGGATCAAAAACCTTTTCCTGAACAAAAACAAAACTAGACCAGTTTCCTACACACAGCTTAGCGATAAAAGGACTGAAGCAACTCGATTCATGCTCTGTCCTCCACTCAACAGATTTCTGGAGGACCCAGCTTTGGCGACTTGTGGCAACGGGCCACACATCACACACCTCTTCTTTTTTAACAGGGGAAAAACCCCCCTTCTCAGCTATCTTTTTAAAGCCTCTATTGGCTGTTGGGTGCTGCTGGCTACGGAAAGGGACGCCGCAGGTTTCTGGTGGCGCCCCGAACACTGTGTGACAAGCAGAGATGACCACTTACGGTGTCCAGTCCCAGTAAATGCGCTTCCAGCCCAGTCTGCTCTCGTCCAGGGTTTTCCTCTTCTTGAAAATACGTCCACACCTGCCTCCCCTTCTCATTGCTGAGCCGCCAGCGGCGGAGGTCGGTGGCGGGCTCTGTCTTACAGGGTCCCCCTCGACGCCGCAGACACCTGCAAACGACGTGCAAGCGAGGAGCCGTCTCGCCGGTCCCTCGGCAGGGCAGGGCCCAGCGGGGCCCGCCTGCCCCCCTCCGACAGCCTGGGGCAGGCCACTGCCGCTCTCTCCTCGCACAACGAAGCCCCTCGGCGCCGCTTCTGCCTCTGGCCACCGCCCGTCACCCTCCCGCAGAGGGGAGACACCCGCCAGCCGGACCTCCGCCCTCTGCCGCTACCGCCGGACCCCGACCCGCACCCCAGCCGGCTCCGCTCGGCCCCGCCCCCGCCAGGCGCCGCAGAGCCGCCCCTCGCCGCCCCTCCCGGGCCCCGCGCCGCCCGTCTCCACAGACGGCCCCTCCGCGGCGCCCCCGCCCGCCTCGCCCGCGGGGTCCCGGGGCGCCGGGACTCACGTGCCCTCCGTCATGACGGCCGCCGCGCTCCCCGCCGCCTGCGCCCCACGGCCGCGACTCCACAGCCGCCCGGCCGAGCGCACCGCGTAGGCCCGCCCCCGGCCGACAGGAGGAGCGCGGTGGGCCGATGCCCGCGCAGCCAATGGGAACGCCGCGGGGGTGGGCCCAGCGCGCGCCCGGCCGCCGCAGTGGTGGAGCGCGGCGCCCCGGCGCGGCGTGGGCGGGGCCTGGGGCGGCGCCGCCAGTCTCGCCGCGAGCCCGCGAGCGCCCAGGGGGCGCGAGGTGCGAGGCCAAGCGCGCAGGCGGGGCGGGGCGGGGGAGCGCGCTGAGGCGGGGCCGCGTGAGGAGGGTCCGCCGAGGCCGGAGGGCGGGGAGCGAGGCTCGGGCAGACGTGGCGGCGAGGGCAGAGGCCCGGAGCGGGGAAGAGCTTGCGCCCCTGAGGAAGGGCCGGGAGGCCGGCTGGCTGGCGCTGAGTGAGGAGAGATGGAAGGCGGGAGGTCCGGCGCGGGCGGCGGGCCCCCCTGACCGCAGCGAAGGGTTCTCGGAGAGGCGGTGAGGGGACGGTAGGCTCCCCCCCATGGGGATGGGGCTAGTGAGGGAGGCCCCCAAGGCCTAACTGGCCCACAGGCGCCAAGAGCCTCCCAGCCCAGGGGAGGGAGAGGGCCAAGCAAGGGCGTCAGGAGACGCACCCAGAGCCTCAACCACTCAGAGGGGTCCTTGGAATTTTGGGGTACCCAGAATAAGTTAAAAGTGAAAGCCCTTGACAATAGAGGGAAGAGAGAGAGATGTTACTGCACAAAGGGCAGGATCTGCTGGCTGTGAGACAGAAGCCACTCGTCAAGAGGCAAGATGGTGGAAAAGAAAGGCAGTTTATTACAGCTTGCTAGCAAGAGGGAAGATGGCCGACTCGTGTCCAAAAGAACCATCGTAAGGGGGCAGGAAATCTTACAGCAGTTATAAAGGCCAGTGGGTTATAGGGGAGGGGTTAGGAATGTTGACCTTCTGGTGTTACAGACTGGGAGTGCTACACCAGATCTTTTAGTTTTCATTGATGATGGCTATCAGCATTGACTCTCTGTTCAGGGGTCATCACATTCCTAAGGAACTCAAAAGAACAAAGTTATCTTATTGCAGCTGGGAGGTATGTGTACAAACAGGGGTCATAAAATCTACAGAGCAGGTAGATCTCCTGGAGGGTGCAGATCCAGCTGGGTTGGTTAGTCAGAGGTCATTCAGAGTTAAAATAGGGCTGCTTTTCCACAATATGGCTTCCCTTATGTCAACCTTGTCTTGAGCTGGAATCAGAAAGGAGGCAGAGCAAGTGACCAAGCTTGAAAGGGACAGCTGGGGGTGGGGGTAGGGGTAGGGGGCAGAGGGGCCTGCAGGCGTGTACAGCAGAAACCAAGGACGGAGGGGAAACTTGAGAGCATCTAACTAGAGGAAACAGTGCCGACATGGAGGAGAAGAAGGCCCAAAGGCGTTTCTCCAGGAGCCCACAGATGGCCCCAGCATCTCCTCATCTACCCCTCAGAAGACTTGACATCACGTTACAACTACCCCGGCCCAGTGAGCGTTTCTGTACCTATCCCTTGAGTCCTACCCCATGCCCATGAACCACAGCAAGGCAGAGGGGAAAGTCGGGGGGCTTGCAAAAGAAAAAACACATACGCACTCCTTCCTCCTAATGGAGTATCGGGGTTTTAGATAGTCAGTTAAGGACCCTTGCCTCTTCCCATCCCAGTTCAGAAACGAGTGAAGAAGACACATCAATAAGATGAGTGAATATCGATATACCAGCCTTGCCCCAGATAAAAGGCTAGTTTAGAGGATGTGGCTTAGATCTGCCACCAAGACAGCTAGCTACTGATCCACCCCTAAATCAGACTAACATACCTCCCAGCCTCTGGGGCAGCTGGACCACTGCAGCCTCTGGGCTACAGAGCTGCCCCCCCGAAACACCAGGCAGCTAAGTGCCGATGAGAAGATGCCCATCAGCCTACATAGTCCACAAAGTGTACCCAGAGGAGCCTGAGCACACTTGACCCTATCTGTTCTCCCAAATTCACCAATTCACACTTCCCCTGGGAGTAGAAAAGAGGCTGGAAATTTTTTCCAGGAAAGTCCCTCCATGTGGAAACACAAAGAGTGGGAATAAGGGTTTCAGCCTACATGGACATCTCAAACCCTGAGTCTTACCAAGCTAAAGGAGGGAAGAGGTTTCAACTGGAGCAGAGTTTGAGTTTTGATATTTTACTGGACTGGAATTTTTATGAGAAAAATAATAATCGTCTCTTTTTTAATATCTAAGAAGAAAGGAAAAAAACTATAAATCAAACTAAGAATTCATAGATAAGAGTTTCTAAAAACAGTCATGAGACAAGACAATCCTTCCCTCTGCTTGCACCCTACCAATTCCACCTTGTTCAATAAACTGGATACAGAAGGTGTCCAGGTTTTTGGCATGGACAACTGAGGATGTGATGGCGTCATTTACTAAAATAGGGAAGGTTTGGGGGAAAATTTCAGCTTAGATTGGGGACATGTTAAGACAAAGATGCCCATTAGGCATTCAAGTGGATATGTTGAGTAGGCTGGTGTTCAGGGAGAAAGGACAAGGCTAGAGAGGAATTTGTTTTCAGGTAATGTTTGAAAACCATCTGTTTTCAGGTAATGTTTGAAAACATAAAGTTAGATGAGATCAACTAAGGAATGACTTTTCCAGAGAGAAGAGTTTCCAGGATGAGCCCTGGGGCATCAACTGTTTCCAATATAGAGGAGAAGTCATGCCCAGAGAGAGGAGAAAAATCAAGGGAATGTGGAATCAAGGGAGCCAAGTGAAGACATGGTGATTTGTGCAGAGGTTTTATAGGGATTGTAAAATGAGGTCTGAGAATTTATTAGATGTGACAATTTATTGGTGACTGACAAGAGCAGTAACAGGAGACGTGAGGAAAAAAGCCCAGTGATAGAGTTTTGTTTTGTTTTGTTTTAAAAAAGGGAAATTTCCAGTTAAACATGTCAGACAGCACAGGCATTGACTTCTATTTCCCACTCAAACCCTACTCACATAAATTAATAAAAGAGATAAAAACTCACAGAGAAAGAATGGGAGAGAAGGCAGCAGTAAACAAGAGAGATCAACAAAATTATAGAGGCTGGGAATGTAAAGGGGAATGATAACTGACTTAGCAAGCCAGAGAAAGCTGAAATCTGTGTGTGGGGGTGAAACCATCAAGAAAAAAGACCATTCTTGCCAACGAACCCCAGGAAGGCATAGAAGTTGGGAGAACTGGTGGAAAGTTTGAATAAGGAGCAGCGTGACAATAGATCCCTCCCCCAACCTGGGTAGAAGCCTGCAGCAGTTGAGTCAGCCGTTGTGAACTCAGGCACAAGGCATAGCTGAGGGCCACTGAAAGCAGGAGGCTTGAGTGAAAGTTTATACTCATGCAAGAGCCCAGTCCCACTTCTCCCACTCAGCCATATAGCTTCAGGCAGTAGGAGGAGGAGTTCTCTAAAGCAAAAGACCCCCAAAAGACATGCAAACATTGGCCAACTTGGACCCAGTGGAAAAGCAGAGAAGCTGGCAGGCTGTATCCGTTGACATAGAGCTTCCAACAAGCTCCTTAGAGCCCCACTGTCAACATGAGCCAGACATTTAAGGAAAACCTCTACCACGAAAGACAGCAAAACACAGAAAAAGGAAATTTTGAGAAATGGAGATGATGAAGGTGTGGAAGAGGACTTTGACAAAAACATGTCCTCACAGAAATAGGGTGTTGCACCCATGAAACAAGAACCATCCAACACACTCTTGCCCTCCCTGCCTTATTTTTCTCCATGTTTATCACCAACTAGCATACCAAATGTTTTGCATATTTATCTTGTTTATTGCCTGTCTGAAAGAGAAGCCCCATGAGGGCTGAAATTTGTTTTGTTTGTTGCCGTATCCCCAGCACCTGGAATAATGCCTGAGATATCGTAAACACTCAAAAATGATATGTTGAATAAATGAATGAGCAGGAGTCTCTAAATAGGAAATATTAAGAAAAACCACTCTCAGAAATGAAAAATATGGCAGACTTTAAAAGTCACTAGAATAGGAAGATAAAATAGAGAAATTTTAGGATGGTAGAATAAAAAGATAAGGATGTAAAAAATTGAAGGGAAAAGAAAATTAGAGAATCAATCCAGGTGGTCAGACATAGGAATATTAGGAGTTCCAGAGGAAAATAATGGAGGGGAAGAACATATTAAATAATTCCAAAAAATTCCCAGAATTGGTGGATAATTTTCCAAATTGAAAAAGCATGGCAGGGGCCGGCCCGGTGGCGCAGGCAGTTAAGTGCACGCACTCCTGGGCACGCAGCGACGCACTGCTTGGCAAGCCATGCTGTGGCGGCGTCCCATATAAAATGGAGGCAGATGGGCACGGATGTTAGCCCAGGGCCAGTCTTCCTCAGCAAAAAAAACAGGAGGAGTGGTAGATGTTAGCTCAGGGCTGATCTCCTCACAAAAAAAATGAAAAGAAAAAGAAAAAGCATGGCAGATTGTTTTCCAAAGATGCCTGCAACACTTCCCATCTCACATGCTCCTCTACAATGTGGTCTTAACCCTCATCCCCATTGAGAAATGGGATCTATGTCCCATCCCCTGAATCTGTGAACTGCTTGTGACCAATACAATGCAATGGAAGTGATCCTGCACTAGTTCCAAAGCTGGGCTTGCGTTTTGCTCCCTAGGACACTTGCATTTGGAGCCCTGAGATTCCACATAAGAAGTATGACACCCGAGGCCATCTTGCTGTGAGAAAGCCAAGCCACGTGGAGAGATCACATATAGCTACTCAGGTTGAAAGTCCCAGATGAGGGCCAGCCCGTGGCTTAGCGGTTAAGTGCGCGCGCTCCGCTGCTGGTGGCCCAGGTTCGGATCCCGGGCGCACACCGACGCACCGCTTCTCCGGCCATGCTGAGGCCGCGTCCCCCATACAGCAACTAGAAGGATGTGCAACTATGACATACAGCTATCTACTGGGGCTTTGGGGGGGAAAAAAATTAAAAAAAAAAAAAAAAGGAAGTCCCAGATGAGCCCCCAGCCAACAGTGCAATATCACCTGACAGCCATATGAGTGAACTATCTCAGACATCCAGCCGAGTCAAGCCCTCAGATGACTGCAGCCCCAGGGAATACTTGACTGCAATTGCATGAGATCCCGAGAAAGCTGCCCAGCTGAATCCTTCCCAGATTTAAGCTACTATTGGGAGTAGTTTGGGTTTGGGGGTAGTTTGTTACACAGCAATAACTACTGGAAAAAAGCATTACTAAGTGCCCAGCACAATAAATTGGGCAAGCAGGAGAGTAAGGGAGGGAAACCAACACATCAAGCATGTTGTTGAGAAATCTGAGAACATCAGGGATAGAGATGATCTTAAAAACTTCCAGCAACAAAAAACAAACAAAAACACTGGGGAATGATTTCCAACCTAGAATTCTATTTCCATTCAAACAATGAATCAAATATACGGGTAGAAATAAAGACATTTCAGACAGGCAAGCTCAGAAGGCTGCTAGACGATGGGCTCCATCAAAATGAGAAAGCAGACCAGGGAAGAGGAATACATATGACTCAGAAGACAGGAAATGTCCAAGCCGTGGCAGAAAAACAGGGGTTACCCAGAGGGTCATCTCCAAAAGAAAGGAACTAGCACATGACAGAATTAGGAGCTTTACACCTAGAATGGAGAGTTTTGGGTGAAGTAGTGATAGGAACACAGAAAACCAAGCAAATGGAAAAACAAGGCAATTCATGCCGGGAAAAACTGAAAGTTGTACCTAAAGGAAATGTAATCATAAACCAATACAGGGTTCAAGAGCAAACAGTATTAATACAGTCCACATGAGTGCAGATTCCAGTCAACATTATATTAAGCTGTTTTGGGAGACTAGTAGGAGAGGAAATGTAGATATATGTGTGTGTGATATACATTGCAGAGAGGATGGTATAAGAGAGCTAACTCCTCTTCCAGTGCAGGAAATCAACAATGTCTAAAATCAAGACTAAGAAATAGCGTTATTTAAGTCTTCATTGATAAACATGAAGTTAATCACTGAAGAGATCCCTAAAAGACTTGAATAGTGTTTGTTTTGGGGAAGCAGGGATCAGCTAGTCGATTTGGTGGTGGGATAAAGAAGTTCTGTTCCTAGTGCTTCTATTTTCTCAGCGAAATAAGCAGCAAGGTCATTATCTAAGAATGTGGGAGTTTTGAAGAGAATGAGAAGTTCTGCAACAGTCTTCTCAGAGTCTAGGGGATATAGGATTACAGCAGAGAGGTGCCGACTGCCAATTTAAAATTGGTCATACTCAGTGTCATCAAGTCTATTAATACCTCTTTCTGTATATGGCTCAAATTTATCCCTTCTTTCCACACCAACTGCTAGCAAACAAACTCAGGATTATACCCTTCCTCTTTCACCTGGACGGCTATAGCACCTCCCTCTCAAGATTCCTGCCTTGTCTTGCTGACCTTCCCCATATGCTATCTGAAAAAGAAAATGTGACCCAGTCACTTCTCTGCCTAATATTCTCCAACAGCTGATTCCCATAGCACTCAGAATAAGGCAGCAAGGGCTCTGTGGTCTGGTCTATCCCCTCACTTGGCAACACTACCAAACTGTACCCAAAAGGATGTGATGAAAACCTGGAGGTGCCACTCTTCCCCAGTACACCCCTGCACTCCTCTCCAGTAATTCTGCTCTCTCCTCAATCCCCTTGTCTCCCTCTGCTTCCAATCCAGGCACATACCTGTGCACATGCTCAGAGAGCTACGTACATATACAGTTGACTCAGTACCTCTGTTCGCTCTCTCAGATGTGAGCTGAGTGGGCCTGGTGGGCAGGCTTCCTGCGCCTCATTCATCCCCTGCATCATTGGTACCTGGCACATCAGGGACTGCAACTTTGCTGAGACAATGAATGACAACTTGTTACACACAGAAGTGTGAGCTACAGATTCCCTCAGAGCATATGTTGGTGAGTAACAGTCTGAGGATACGGTGAAAACAGGTAAGAATAACAAAGATGTTACACAGGAGGAAATAGCCTTTCATTCTGAAAACTGGGTAAGACCTTATTAGACATTCAAATAGTTTATGTGCATGATTTTTATTTTCTTTAATAATTTTATTTATTTTTCCCCCCAAAGCCCCAGTAGATAGTTGTATGTCATAGCTGCACATCCTTCTAGTTGCTGTATGTGGGACACGGCCTCAGCATGGCCGGAGAAGCGGCGCGTCGGTGCGCGCCTGGGATCCAAACCCCGGGCAGCCAGCATCGGAGCGCGAGCACTTAACCGCTAAGCCACGGGCCGGGCCAATTTTTGCATGATTTATAATCACATTTCCAACAATGCATCAAGCATCTGGGAATAACATCATTTTGAGTAAAAGCAGAAAATATTCCAGAGAGACCTTCCCTCTCTCAGGCCCAGCAGCTCAAATGTCCACCATGTCCAGCAGTGCAGAGAGATGGAGCTCAGAGGCAACTTCCTCTTCCTTTGAACTCCGGATCAGCCTTTCCAGGTGCTTCAGCCGTTCAGTCAGAGATGTGTCTGTTGCCTCTGACAGCTGCAGTTGCTCCCCTGTCCTTTTATTCTATTTGAATAAAAAAGAAACTAAAAACAGTTTTGATATATTCATAAACCAAGATCTATTCTCTGTAAAAGCACTAGATCTGGCTCATGTTAGAAACCTTGTCTGGGGCCTGTGAGGCTCAACAAACCCCCTCCTGGCAATGCATCATACATCCTTCCAGCCTCTTCCAGTACAGACACATACAGCTGGTATCATCTGCACATGGAATGTTTCTCTCCTGATTCTATCATTAACCAACCTCCAGTGTCAGTCATTTTTGAAATATCATTGTCTGGGCCAGCTCCGGTGGCCTAGTGGTTAAGTTCGGCACACTCCGCTTTGGCGGCCCAGGACCGGTTCCCAGGCACAGACCTATACCACTCGTCTCAGTGGCCATGCTATGGCGGCAGCCCACATACAAAGTGGAGGAAGATTGGCAACAGAAGTTAGCTTAAGGCAAATCTTCCTCAGCAAAAAAATATATATATATCATTGTTAAGGGCTACGAACTATTGCATCATATGTATTGTAATTGCTTAACCAGACTCCCATCTTTAGATATTTAGTTTGTTTCCACTCTTATGCAGTATAAGTAAAGCTACAGTGAACAAAAATACATTATTTTTTGTAATATATAGTAATTTCTTTAGGCCAGAATTGTTCAAGTCAAAAGTACAAATATTTTTAAGGTGTCTGCCAAAGTGATGAAACAGTATGTCATCTTAATTCCCTTTTCTCGAGACCCTATTGAAGGGCTTCCTAAAGCCAGTTCAGGAGCATACTTTTTACCTATCTAGCATTATACATCAATGATTAAAACTCCGTTTTTGCTTCTTTTACCACTGAAGGAAGGATGGTAAGGTAGAAAGACCTTGAGCTTTGGAGCCAGTCATGTCTGGCTTTGAAAAGCACCTCTGCCACTGACCAGAACACTCTTGGGTAAGGCCCTTGACTTCTGTGAGCTTACCCTCCTCATTCATTCATTTTCCTCAGGGAAAGTTAATCCCAGAACGGGATATCTGGGTGTTGCCAAGGCTTAGACAGTATGTGCTCTATAAACAGAAGCCACTATCATCAGCGTTCTTATTCTCCTCAATGCCCTTACTGTGTGTCAGCACACGGTTATGGGTCTTGTTCAGTTCTTAAGCATGTTTCAATTCCATTCTTCATTTCACAAGCAGAAACTCAGAATCAGTTGGGCCTCTCTGACACTGACAGATGAAGTTTAAGAAAAGATCTAATTTAAACTAATAACTTATTGGTCATCATACATCACATGATGGATCAAGATGTTACTTTTTCCCTGCCGTTTTCTCAGTCTTTAATTTCAATAAAAATGCCAAATGTACTCTCTTCTCACCTGAGGGCTAACAGCTGTAGATGTTTTCAGCACAGGTTTGATAGTCTGAGGCAGAGACAGGAGAGTTTGAGGAAGGTAGAGGGGTAGGGAAGTTGAATCTGTAAATGCTCCTGAGTCTTCAGACAACCACTGCTGAAGTTGATCTTCAAACCTGAAACATTTGAGCATTAGGAAGCAAAAATTTAACTATCATTCACTTTTCTCCTATATATACTTTAAATTTTTTAAAGCTTTGCTTTTTACTAAGGATAGGACTATTATGACATCAACTGAGCAGAAATTTTACCTTCTTAAAAAATTTAATATCTTCCCTTTAATTTATAAACCCAATTTACATTTTATGAGAAAGGTGGCATTAATCCAAAAACAACTGCTTTTACATGTTACTTAACATTACTTATAATTCTCTCATTTGGTTTATTTTCTGTTTGGCTTATTTTGGTTTTATGTGTCTATAATTAATTCTTATCTCTTGACGTATTGTCCAAATGTATGGACTGCTGCTTATAGTTTAAAATTAACTCAAAATAATATCCTACTGCCACCTAACACACCCCAGAGCTGTCCACTCCATACACTTGTCTTTTCAAGAAAAACAATCTGATCCAAACTGGTTAAATGATACAGACCTAGGAAAATCTACTTTTAGAAATCATGACACA
Organism: Ceratotherium simum simum; assembly: GCF_057802395.1. Classification (NCBI taxonomy): domain Eukaryota; kingdom Metazoa; phylum Chordata; class Mammalia; order Perissodactyla; family Rhinocerotidae; genus Ceratotherium; species Ceratotherium simum. The sequence goes on along the minus strand of NC_141926.1, from coordinate 839,326 downwards.
TTCATTCACACTTCCAATACATATTTATCAAGCCCTACAAAATGCTAGGCACCATTCTAGGTCCCAGAGACACAGCACTGAAACAAAACAGACAAGGCCCAGCTGTAAGCAGCTTATACTTTAGTGAAGGGAGATGGACAAGGAACACATGACAAGAAGAGAAAGACAAAGCAGAGACATGGAGACTGGGAGGGTTCGGGGCAGGCAAGGAGGGCCTCATGAGAAGTAGATACTTGAGCAGCAAATGCAAAGGCCTGGCTGACCACGGCCTGGCACGTTGGAGGGAGGAGCAGAGGTCAGAAAGGACATAGAAGGCAGATCACGCAGGGCCTTGCCCACCTCATAAGGAGTTTGCCTTTGATTCAGGGTGAAAGAGAAAGCCACTGGAAGGTTGTGAGCAAAGGACTAACATGACCTCTGCCTCACACCTGAAAGGCTCACAGGATCTGCCGAGACTAGACTACAGCCTACTGCAAAAATGGTCTCTGAATATATTCTGAATAGAGCCAATAGGATTTGCGGATGGACTGGATGTGGAGGGATGATTCCAAGGCATTTGGCCTAGGCTGCTAGAAGGATGGGGCTGCCGTCAACTGAGAAGACCACCGTAGGGGGAGCTGGTTGGGGGAAAATCGGGAATTGGATTTTGGGTATGTTAGCTTTGAGATGCCTATCAGATGGCTAGTGAAGATTTCAAGGAAGCAGTAGTATATTCAAATCTGGAGCTCAGAGGACTCAGGATTTGAGATATAACTTTGGAGTTGTCAGAATACTGATGTTCTTGTAAAATCTGTGAAACTTGATGAAATCACTGGGAAGTGGGTGCAGATGACACAGAGGAGCGGTTCAGAGAGTGATCCTTGCTAATCCAGAGGAGGCAGTTGGGAGAAAAACCAGCAGGGGGGCCTTAGGGGGAATGGCTAGCAGGGCAAGAGAGAGACTAAGGGTATCCTGGGAGCCAGGAGGGAAGGAGCAAAGGTGTGGAACAGTGCTGGGGACTGGGGTTCGTGATCAGTTCAGCGTGTGCCGGCTGCAGTGACCCGGACCGGAGCAGACATGGCGGGTGGGAGGGGCTGAGGAGAGACAGGGAAAGAGGACTGGGGAAGTGAGAATCACACTGCTTTTAAGGAGTTTACTGTTAAGGGAGCAGAAGCATGGGGGTGGTGACTAGGAGGGAAACGGGGCCAAGTTAGGGAGAAACGCCAGCTTGCTTTCATGTTTGTACGCTGGTGGGAAGGTGATGGTGCACGAGAGTGACTGTCACTGGACGAGTGTCCTTGTGTGGGTGGGAGATGAGACCTCAGCCAAGGGAGAGTTCATCCCCAGCAACAAGAGGGGACAGGCTGGATGCAGGGAGGCTGCTGAAGGCGGGGCAGGGCAGGGGGAGGCATGAGCACGATCCATGTGAACCCCCTTCTTCCTGGTCCTCTGTCTCAGTAAAACCATAAACAAGGGTGGTGGGAGACGCAGAGGGCCTGCTCTGGCTGCCTACCCGCGTGCAGTGTGGGATGCTGCACCAATACTCTCAGGCTCCCAGAGGGCAGAGAGCGGGGGTCAGCCACACGTTCAGCACTGATGGTCCAGTCAGACCTGGTTAGCCAGCCACACTTACTTCTCACTAGCAAACTTAAGACTGACTTTCAATAATAAACAATAAATGAAATTGATTTCAAATAATAAAACAGTTTAAGACATTCTATCTAGGGCACTGCCTCTGCCTGGTACACCTTTGACTCGCCTTCTTTTTAAAACAAAGTCATGTTACTGTGATCCTTGCTAATCCAGCATGAAGCAGCCTGAAGGGCACAATGAACTACAGGGACAGGGCTTCACCTCTTGCTCTCCTCCTTCTCCAGCAGCAGACTGCTGGACAGACACTGGGCCAGGCGCTCGTGGGCAGAGGCTCCGCGCATCAGATCCTCCGTGCTGGGAATCCGCCCCTCTCGGCCGCACTCCACACTCCTCCTCCCTTTGCAGTGCACGTGAAGGAACGGAGTAGGAAACTTGTTTGCAGAGGGATGAAAAGATTTTATCCCCAAACTGTAAGTACATGTTTTGAAATGCTTATGGTCAGGAAAGAGAGGGAGAAAGAGTTCCTCCAGGTTAGGTAGAGTGGGTACAGACACAGAGCCTCAGACCTGCCCCTGCCTGCTCCTCAGGAGGGAAGCAGACGGAGCGCAGCCTCTGCCTTACGGGAGCTTCCACTCTCCTGGGCAGCTGGGCTCTCAGAGCTTCTCTATTCTGAGTTTTGCTTCCCATTCCAGGGTTATCAGTAGGTTCCCTATATTCCCCGATATTTGCGAAGTTCTTATTTTTACATTTAGCTCTCACATCCATCTGGAACTAATGTTTACAAACAGTGGGTGATATGGGCTCTAATGTTTTTCCTAAACAGATACCAATGTCTGTCATTTCCCCACTAATTTTGCTAATTTGGCATGGTACTTTTGTCACAGATGGTTCTATTTCTGGACTTTCCATTCTGATCTTTCTATTCTATTCTGATTCTATCTGATTCTATTCTGATCTTTCTATCTGATAGAAGTTTCGATTCTATCATAACTTTACGATATGTTTTGATATCAGGCAGAGAAGACCTTCCTTTTTTAATTTATTTTTTTTTATTTTTTTTGTTTTGTGAGGAAGATCAGCCCTAAGCTAACATCCATGGCAATCCTCCTCTTTTGGCTGAGGAAGACTGGCCCTGGGCTAACATCTGTGCTCATCTTCCTCCACTTTAGATGGGACACCGCCACAGCATGGCCTGACAAGCGGTGCATCGGTGTGCGCCCAGGCTCCGAACCCAGGCCGCCAGCAGCGGACCACGCACACTTAACTGCTACGCCATGGGACCAGCCCCAAGACCTTCCTTGTTATTCAAAATTTTTTCAGCGATTGCTGCAAATTTTCTCAACCTGATGAATTTTAGAATTAACTCATCAAGACCAGGAGGAAAAATCTCTTTGGGTTTTTGATTAGAAATGCCCTGGGGCAGGCCCCGTGGCTTAGTGGTTAAGTGAGCGCACTACGCTACTGGCAGCCTGGCTTCAGATCCCGGGCACGCACCCATGCACGCACCCATGCACCACTTGTCTGGCCATGTTGAGGCGGCATCCCACATACAGCAACTAGAAGGATGTACAACTATGACATACAACTCTCTACTGGGGCTTTTGAGGAGAAAAAGGGGAAAAAAAGGAGGAGGACTGGCAATAGATGTTAGCTCAGGGCCAGTCTTCCTCAGCAAAAAGAGGAGGATTGGCAGGCATGTTAGCTCAGGGCTGATCTTCCTCACAAAAAAAAAAAAAAAAAAAAAGAAAGAAAAAAGAAATGCCCTGACTTGATACTTTGAGAACTGACATCTTTACAGCATTGCATCATCCTGTCAACATAGTCAGCCTGCCCCTCATTTATCCAGCTTTTCTTTGCACCTTCAGGGCCTGCGAGTCCCCTTCACAGAGTTCAGCACCTCTCCTGGTCACTTTATGTCCCTCTGTTATGAGTTTGTTGCTGCTGTGATGAGAATTTTTGTACACTGTACATTGATCTGTCCCATCACCTTGGTGAATTCTGTATAAAGTTCTAAGGGCATGATTGTTTATTATCTTGAATTGATAGTTGTACTGTCTGGAAATGACAGTTTCCTCTTCCTTTCAATATTTATGCCATCATACCTGTGTCCTTGCATGGGCAGGATTTCCAGGACAACAGTGAGCAGCAGTGACATGAGAGGCAGCTCAGGCTGGTTCTGACTTCACTGTTTCCAATGTTGTACCAAGAAGCATGATTTTTTTTGTGTGGTAGTTTTATGGCAGATAGCCTTATAAAGCTAAGGAATCTTTTTACCCAAGTATGTTAAGTAATTTTATCAGGAATGGGTATAAATTTTGGGGAGGGAGCGGGCAGGAATGGGTATAAATTTTAAGAAAAGCATTAAAACCTACTGAAATGATCACTTATTTTTCTGTTATGGCAGCAAATTACACAAATAGATTTCTATTACTGTTTATCGTAGGATAAAGCCTACTTTTCACTTTTTTATGTACTACAAGATTGTATATGTTAACATTTTATTTAGTATTTCTGAACCAGGTTTGTAAGTGAGATGAGAGATGTCAGCTTTCTTTTGTCTGCACGCTCCTGGTTATGTGATGATTTCAGGGTCAGGTTCGTCTGATAAATGAAGTGAGATTTGCTTCTGTCTGCTCTGGAACAGTTTCTACTACGTGGGAATGATCTGTTCCTCGAGTATTTGTCAGAACCTGCTCACTATGGGCTGGATTCTGTGTATAGGATATTAATCTCTGTCTTCTACTTTGGAAGAGAACAATATGGTTCACTCTCTTGGCTGTAGTGACGACAGAAACACACACTGAACACAGATCTCACCGCCCCTGACTCAGCTGTAGCTCCTTCTGCGTCTGCATTCTGGCTTGTTCCCACAGCAAAGGAACATCATATTTTTTCAAATGGTTTTTAAAAAAATATACACATATCTGACCGTCTTCACTCAGCGCCTCTGAGAAAACAATACAAAAACAAATAAGAAGAGAATCAGAAGAGCAACAGGTGACCACTTGACATTTGCTTAAATTCACTGATTTAAGGACAAGTCCTTCTGATAATTAAAGTCACATAATTACATGACTCCCATGTTTGAGCCAAATATGCTCCAAGTGTCTGTGGGTCATTCAAGGTCCAGACAGGCTCATGTCCAGACTATGGCATAGCCAGTATGATTCCTCAGAGCTACAGAATTCTAACTTAGAGCCAGCGTAGGGGCCCATTTCAGGGAGGAGGTAAGTCTAGGCTCTCCTGGAACCTTCTTAACTCTCCCCAATGTTTACAGGTCACCTGGAAGTCACTGGCTTGAAGAGGGAGTCTGACGGAAAGGAAGGGCAGGAACCCACAGGAAAAGAAACAAACATCCAGTAAACATCCTTAAACAAGTCTCATGAGGAGCTGGCCCCACAGCACCGAGTGCTAACTACCTGGCGTGACGGGAAGCTTGGGGGGCGTCCAGTCCCTCAGCCTGTGGTTGACACACAAGGCAATGATGTCGTCCCACGGGATCTCCGCAGCCGAGGGCCCTGCGCCCCGGCCCAGGCGGGGGCTCCCGCTCCTCCACCTGCAGTACGTCCTGCGGAGCAGCCTCTCCACTTCGGACTGGAGGACGGGCTGCGTCTGCCGAGAGCTGGGAATCTGCGAGGCATACTGGATGACCATAGAGTACATGGGGAGCCAGGGAGCTGGAGAGAAAGCACCTCTTGAGTTACAAGATTTGGCCAAAGTCTATGTAAACTGTTCTTAAGACAAGGCAACTGTATAGTTGAGAAGTCTGCTTTTGAATCTGAATACGATAGAACCACAGCTGCAGAAGAAAGAGCATCTCCCTCTCCCTGTCCTGGTAAGAGATGCAGACAGGCACCCTGGACAACATTCACAACGAAGGGTCCACCCTAGAGGCTCTGATTGCACAGGCCTGTGGTTGTGCCCAGAAATCTGTATTTTAACAAGCACAGGAGAGTCTGGTATGGGAGGTCTTGGCTTCTCTTGGGGAACCCTAACCTAGCTCACAGTACAAAGGATTTGTGCTGTGTGCTTTGCTTCCCTTCGAGTTCCTTCTGTAACAAGGAGCTACTGAAGACCACATCGTGACATTTAGAAGGGCCACTGAGGCCTCTGTTCCATGTGGCCCTGGCAAGGAGAGTGGCCTGGCAAGACCACACACTGCACCACATAAGCAGCAAACGGCAACGTCAGCAAGGGAAGGGGCAGCCTCCACACTCAGTGCACAAGACCCATACATCGAAACAGCCCAAAGGCCTCACCTGGGCACAGCCTGGGCCACAGAACAGAGGCTGCTTTGACAAACAAGGAACACTGGCATTAAATCAGCACTGAGTACCATGGCCCCAGCAGAGCCCAAGTGTGGAGACGGGGCTGCAGTCCCCACGTTCTTTGCCCCACACCCCGTGGGCACAGGCAGGACAGGATCTGCTGTCGTAGGCCTTGAGGTAGTGCTCCTCCTGACACTGCTCGCCACCGTCCTCCCAGGGCTGAGCAGACACCCACAGACTGCTCTGTTGGTGGTGACGGGTTAAAAGCCCCACTCCACAAAACCCTGCTCATTCTGACCCCTGAACCCAAAGGTGGCCAGGGGCAGTGTGGGGATGCGGGGCGCACAGTGGAGGAGGACGTACGAACCTCACACTAGTGCCTAAACCTGCCAGACCGTCACTACAGTAAGAAAGCAATCGGGCTTGGCCGCCTCACGCTCCTCCCCAGCCGCAGCCCTCAGCTTCAGCACGCACCCCCTGGCGGCGGAAGGTCCATCTGCGGAAGCTGGAAGCCCAGCACTGCCTGCTTCAGCCAGGCCAGGTGCTCCGGGGTGTTCCAGTGCAGGTGAGGAAGCAGCCGGCTGCCCCCAGTCTCGGCAAACTCGGTGACGGGCCAGGACAGGTCGCAGAGCTGCTCAGAGGACACTGCACAGGCCAGGAAGTGCAGCACACTGTTGAACAGCTCGATGATGGCGCTGGGCTCCTGCGAGGCCAGGCCGCCCAGCCGCCTCTCTCTTCTGTCACGGAAAAACCGGCCGCTAAACTCACGGCCAACCCCATCTTCCACATACTGAACGAGGGTCTGGCAGCAAAGGTCAAGGGCACAGGGGCAGCGGGAGACCAGCCACTGCACAGCCTGTGAAACCTGAGAAGCAAAGACAGTCAGGAGAGGCTTGGTTAAATAACTCATGCTGTTTTTTGAAGGAGCTTCCTGAAGGTGCCTCCTCCCGCAGCTGCCACAGCAGGTGCCCGAGAGCACAAGCTTCTCAACCACACCAGGAAGGGGAGCAGAAGCTTCTGCTGCAGTTGTTTGGCCTCCTAGAGCCCTGGAGACCCACACAGCGGGGCCCCAGAGAGGGGCTCTGAGTCCCACTCCACCCTGGAGGAGTGCGGCCTGTAGGGTCACCCCCCAGAAGTGCTTAGGCCTAAGGGAAACCACCCCTGCGTCCTTTTCACCACGCACAGAAATGAGGCCACATCTTCCCGCTCTTAGAACGACTAACAGCTTCGCTGCACGCCAGGAAGCTTTCACATTCTGCAGTTATCTTTCTTCCTGTAGTTACTTTTATTTCCCAGCACTTCTTCCCCTAAATGTAATTGTCAGCACAGACCTCCTTCTTTAAAGGAGACCTCTGATAACATTATTTCTTCATAAAGTCCAAGGACAACCACCCTACAAAAACAATTTATATATCTGACCCTCAGATACAAGACATGGTCATACTTAAAAAAAAACACTAAAAGAATTTATATGAACAATTTAATTTGTTGCAGATAGCAGGACTGAGCAAATTTTCTTTTATTTTGATTTCTGCTTATATTTTTAGAAAGTTACCTATCAAAACATAAAATTCAAAATGTAAGCAGTGGTGTACACTAAATTCAAGATAAAGAAAAAGGGGAAAAACTGACATATCTTGTTGGCCCTTTAAAAAGGATGACACCTTACCTTACTTGTGGCTTGTAATTCATTAATGGAATCAGGGATCTCAACAACGGTGTAATCTGAAATCAGCTTAGCCGAAACCAAATCCTGCAGCATCAGACCTTTGAGAGAAACAGATGGAGGTCACCTGCCTCCTGCTCTCAGCCTGCAGCGGAGCTTACGTCTCATGCGCCGACGCCCAGCCCTGCCCCCAGTCACCACCGCAGCTGCTGTACTGTGACTCCCAACACCACACTGCAAGCTTCCCTCAGACCCAGGGCTGACCCACTCATTCAACATGCCAGTTCACAAACAAGACTGTCTTCACAAACCATCTTCCACTTCCTTCTCCACAGGGCCCCCTCCGGGGCCAGGCGCAAGAACCAGCAGCGGCAGTGCAGGCTGGAAGGGCTTGGCCTGCAGGAGCTGCTTGAGCTGCAGCAACGCCGACAACCAGTACACGTCCTCCTCCGCCACGTCCTCGCTCTTCACTTTGGGGGGAAGCAGCAGCATGAGCCCGCTGGCCCCCAGCAGCTCCTTCTGCGTCTCCACGGCATCGAGAGCACAGTCACTGAGCGCGCCATGGGCCACCTGAAACAGCGCCCCAACCATCAGGACAGACACACAAGGGGACAAATCAGCAGTGAACGTTGGCCCCACAGTGAGCGCAGCCAGATGCTCGCTGGACCGGCCTCCCTCCATGAGGCCATGAATTAGTGCGAGAAACAGCCAGGTCAGCAGATAATTCAGCTTCCAGTGTTTGAGCACGTTACTTTAATCTTAACAACTATCCTTAAACAGGAGTAAAAACAGGTAAGCCCAAGGACCGGCCCAGTGACATTGTGGTTACGTTCGTGCACTCTGCTTCACCGGCCTAGGGTTTGCGGGTTCAGGTCCCAGGTGCAGACCTACGCACCATTCATCAAGCCGTGCTGTGGTGGCGTCCCACATAAAAAATGGAGGAGGATTGGCACAGATTTTAGCTCAGAGACAATCTTCTTCAAGCAAAAAGAGGAAGACTGGCAACAGATGTTAGCTCAGGCCCAATATTCCTCACCAAAAAAAAACAACAACAGGTAAACCCATAATGACAAAAAAGGTGAAAGGCAAGCCAGCAGCAGACAAGGGATTCTGATCCACTTCTAGAAAGCAGCACAGAGATGGGAACAACCATGGGTTAAGGAAGCAGAGGAAGCCACACCTGAAGGGCTGCAGACGTGGTATGAAAGGAACCAGGCAGCTGAGCCTGCAAAAGCCCTGAGCTCCCAGGCCTTGTGGCACCAAGAGCCAGAACTGAAGTTAGGAGCACAGAGGGACAAGTCACACACAGAACAGTGGCCTGACAGGTCATCCACCCACCCTGCAGGCAACCTCTAAGCACAGCCTGTCCCGTTATCCTCCTGGGCAGGATCCAGACACAGGGGCATCACCCAGCAGTGGAGGGGACCTTACCTTAGAGCACCAGCAGCTGCCCAAGGAGGAGATGAGATGAGTCCTTTTCCAGGGAAGCCCAGGGAATAGATATCCTGACATTTTGGGGGTCCCCCCAAAAAAGGCTGGCTTGCTATTCAGTTACCCTCTACCCCACGTTAAGCACAGCTTGTGCCCAGCCTTTTAGAGCCTCACTCAGGTATGGGGGATAGCCTCAGATAAGGTGTCTGAGGAGAGCCTCCAACATGAGAGAGACTAGAATAACAGAGAAAAAGAAACAGATAAAGCAGGGAACATGTGAAAACTTAGAAAGACCTCAAAAATCCTAATTTCCTCAGAGAGATAAGATGATGCACCCAATAACAGTCATAAGATGATATGAGAAAGACAAATAAGGCTAAGAAAAAGGAAATGAATAATATATATGGAATAAAAAATTCAGTACAACATTTGAAATATAAAGTGAAGGAAATCTCCCAGAACACAATATAAAAAACAAGATAGAAAATAGGCTAGAAAGGATGAGAGGCTCAGAGGATCAACTGCAGAGATCCAGCATCTGTCTAACAGGTTCAAGAGAGAACAGGAAAAAAGAGAGGGAAAGCAGGTGTCACCAAGACACAAAAACATCCCAAAAGTGAAACAAGGGTCTCCAGCCTGCAAGGACCTGCTAGGCCTAGCACAATGAGTGAAGGATACTGGCACCAGGCAAACCAAAGTGGGTTTTCAGAACCTCAGGGACAGAGAGAGCAGGCTTCCAAAGAGAAACAAAACCAGGCCACAGAGAAAGGAACAGGAATAGTCACAGACATCTCAACAGCAATGCTGGATGCAAGGTGACAGTGCAGCAAAACTGGAAGGAAAACAACTTTCAACCCATCATCCTACAACTAGCTACGCTATGAAGCAATTGTGAGTATAAACACATTTTCAGACAGGCCAGGACTCAGCAAATTCTCCTCCCATGCATCCTTTCTTTGGAAGAAACTGGAAGTCATTCTCCATCCAACAAGAGACTAAACCAAGAAAAAATACTGCTGCTGCTGTGAACAGCAGCACTGCACAAGCACTTGGTGTGTGTCAGGCACGGCTCTGAGAACTCATTTGTATAACTCACTTCATCCCAGGGGCACCTGTATGCAGCACCACCACGAGTAGCTCTATGGCATGAGGCAATCTATTTTAACTTCTCTGAGCCTCCGTTTCCTCATGGGTAAAACAGGGATATTGAGTAAGAGTACATCCACAGGCAGCACAGGGGCATGAGGAGCGTGCCCAAGGTCACAGAGTTGCCAGGTGGAGGAGCAGGACAGCGACTGGTATGGAGGGCCCAGTGGCATCCACACCCTGGGACATGCTATCAGCCAGACAGGAGCAGAGGATGGCACTTTCTCAGAGGGAGGGATAAGGTGAAGTCACAGAGCACTTGGAAAACTCTATTAAGATGTATACAGCCCCTCTGCTGGCACTCTTGGGTAAAAATTAATGAGAGATACAGACAAAACTACGTAAGTGAGAAAATAAGGCAACTATTTCTCGCAGAAAAAATAAAGAAATGTAGTCATAGAACACTCGCCAGTTCTGGGGCAAATAGCGGTCACACAGACATCAAAACATAACCCCACTTACTGAGATAATATAAAGTGACAATGTAGCCATCCTGGGAAGGTGGGGAAAGCTGAGTGAGACTGTGGTGTAAGAGTTCACTCCTCACCTAGCATGGCACGCAGCCGCCAAGATGGCCCCCACGATCCCACTCCTAGTGTTCATGCCGTTGCACAATCCCCTGCCCTGAGTGTGGGCTGGGCCTGGCGACTCACTTCTAACAGACAGAATCAGACAAAAAGTGACAGATGTCACTTCTAAGATTAGGTTACAAAGAGACTCTGCCATCTTACTCAGCTGATGGAAGCTGGCTGCCACGGTGCAATCTGCCTTATGGAGAGGCCCACATGGCAAGGAACTGAGGCCTCTGGTCATAGTCTGTAAAGAAGTGAATCCTGCCCACAACCACGTGAGCTTGGAAGTGAAGTTCCCTCAGTCGAGCTCTCAGATGAGACCAGAGCTTGGCCTACATCTTGATTTTCACCTTGTGCGAAACCCTGAACCAGAGGATCCAGCTAAGCCATACCTGGACCACTGACCCACAGAAACTGTGAGGTAACAAATGTTTGTTATTTTAAGCTGCTAAATTTGGGTATAACTTATTACGTAGCAATAAATAACTAATAGACCTATTTTTTTTGTGAGGAAGAGCAGCCCTGAGCTAACATCCATGCCAATCCTCCTCTTTTTGCTGAGGAAGACAGGCCCTGAGCTAACATCTATTGCCAATCCTCTTCCTTTTTCTCTCCAAAGCCCCAGTACATAGTTGTATGTCATAGTTGCACATCTTTCTAGTTGCTGTATGTGGGAGGCCACCTCAGCATGGCCAGATGAGTGGTGCATCGGTGCGCGCCTGGGATCTGAACCCAGGCCGCCAGTAGCAGAGTGCGCACACTTAACCACTAAGCCACGGGGCCAGCCCCACTAATACACCTACTTTAATGGGAAGTCAGCAGAGAATATCTAAAGTGGATAAACTGAGAAATAGCAGTGTAAGCATACGATTTGGAAACACGAAGAAATCAAGCTCTGTGGCAGAAGGCTAGGAGAGGGGGCAGGAGCTGCTGTTCCTCATTGTAAATCATGTGGTACTGGGGCCGGCCCTGTGGCATAGCGGTTAAGTGCTCACGCTCCGCTGCTGGCTGCCTGGGTTCGGATCCTGGTCACTCACCGATGCACCGCTTGTCAGGCCATGCTGTGGCAGCATCCCATATAAAGTAAAGGAAGATGGGCACGGATGTTAGCCCAGGGCCAATCTTCCTCAGCAAAAAGAGGAGGATGGGCAATGGATGTTAGCTCAGGGCTGATCTTCCTCACAAAAAAATAATAAATAAATAAATAAATCATGTGGTACTGACTTTATTTTTTTTTAAGTTTTTATTTATCTATTTTTGTGTGTGTGAGAGATCAGCCCTGTGCTAACATCTGCCAATCTCCTCTTTTTTGCTGAGGAAGACTGGCCCTAGGCTAACATCCGTGCCCATCTTCCTCCACTTTACATGGGACGCCGCCACAGCATGGCTTACCAAGCAGTGCATCAGTGCGTGTCTGGGATCCAAACCAGTGAACCCTGGGCCACCGCAGCGGAGCACGTGCACATAACCTCTTGCACCACCGGGCTGGCCCCTGACTTTTTAATTACATGCAAATATTACTTTGATCAAAAACTTAAAGAATAAAGGCAAGAGCTGGGGCCGGCTCGGTGGCATAGCAGTTAAGTTCATGCGTTTCGCTACGGCGGCCCGGGGTTCGCCAGTTCAGATCCTAGGCACAGACCTACTCACTGCTCATCAAGCCATGCTGAGGTGGTGTCCCATACAGAAGAGCTACAACTCTACAACTATGATACACAACTATGTGCTGGGGCTTTGGGGAGAAAAAAAAAAAGGAAGATTGGCAACACATGTTAGCACAGGGCCAATCTTCCTCAAAAAAAAAAAAAGAATAAGGGCAAGAGGAACAACAATCGCTGTCTAGCGGGTGAAGTCTGACTCTGTACTCATAGGAAGAAAGGGAAGAAGACGCATCGAGACATTACTAACTGTCGCCTCTGAATGGTGAAAGCACGGATGGCTCTAGTCATCTTTATACTTCCACATTTCCTTATATTTTTAAAGTTTTATACATGTATTACTTTTACATTTAGAAAATACAATAAATAGTATTAAAATGGAGAAACAAAAACTCTATAACCAAACTACAATTTGAAGACGTTCCAAGGACAGAGGGAATACAGACTGCAGCGTCAAATGCAGATGACCAGGGCGTGCCATGAAGGTGACATGGTTAGGAAGAGGAGTGGCCTGAGCAGTGTCAGCCTTCAAGTCAGGACATGGGGGAGGGCGCTGACTTTCACTGAACCCTCCTCCAAGCATGCAGCCCAGCTACCCTCACAAGACGCTGGTGCAGCGGGCTGTGATCACCACACTATGGAAGGTACCGCGCCCAGGCTCAGAGAGCTGACCACGGCAGCAGCAGTCAACACCACGTCTACTAAACACTGAAGCCCACACTTCCTGCTGTGCACTGCTATTTTCCAAGTAAATAAAATATACATCCGATTTTATTTCTGAACACATAGACTGAAACCTAAAATTCACTTAGGCAGGTTTGAATCTAATGAGGAAACAGGTTCTCATTAAACAAAACTCTCTCAGGGAACCAAGTAAGGTCAGTATTGTACAAATACCTATAAAGAACAAAAATTAGAACTTATAATAGAAAACCAAGGACAACATGAATGTAAAACCAAAACAACTAATCTGAAATGTCCAATATTGAACCCATATAGTAGCTGGGATCAAGTTTAGTGAAAACTGCACAGGATTAAAAACCATTAGTCTTTTGGTAAGACCTAAAGTATCAGGAGGCTATTTTAACAAAGATGTCAGCCGTTGGCAAACCACGTGTGATGTAACAGTCGCTGCATTTTTGTAGAGTGCTCTGTCTCTTATCCCTCTTGGGTTAATTACCAGAGGCCCATGGAGGAGTTCAGGACTTCTGAATTATGTGCAGAACAGCATAAGTGCATCTCTGCCTTTTCAGGATGGTTCTGAGTTTTCACCAAGTTCTCAAAGAGGTCTGTGACCCAAGACAGTTAAGTATCACTACACTCCTGAGAACCTAGCCTGGTATCTCACTCCAAAAAGTGACCATGGGACGTCAAGATTCAGGAGGAACAGACATGACACTTGCTTCTGAGCCTCCCACATTCTTTCAAAACCACTTCAGGGCATTTATGTGATTCCAATGATGTCTGGGAGTGAGTGAAAATAAGAAAATCATAGAAGCAAATACACAAAGTGTCTGTGACTCACCTTTATACACACATTGACAGAAACTGTCTGACTCTCTTTGCTCCTGAGCGCATTAAACAGTGCAAGTGTCTGAATCCCACAAGCGTCACTGCATGTGTCATCCACCAAGCCATCGTCTCCCATGAACTTGACTTTTAACCAATTTGCTAGGATTCTGTGAATAAAAGAAAAGAACACTTGAAGAAGAATCTAATTCTAAATTTGAACTACAGAGATTTTCAGGAAAATAAGTTAGAAATATCACACAGATACAGGTCCACAGACACCAAACCTTACTGTGAAATGGATCTACACAAAACAGGCTGTGATTTTAAAATGGTGCTAGGAACTCTACTGGGTTATTTATTTGGGTAAGAGGAGAGGTTATTCATGAAACTGGGTCATTCTAATGTGATTTAAGATTCTGAAGCACTAAGAGAAGATTTTGAGCAGTAGAAAAGGTCCTTAGAGTTTGAAATATAAATGTTTTACAAAATCAAATTTCTCATGCCTGAGACCTTAAGAATTTTTATGACATGTTTCCTTATGAACTTAGCAAATCAGAAGACAGCTGTTTCATTTTAAGAAATGAATCATCATTTAAATATTTTTAAAATACCACAACTCTCTTCTTTGCTCAGATGTCTCATGAGACAATCTTCTTTGCTCAGATGTCTCATGAGATAAGCTTTACGACTTGCTTTTTCCTTAGCATGCATGTGTTCCAACAGCAGTTACTACTGGTAACTAAAAGTAATATATTTAGAGAACTTAATACCCTCATACATTGCTAATAGGAATGTAAAGGGTGCAGCTACTGTGGAAAACAGTCTGGCAATTCTTCAAAGACTTAAACATGGGTTACCATACAACCTAACAGCAATTCCATTCCTAAGTATATACCCAAGAGAATTGCAAACGTATGTCCACACAAACACTTATATATGAATGTTCACAGCAGCATTATTCATAATAACCAAAAAGGGGAAACAACCCAAATGCCCATCAACTGATGAACAGATAAATACCATGTGGTATATGCATACAATGGAATATTATTCAGCCACAAAAAAAGAATGAAGGACTAATATATGCTATAACATGGATGAACCTAGAAAACATTATATAAATGAAAGATACCAGTCATAACAGACCACATATTGTATGATTCCATTTATATAGGATGTCCAGAATAGGCAAATGCCTAAAGACAGAGAACAGATTAGTGGTTGCCAGGGGCTGAGGGCAGGGAGGAATGGAGAGTGACTGCTAATAAATATGGGGTTTCTTTTCACACGAAAGAAGTATTCTGGAATTAGATAGTGGTGATGATTGTACAACTCTGTGAATATACTAAAAACCAGGGAAATGTACAGTTTAAGTAGGTGAAATTGATGATATGTGAATTCCATCTCAATAAAGCTGTGAAAAAAGAAAAATAACATGTTCTGTAGTTGCTTTAAAAGTATGGTTTCTGGAAGCGATTTGGTTACAGGAAATAATGCCATGTCAATTTTTTGGATTTCTTTTTAAAAATGCTAAAAGTTTTTTTCCGAAGGAAACAAAGAGAACTGTAGCAAACTGTAAACTGTCTTCCCCAAGAGTCTAAAATGAAGAAGGCTCTAATCAATATACCTCAGCATAGCTTTAAATAATAAACTCTGAAATGCTTTTGGACAAAGACTATTGCCAAGTTTACAAAATGAAAATTTAAATAATCTCAAGTGTCAACTTCAAATCACAAACAAAACAGACCTCACGTCTCAGCATCAAAACATAAAAACACACGTCGGGGTGCCCACAGTGCATGGGAGGAATACACTGCGCTCACACCCCAACGCTCTCGGAGGAGCTGTTCCACCCACCCAGGCCGAGGTCTCAGGATCAACCCCACAGAGGGAAACTCTCCCTGACCTGCCAGGACTCCCTGGGGACTGCTCTTCTCCAGCAGGCAACACCAGCACCAGCTTCCAGAACACGCGCTCCTGCCTCCCAGGGAGGTGCTCGGCCACAAGGGATGGCAGGTCCAGGGGCGCCCAGGCCACATCACTGGAAGCAACAGAGCACTGAGGGTGAGCCAGTGCTCAAGCCCCGGGCAGGAGCAGCACGCACCACAGGGGCACAACAGACCTCAGCAGCTGCTGGTGGAAGTGCTGGACCTTCAGCTGGTGCACCGTCTTGTTTCTGAGCCACCTTAACCTGCGGAGAAAGGGAGAAGGACAGAGTGGCTACACAGCCAGCTCAGTGCCTGTGGCAGGAACTCGGTAAGTATTTACTGATGTTCTGAGTGAAAAGTAATTGGTTAGTGAGTGTCTCCTGGTAGAAAACACCCTAGGAGACCAAGAAAACTTTCTCTCTCTCTCTTTTTTTTTTTGGTGAGGAAGATTAGCCCTGAGCTAACATCTGTTGCCAATCCTCCTCTTTTTCCTGAGGAAGATCGGTCCTGAACTAACAGCTGTGCCCATCTCCCTCTATTTTATATGTGGGGCACCTGCCACCGCGTGGCTTGATAAGCAGTGCATAGGTCCATGCTCAGGATCCAAAGCTGCGAACCCTGGGCTGCCGAAGCAGAGCGCATGAACTTAACCACTACGCCACTGGGCTGGCCCCAATAAAACTTTTTCTGATAAAGAAATAGGTTAGTCAGAGGACTCATTCATTCCACAAACATCATGCAATGATCTACTGTATGCCAGCCATGGAGGATCAACAGTACACAGACAAGAATCCTGCCCTTCTAGAACACGTGCTCTCACAGCGAGAAGAGCCTCTGTGAGTGGACGGCATGGCTGATGCTGTGGTCTTACACAGGGTGCTCAGAGAAGGGGATATGTAAGCACACCTGATGGAAATAAGGGCACCCAGTGTGACAAGCTCTCGGGGTAGACAGGCAGAGAAGATGGCCATGCCGAGGCAGGAGCAGGCCTGGCACATACTCAGAATGAGCAAAGAGAGAGTAGTGGGGGATGGTAGAGGGGGGCGGTGGCTGCCGTACAAGGACTTGGGGAGCAGCACAGGGATGTCAACTAGAGACCTGAGGTGACCTGACTCGGCCGTGGTGCTGAGCACACCAGGGTGTAGGGTCAAGGATGGAAGCCAGTAGACAGACAGGCAGCTCTGTGAGAAGGACTGGCAGCAGAGGTGGTGAGGGTAGAGCTGAAGGATGGTGGGTCCGAGTCCAAGTGCGTGACCTCACGCCAGAGACAACAGGCTGGCGTCCTGGGAGCAGGGAAGGCCTCGAGTGGGGCAGGCTGGGTGAACATTAGGTTACGTGTTGAGTTGGGAATTGTATACAGAAGTCTGGGATGCAGGGAAGAGGCCTCGGCTGGAGATGCACGAGGGGAGTTGTCAGCGGGAAGGATGGAAAGAAATTACCAAGGGAGGGGGCAGAAGGGAAGAACAGAGGACAGGGAGCTGTGCTGAGAGGGAGGGGGCGGGGGAGACACAAGAGAGAGGGCTGTCCTGACGCAGGCAAAGCAGCCATGACTCCAAGAGGAAGCCAGGCCAGTGCCAACGCTGCCGTGGGTCAGAGAGAACCCTGAACACCCCGACCACACAGTGCATCCGAGACAGGTCAGCACTATCATCCACCCCACTCAGAGGTGCAGAAAAGGGACCCCAGGGATCTAGGCAACTGCAAAAAGTTTGTTGGACCCAAATGAAACCCAAGGAGACGGTTTTTGGAGAGAACACCCCATAACACCCCAGGGAGGATGAGGTGCACCAGAAGACCTCGGCACAGTACGCTGCTGCAGCCCCTCCATATCCCCTTCCCCCGGGGTCCCCACTGGGAGGCCCCTCTCAAGAGGTGATACAGCCCTGCATCGCCAGGATTGGAAAGCCTAAGCAAGGACCTGAGCAGGGCCCCGAGGAGCCAGACGTGCTTGGGGTAACCGGAAGGAGCAGAGGCAAGGGCATGCCCAAGGGCCACAAGGAGGGAGCCTGTGAGAGGAGACTGGAGGGCGGGAGGTGGAGTCACTAAAACGCTGCTGCAGAAGACAGAGGGTGGCGGTGTGAGCGAGGCAGCAGCAGGAATGACAGGGAAGCAGAAGGATCTGGACACAGAGGAAACAGGTGGGGGTGGGAGTGAGGCCAGTGTGGACCTCTAGCTCCACCAGTGAGAATGGACGTGGTACGTCCTTAAACCATGAAGACCAGAAGGAAAAAGGTGATTCCAAACAAAAGTCGATTACCGGGACACTGAGTGTCTCAAGGAGAAAAGGCGTGTGAAATCAGAGCATGTAGAGTAAGTCACACCCAGAACTGGAGGGACAGATGACCTTCAAAAACACAATCCTGCATTTGTCTTCACTTTCTCTGATTCCACCCATTTCCCTCCAAATACACACGTGAATCCACACTCTTTCTAAAGCCAGGTGGGGCGGGGGGCACTTAGGAGGCCGTGCAGCAGGCCAAGCACTGACCTGGTACAGGAGATGCCCACTTTCCCTGCATGGCCCAGGTCCAGGAGGCCCTTGGCCAGGTTCTCCTCAGTGATGGGGCACTCTGCGCTGGGCGCCAGTGCCCTCAGCCGGTCATTCACGTCCACACAGGGCGCCGCAGGGAAGGCCCGCATCTGGCGCCTCAGTTTCTTCCGGGCTGTGACAGCCTCCCTCCACCTGGAGGACACATCAACATATCATCACTGGGTGTTTTAAAGGTTCACCACAGGGACAAATGCAAAGACAAGCTCCAGCACCCTCACACGGAGAAACACATTTTTGGCAATATGTTTAGGTCTTTTTCAGCAATAATCCTCAAACTGAGAAATGAATCAGAATTAAAACTCAGGCATGGGGAAGGCCTGTATCAAATGAGTGGTGAGGAGCAACGAAACTACTCAACTTAAGAATGAATGCTAAATGATCTTTGGAGGCCAACTTGGCAACAAATACAAGATACATATACCCTTTGAACTAGCCAACACCACTGACAGGAATTTATCTCTAGACACGTGTGAAATATTTGTACAGAGACACTCACTACAGCACTCTCTGTCATGGCTAAAGAGAGAGAGCCAGGTGAAAGTCCATCACCAGGGGACCAGCAAGGTCCTTCATGGTGCATTCTTGCAGTGATCCTCCTCAATGCCACTGCAACGAGCAGGAGAGCCCAACATGCTGCCATGGTCAGGCCCTGCCTCATATCAAATGGAGTAAAGAAAGGCTTAGCACAGAGGAGGGAACATGCTTCCATCTGTGTTAACAACCACAAAAAAGGACAGAAGGTTTCTGGATGGGTACACAAGCAGCTGCTGCTCCTGAGGAGGACGACGAGGTCTCTCATGGAACGGAGACTCACTGCTCACTGAATTCCCTTTTATCTGGTTGCAACTGCCAAGAACACTATGACTTATCTTAAATTTTGCTATGAAATGAATCACCATACAACATTCATAACATAAACCTAATACTGACATCCTCCTGCCCAGTTGAGAAGCAGTGGCTGTGACCAGCACTGCAATGCCCACGGGCCCTGCTCAGTCACACGCCCTCTTGCTTCCAAAGGTAACCATGATGCTGAGTTTATGTTCCTTATTAGCCTTCTTTTCTTTAGGATTATACTACTATATATAAATCCAAAACAGTCTATTTAGTTTGAATATACATTGCTTAAATGTTGTATACATTTCCCTAAGAAGTGCTTTTTTTCACTATAAATTATGTTTTGGAAATTCATCCATGTGGGTGAATATGGCTATAATTTGTTTGGCTTGTTCACGGCCATCTCTCTGTGTCTAGCACAGTGGGTAAACGACTATAAATACTTGTCAAAATACAGAACTGGTCCCCCCGCACCGCTCCAATCTAATTCCTTACTTACCCAGTTTAGACCCTTGAGTAAAGAACATGTTACATGTGTGTATAATCGACTGTTTCTGAAAGTATAATCTTTGTAAGACACTCTCCCTGTGGGCATGGACTCACCGCTGGAGATACTTGCAGAAGCACTGAAGTTCCTGGAGGGTCTCCTTTGCCATCTGGAAAATTTCCTCCCCGAGAAACAAATCCACCAGGTGGGCACAGACATCCTCACAACAACGGGCCCTGCGGAGCCTCTGGTCTGTCTCCACTGCACTCCTAGGGAAGAGGGCAATCAGCATGGGAGACACTGCACCCAGGGCCCCACATACCGAGGGCTTGCCTTAAAAGCACAAGAGTCCACGTCCTTAATACTGAAATATAGTTACTTTTTTGCTGCAAGAGAAGCTCTAAAATTTTCATTTTACTTAATGTACAGACACTTGGAATGATAGAGAAAACAGAACAAAAGTGGTACAGGGTACTAGATCATAGGTCCAACAGGGCCCTTGTAAATGATCAAGAATAAACCTTTATCTTAATAAAATACTTAAAATTTTTAACTTTTAAATAACCATTAAGACAACTGCAACAGCTTCTCATCAGCAATATCTGATGCTTGCAATTAGAAGTGTCACAAGTACGTCAGAGCTAGCAGCCTGTGGTCATGTGGTGGTGGCCTCAGATAAACCAGTATCTAAGAGAGAGCTTTTTACAACAAAATTCTATTAACCGAGGGAGCAAAGAGGACTTTATCAGATATATTTAGTGGCAAAATCAAAGGTGCTTAAACAAGCCAGACCCGTTTCCAACAGCCATCCTCTGTGACGGATGGAGACAGCCCTGGGGGTGAGCTGCCGTCCAAGTCTCCCAGGACTGTGGAGAACAGCACTTTCCCCATACATCAATGAGTCCTAGGTTTTACTTATCTCCTAACACCCTGCCTGGGATTAAGAACAGAAATACATCCATCATCTGTCAGGTCTCTTGCTTACAGTAAACAGGGACATAGACTCCCAATTAACAGAGAAAGAAAGAAACATGAATTAAACAATACACTTCTGCCTCCCGGCTGTGTCCCCATCTGCACGGGAAGCTGCAATCTGTACTAACGTCCATCACCTTCAGGGCCATGTCAGGGGAGTTTAAGTACAAAGACAGACTTCCCTGCACAATTGAACCTTTTTCTCCCCGAAGCTTGGCATTAAAATTAATAAAGTTCGTAAGTGAGAAAGCTCAAAGAAATCTTTTAACACATGAAACAAGGGACAGAATCTTCTAGGTGAGAAAAACTACGTAAGTAAGCTGGCATGGAGACTACCAATGAATTCTTTTGCCGACAGACACATCCCTGCACCCAAGGCAGGGCCCACAATGAGGATGAGACTGAAAGTGAGGCCCTCTCTGGAAGCAACACACACACAAGTACAGGGATGGCATTTCAGTTTTGGTATCCAAAAGATATGCTCTTGTCAAAAACAAACCCAGCTAGCTTGAACTGCACCAGCCTGGCCACAGGGCCTTAGTCACCCTGCACCTCACCCGCACCCCGCACTGCAGGACAGTGCTTCTCTTACTTCAACTCCTGGGAGCAGGTTTCCCTCACGCATTCCACCACCACGAGTTCCGTCAGCTCTGCAGCCAGGCCCTGGCTCAGTTCACTCAACACCAGTTCTCTCTCTTGTTTCAACCTAGGAGTAAAACAAAAAAAAGCACAAGGGTAATGCTGAAGAATAAAAACAAGTGTCATCACGCTCTGTGACCTTCCAAGTAGGGATCTGAGATGTGCTGCCTGAGTCGGCAGGCCCGACCCCTCTGATCCCATCAGACAGCCACAGAGCCGCCCCCACTCCAGCTCTTCTGACCTCCACCCTGTCCGCCACGTCAGCTAGGGAGGACTGCTGCTCACAAGGTGGGTGCAGCCTTGAGACCCGCACCCACTCCCTGGGCACAGGGCACTGGGTGTGCCATGGTCTGATCCTAGTACAGGGGACAACAGCAAGAGCGTCCTAGGCCAGGGCGGGTTCTCTCCTGTGTCCACATGCTCTGACCCCCATGTGCACTGCAGGGAGGAGACACACTCACCTCTTCTCTTCAGCCTGCCGCCTCTCCTCCTCCTTTCGTTCTCTTTCCTTAGTCACTTCTTCAGCTGCAATGTGCCTCAAAATGCCTGTGGTTGCAGCTGTTAACAGCTCCTCCATAGCAGCATTGGAAACACTAGACAGAGCAAAGTGGATACCGTTCTAAATAAATAAATAAATAAAAGCCAAGCAAACCACATAACTAAACTTCTAACACTGGCAAGGAAAAAAAAATACTTAATTGGCTTTTAGCATAAAAATTTAGCCCATGGTTGAAAACACAGACTCTATCAAAACTGACTCATGAAGAAATAGAAATCTGAATAGACCTATAACTAGTAAGGAGATTGACTCAGTATTCAAAAACCCCTCCCAACAAAGAGAAGCCCAGCACCAGATGGCTTTACTAGTAAATTCTACCAAACTTGAAGAATTAACTTAAAGAAGAACTAACACCAATCCTTCTCAAACTCTTCTAAAAATCTGAAGAAGAAAGATGTGCTAAACTTCCTAACAGTTCTATGAAGCCAGCATCGCTCTGATCTGATATCAAAGCCAGGCAAGGACACTACAAGAAAACTAAAAAGTAACATCCCTTATGGATATTGATGCAAAAATCCTCAGCAAAATACTAGCAAACCAAAATTAAGCAATACATTTAAAGGATTATACAACTTTATCAAGTGGGATTTATTCCTAGAATGCAAAGATGATGCGACAAATGAAAATCAATCAATGTAATACAACCACATTAATAGAATGAAAGAAAAAGAACCCACATGGTCATCTCAACTGATGCAGAAAGAGCATCTGACAAAATTCAACACCGTTTCATGATTAAAATACTCAGTAAAGAATAGAAGGGAACTTCCTCCACGTGATAAAGGCCATATAAAAAACAACCACAGGGGCCGGCCTGGTGGCGCAAGTGGTTAAGTGCGCGAGCTCCGCTGCGGCAGCCCGGGGTTCGCCGGTGCGGATCCTGGGCACGCACAGATGCACTGCTTGGCAAGCCATGCTGTGGCGGCGTCCCATATAAAGTAGAGGAAGATGGGCACGGATGTTAGCCCAGGGACAGTCTTCTTCAGCAAAAAAAAAAGAGGAGGATTGGCAGATGTTAGCACAGGGCTGATCCTCCTCACAAAAACAAACAAACAAACAAACAAACCAAACAAAAACACAACAGCCACAGCTAACATCACATTCAGTGGTGAAAGACTGGAAAGCTTTTCCTCTAGGACCAGGAATGAGACAAGGGTGCCCACTTTTGCCATTTCATTCAATACCATATTGGAAGTTATAGCCAGAGAAATTAGACAAGAAAAGTAAAAAACATTCAAACTGGAGAGGAAGAAGAAAACTTTGTTCACAGATGATATGAACTTGTATATAGAAAATCCTAAGGAATCCACTCAAAACCTATCAGAACTAATAAACAAGTTCAGCAAGGTTGGAATACAAGGATCAAACACAAAATCAATGGTATTTCTACACACTAGCAATGAACATTCTAAAAATGAAATTAAGAAAATTCCAGGGCCGGGCCCGTGGCTTAGCGGTTAGGTGCGTGCGCTCCGCTGCTGGCGGCCCGGGTTCGGATCCTGGGCGTGCACCGACGCACCGCTTCTCCAGCCATGCTGAGGCCGCATCCCACATACAGCAACTGGAAGGCTGTGCAGCTATGACATACAACTATCTACTGGGGCTTTGGGGGAAAATAAATAAACTACACTGGTCTTTAAAAAAAAAAAAAGAAAATTCCATTTACAACAGCAACAAAAAGAGTAAAATAATTAGGGGCCAGCCCCATGGCATAGCAGTTAAGTGCGCGTGCTCCACTGCTGGCAGCCCGGGTTCGAATCCCGGGTGTGCATGACGCATCGCTTGTCAAGCCATGCTGTGGTGGCATCCCACATAAAGTGGAGGAAGATGGGCACAGATGTTAGCCCAGGGCCAGTCTTCCTCAGCAAAAAGAGGAGGATTGGTATGGATGTTAGCTCAGGGCTGATCTTCCTCACAAAAAAAAAAAAAAAAAAAGAATAAAATAATTAGGAATAAATTTAACCAAGGAGATGCAAGACTTAAATGAAAACTACAAAACATTGCTGAAGGAAATTAAGGATGACCTAAACAAAGGGAAAAACATCCCATGTTCATGGATTGGAAGACTTAATATTGTTAGGATGTCAATATTACCCAAAGCAATCTACAGATTCAATGCACTCACTGTCAAAATCCCAAGAGCATTTTTTGCAGAAATAAGCCCATTCTAAAATTCATATGGAATTTCAAGGGACTCCAAATAGCAAAACAATCTTGAAAAAGAGAAACAAAACTGAAGGACTCACACTTTGTGCTTCAAACCTTACTACAACTTACTACAAAGCTACAGTAATCAAAACAGTGGTACTAGAATAAAAACAGACATAGACCAACCGAAGAGAGTAGAGAGCCCAGAAAGAAATCCTCACATACCTGGTCAATTGATTTCAAACAAGGGTCCCAAGACCATTCAATGAGGAAAGGACAGTCTTTTCAACAATTGGTGTTGGGAAAACTGGATACCCACATACAAAAGAATGATGTTAGATCCTTATGTTACACCACATATAAAAGTGAAATAAAAACAGATCAAAGACCTAAACTCAAGAGCTAAAACTATAAAACTCTTAGAAGAAAACACAGGGAGAAATCTTCATAACACTGGATTTAGCAATGATGTCTTGAATGACACCAAAAGCAGAGGCAACAAGAGAAAAAATATATAAATTGGACTACATAAAAATTTAAAACTTTTGTGGATCAAAGGACACTATCGAGAGAGTGAAAAGACAGTCCACAGAATGGGAAAAATTACTTGCAAATCATATACCTGATAAAAGATTAATCTCCAGAATATAAAAGAACTCCTACAACTCAACAATAAAAAAAAAAATTCAAAAATGAGCAAAGGACTTGAATAGACATTTCTGCAAAGATGATACACAAATAGCCAATAAGCACATGAAAAAGATACTCAACATCATCAGTCATTAGGGAAACGCAAATCAAAACGACAATGAGACACCACTTCACACCCATTATGATGGTTATTATTTAAAAAAAAAATGGAAGACAGCATGTATCGGCAAGAACGTAGAGAAACTGGAACCCTTGTGCACTGCTGATGGGAATGTAAAATTGTGCAGACACTGTGGAAGACAGTTTGGCAGTTTCTCTAAAAACAGATCATCTGAGCCAGCAATTCCACTGCTAGGCATATATCCATAAGAACTGAAAACAAGGACTCAAACAGTTATTTGTACACCAATGTTCACTGCAGCATTATTCACAATAGCCAAAAGGTGAAAATAACCCAAATGTCCATCAACAGATGAATACACACACAGTGCTGTACATATACATGTATATGTGTCTGTATATATTTAATGGAGTATTATTCAGCCATTAAAAAAACTGAAATGCTTATACATGCTACAACATAGATGAACCTTGAAGATATTTTTATGTCTGAAAAAAGCCAGACACAAAAAGACATTACTGTTACAGTTCTACCTATATGAGGTAGCTAAAAGAGGCAAATTCATAACGAGAAAAGCAGAATACGAGTTACCAGGGGCTGGGGAAGGAGGACAATGGGAAATTACGGTTTAATGGGTATTGTTTAATCTGTATAAGTTTCTGATGAAAAAATTCTGGAAATAGATAGTGGTGATGGGTACACGCCATTGTTAATGAACTTAACATTAATGGCATTAATGCCATTGAATTGTACACTTAAAAACAATTAAAATGGTAAATTTTATGTATATTTTACCACATTAAAAAATTAAGCCCATGGAAATCATACTTATTTTTAGTTCCATCAAATAGAAAGTATGTATACAACTCCAGTATAAAAAAAATGAATCAAATTTATCAACTGATCCTTTTGTGTAATCTCCATTCATATAGGTGAAATATCTTTTCTTATCATTGTGTCACTTTATGTGTACTAGGATTTTTACAAGATGTTTGAAATCCTTAAGAAAGTCTGATTTACTAAATTTATTAATTTTAATTAGATTTACAAAAGTTTCTTAAGAGCTTACAAAGATTTTGATTATTAAATTTATTGTCTAAGGAAGTTTCATCGTGGTATAAAACACAAATGGTATAAAATGTTTAAAGGGATTTAATCTGTCAAATTTATAAACTGAGACTTAATCCAAGATCAAGTAAAGTGAGTGTTTTTAATTTTTAATAGAGAATTTTTTACTAGATTTTTAAGTCGTTTAAAACTTAAAGAAAAATAAGTTTTTAATTTACAACTTTAAAATAAGCCTGATATTGCTGAAAAAGCACACACGAACAGACGCTACATGTCAATGACAAACAGAAGGTCAGGAACATGAGAAATTACACCCGCCGAGAGAACAGGACCAATATTTAAGCCCACACAAATGGGTAGCTGCGATCTCTTGTTGAAGACTGAGAGCAGCTTCATGACAGAAAATATCTGGAGGGACAGGGTGTGGCCCGAGCGAGTGCAGACCGCCTGAGCAGGAGGAGCGCCACACTTACCCCAGAGCTGTGGCTGCGAAGGCCGCCCCCGCAGCGCCAACCTCCTCGCAGTCCCTCTGAAGAACCTCCTGGATGAGCTCATCCACCACCTGCGCCAGGTCCTAAGGAGGGGCCAGGCAGGGGTCAGGCGTGCCGTGCGGGCACTGAGAGACACTGCCTCAACCAGACCCCGCTGATAACCAAATGGTCTCACGCTACAGCCTTAGGGTACTGAAGGTCCTCCCAGAACCTCAGAGAGGGAGACCAGACGACCTTCTCCTGGAACAGCTCACCCAGGGCAGAAATCCCTTCCAGAGCTTGTTTGAAGGCGCCCAATGACCCTCGCACAGGGGTTGGGTACACTGCTTCTGGAAAAGTTTCCTGCTAATGAATGAAAGCAGCCTTCTGGAGAGGACGCGGCAAGCCTGCTGCCTGCTGGACAACGGCCATGCAGGCGGCCCTGATGCCACCTCACATCAAACACCCTCAGTTTCTGTGGCCATTATCCTGCTCTTCTCAGGCCTCCTTGATCCCTCAGCGGGCACAGTGCCCAGCGCCTGCCCAAGCAACAGGGTGGCAAGATTCAGTCCCACAACCTGTGTGGTGGACAGGCCCTACTTGACCAGAGGGGCACCCCTGTCAGAGGGCACGTGCACCCCAGGGACACGCCTGTCAGCGGGCATGGGGACCCCAGGGACACACCTGTCAGCGGGCACGGGGACTCCAGGGACACGCCTAACAGCAGGCACACAGGCCCCAGGAACAGGCCTGTCAGCGGGCACGCGGGCCCCAGGGACACGCCTGTTAGCGGTCCCACACGTCCCTAGTCCACGTGTCCACTGACTGTCTTGAATGAGCAGGTGTTGAGCATCACGTCGAGCAGACACCCTGCATAAGAGTGCAGGGTGGCGTAGGGTGGTGCAAGGATAGAAAGAACACGGACAGGCGTGTCTGCGGAGCCCCCAGCAAAGAAAGCACTCAGTGCAGGACAACACTTATTGTACCAACAGCATTAGGTCCATAAAACCCTCCAGTTCATTCTCTAAAGTTTCAACTGTAACCTTTCAAAGAGAAACGCAGGCAGCAAGCTGGGGAGCCGCATGTAGTCCCTGCTCTCGGGGCCGCAGGCTCCTCATCTGAAAGACAGGCTCCAGCCTGAGGGCCAGGGTCCTGAGACCCACCATGGCTGGAACCTTCCTGAGCCACACATGCCACCACCTCAGCAGGTTCAGTCTACAGATGACGGTCAGACTAGACACTAGACACTGCTAGACATCTGTGCACAGCGGGTTCCTCAGAGCCCTGGTCTGCAAGACTCCTTACCGTGTCAGAGTACACAGGCGCAGGCTTTGGTGGAAGAAGCTCAGGCTGCACAGGGGGCTGGAAGGGGCTGGGCGCCACGCTCGGGGCTGGTGCCAGTGCCGGCAGGTGAGGCAGAGAGACCGGTGCAGGTGGTGGGGCAGGAAGAGGCTGTGGGAGGAGAGCGGGCGCGGGCACGTCTGCCTCTGCACCACTCTCCTCTCCTCTCTCCCCACCTGGAAGGGAACAGACAAACATGGGCACTAAGGACGACCCCTGGGCCACCCACAGTGACCACTAGGGACTGGCCACCTTCCCTGAGCAGACCACACGTCATGGGGGACAGTGGGTGCTTCACCCAGGGGAACCAAGCCCCATGACGTCAAGGAGCCATTCAGGCGGCTCTCGGGAGGAAACATCTAAGCACTGAGCAGACACCCACATCCCAGCCCCCAGAAGAAGACACTGCTTCTAGCTCATGAGAGGCTTCCTAGGGGGAAACACAGCGAGTTCCCTCCCGCAACTGCAGCTCACTCACCTGCTGCGTCCAAGCCAGGTCTCTGAGTGCCCACGGGCAGCTCGGCGGCCAGGCTCTCCCCAACATACTTGTTCTGGGAGTTGAAGCTGCACACAGGTGTGTGACGAGGGACGGGGGGCAACAGCCCTCCATTCACGATTTCCCCAACCGACACGGTCAGCTTCCTGGTAATAAACACCGACTTCCTGGCCTTGGATAACCCCTCTGGTTCCAGGAACGAGGACCGGTTCAGCTCGACACAGCTACCCAAACCACAAGGAACCCAGAGAGGTGTCACAGAGGTGAGAAGCCAGCCTTCACCTTCTCAGTGCCTGGCAGCATGTTAGAAGCCTCACCCCGCCACTGTGTCACCACATGGCCACATGGAAACAAGGAGGGAAGGTGGCAAAGGCTGGTCTGCCGGCTAGGCCCACAGCGCCCACCACTGCCAGCCCTGGCGTTTCTTTCTGACATGGGAGCGCCTGGCCTAGTTGTTAACAGCCAGGTGTGAAGCAACGCACACCTACATACTCCTGGCTCATTCCAAAGCCGCCACATTTCTGTGAGGACAGGACTGCAGGTAGCAGGCAAACGGGGGCCAGCGGTAAGGAGCCAAAGGAGGGAGGGGCTGGGGAAACACCAACTCAGGACACGAATGTTGTGTGTCATGGTGCCATTTTCTGGGAGGGGAACCATGAGTTACATCAGGCTCTCAAAACACTCTGCTCCACAGCAAAGGAGAAGCCCCTGGCCTAGCCCACCAGCGCCTGTGTAGACTGTCAGAGAGGGATCAGCAAATGCCATCATCACACGACAGAAGAAGAAAGGCCCTAACCTTTACCTTTAGGTTCTTTACTAATTTGTGAAAAGCACTGATTTTTGGAGTCACAAGTAACTGGGTCTGAGCCCCAATCTGCTGATGAACAGTGTGTGACCTGGGGATGTTCCCAGCCATTCTGAGCCCCATGTGTTCACCTGTTCCCAGGGAGGCAGCACATGGAACGTGCCTTCTCTAGGGCCTGGCACGTGGCTAGTGTGGCCCAGCTGGTTATCAGGGATTTACTAAAAGAGAAAAAGGAGAGAGGCCCA
Organism: Ceratotherium simum simum; assembly: GCF_057802395.1. Lineage (NCBI taxonomy): Eukaryota > Metazoa > Chordata > Mammalia > Perissodactyla > Rhinocerotidae > Ceratotherium > Ceratotherium simum. The sequence goes on along the minus strand of NC_141926.1, from coordinate 810,180 downwards.
CAGTTCCACTCTCAGCTCTTACCCCTCAGAGACGGCGAGCCCGTGGTAGTTGAGGAAGTCTGTGGCCTCTTCGCAATCTCTGAACAACAGCATGCGCACCACGCCGTCCAGGGGAAAGGTGGTGGACCTCTGCGTGCTCACCGTGTATGCAATGTTGAGCGCTCGGAGAGCATCCTTGCGAATCTAAAAGGAGAAGCCAAATGACTGCAGTCTCAAGGGTCACGGTCACCCCACCGCCACGGAAATGCCACATGGGGCAGGGGTCCTGCTATCGCTCAGTCCCCTGGAAAACACAGGGGCACCACAGGTCCCAGACTTAAGGATCATCAGGCCATGTGCTCAGTGGAAGATGCCCAGGAATGCGTGCAAAGAAAACAGTTTCACACAAAGGAAAAGTTAAGCCAAGAAGGCTTTATTTACAAGAAAAACCAGGAAACAAACCACCCGGAAACAGGGCATGGAAAGTAAACTGAGCAGCATCCACTCAACGGAAAGCTGTGCAGCTGCTAAAAATTATCACGGCGACAATGCAGTGGCGTGGAAAAACACGTAACATGAAATTCAGAGAAAGACTCAGTGACAAAATTCTTTCACAGTATTATAAGAAGTGCTTTAAGAAAAGAAGACAGAGCAAGCCCTCGCAGTCTAGGGGTTAAGATTCGGCACTCTCATTGCCACAGCCTGGTTAGTTTCTGTCGTGGAACCACACCACCAGTCTGTCGGCTGTCATACTGTGCCAGCAACTCACGTAGAGAACTAAAAAGCTAACAACTAGGATATATAACCATGCACTCAAGCTTTAAAAAAAAAAAAAAAAAGACAAAGGAAAAACATGAAAATGCTAACAAAATCATGTTTGGGTGCCAGGAGTCTGGGTGACTTTTGCTACTCCTCCTCCAGCGTTCTGTAACCAATTCAACCAGTATTTATCAAGGGTTTCCTATGCACCTGGTATTGTTACTGCCGAGATACAGCAGTGAACAGAACAAGACGCCTGTCTCCATGGCCCACATGTCAGGGAGAGACCAACACTGAACAAATGGATACATAAATAGCAGAGTACACCTAATGCTGATAGCGCGACAGAGAGAACAGACAGAAGAGGAGGACAGGGAGCAGATAGGGGGGGTGGTCAGGGTGGGCCCTGCCGAGAAGGTGGCAGCCAAGCCAAGATCTAGAGGAGGTGAGCACTGTATGGCTCTCTGAGGAGAAAGAACAGCAAGTGTAAAGGCCCTGAGGCAGGTGAGTGCTGGGGCTGGAAGTGCAGGAAGGCATCGGTGCAGGTGGAACGGAGCAAGGGGGGGAGCAGGAGAGGAGGTCCAGGAGACAATGGGACCGTGTGGGCCACTGCTAGTGAAACACTTCGTTTTTCTAAAGAAAAGGCACTCAGATTTCCTTTTCATTTAAAGTTATTGAAATGGGCACAAATGGTCAATGGTTTAACAACATTAAATAATCATTTTAAAAATATTAACTATGATTTATTTATCAACTGTACTGAGTTCCCCAACTGGCACATTGTTAGAAATCTTTTCATTTGTTCCAGAATTTCAGTTCTGTTGAACTGTCAGATCTGACAATGAGCAAGCTTACGGAAGATCTTTGCCTGGGATGTGACCATGGGTTTAGGCACTGTTTACAGGAAGACCTGGTGTGTGACCAAAGAGGGAAAGTGCCCAGAGTCACAGACCCAGCTGGGCAGGGCCCTGAGATCCACCAGGCAGGCTCCTCCCCACCAAGTGGACCCCAGGCAGGCAGCCAGGCAGGCAGCATGTCCTCACACCCCTGCAAGGGGCAGGGGTAGCACAGCACAAGCAAGGCGAGGGGGCATGCTCCCTGAGGTAGGTGGGGGCTGCTGTATTATCATCCCCAAGTGTTCTCAGGGGCTGGGGCCGAAGACCTGACTTGGAAAATTCCAAGACCAGGAGTTTACACTCTATGCGAAGCCCCAGGTAAGAGATGGTCTTCCCCCTCCTTTGTAACCCCAGTGTACAGCACAGGACGCAACAAAGAGCAGGCACTTAAGATATTTATTGAAATGAATTTAGCATCATCAGGCTCAGTCCAAAAATTTAGATTAATAACACTAAGAATTTCTAAGTCAGGGATTTTGTGTGTGCAAGTTTTGCTTTTTGGTTTCTTTGTTTCCATGGAAGATGATAGTGCTGAACTCAAGTTATATCTTTCTAAAGAGACTTCTCTTATGTGAACCATAAGAATAGTATTTTCCATTGCATGGCCTTTTCCATTGGTGATCAATGGTGCCAACCCCTGTAAAACGGGGTAACACCAGTAACCCCCTCGGGGGGCTGCCACAAGGGTTGCACAAGAGTTAGCCCAGGACCTGTTGAAATGTTCTTGGAATAGAGAAGCACCTAAATATCACAAGTAACAGCCCACTTTCTTCCAATTCTGCAAGTACAGCGATGTTACTCACCTGGTTAAAGTAACAATGCAAAAGACAAGCGTTTAGGTAAGAAGCCGACTGGACCAGTTTGAAAAATCTCACAAAATTATTACTGTTCAACGCAGCAAAAGCCTGAACAGCAAACTTCACCTCAGAGGAGTTTCTAACAGCAGGATGGAACTGTTGTACTTCTCTGTTAATTAAAGGAGAGAAAAGGGGTTACAATTTTATTTTTAACTAGGCAAAATTTCCATGAAAATAGATCTGATTAAAAAACTAGATTTCAATCATTCCGAGAAAGAGGGTCTTAATAGTGACATGTGCCATTATACTCATAATTTATTAACTTCAAAGCTGCCACTCTTGGGCTGGGCTGGTAACAAAAGTTTTCTTTAAAAAGATGATGAATAAAGTAAATAATTTCAAGCAACAATTTAAGAACTGATTATCAAAGAGTTACTTTAACTCTTTAAAAGACAATTGACTGCCGACTGTGTTTGATGACAATGTCTAATAAACAGAAGTTAACTGTATTTCGTTTAGAAATAAACTGATTTGACTGAATTATTCAAGATAGGAGACAAATACCTATCATATATGAAAAGACCACATAGCCATTTCCCATAACTAGTTTATCTCCAAGGCTTAATTTTAAAACTTAAAATCAATCACACATCTACATACACTGCAACAAGGTTCTTGGGGAAAACACTAAGCTAATAAAAACTTCTGGCATAAATAAGAGAATCTTGGAACTAAAGGGGACACTGGCTGTCATGAAGTCCAATTTACCAATGAAAGGAACAGAGGCCCAGTGGACTCTGCCATGTTTTTCATATAAATGTCTACATATATATCAGACCAGGGTTTAAAATTCATTCTTTCTTAGGCCGGCCCCATGGCTTGGCGGTTGGGTGCGAGCACTCCACTGCTGGCGGCCCAGGTTCGGATCCTGGGCGCGCACCAACGCACCGCTTCTCTGTCCATGCTGAGGCCGCGTCCCACATACAGCAACCAGAAGGATGTGCAACTATGACATACAACTATCTACCAGGGCTTTGGGGGAAAAAAGGAGGAAGATTGGCAACAGATGTTAGCTCAGAGCCGGTCTTCTTCAGCAAAGAGGAGGATTAGCGTGGATGTTAGCTCAGGGCTGATCTTCACACACACACAAAAAAAAATCACTCTTTCTTAACATCCCATCTTTAGCATTTTTGTTTCACACAATGTTTTCCTCTCCTATTACTTAGATCTTTGACGAGGTGTGTGTACAAACGTGTTAAAAGAAACACACCTGAGACAGCAAATTGCTAACAGCTCTGATAGGGCGCCCTGGGGTTCCCTGTCCTGTTCACTCCCATGTCTTGCTCATCAGGCCAATTCCTTCCTCCTCCTCTCTCGCTGACAAGGAGAAACTGTTCTCAGAAAGGACTGGGGGCCGACTTCAGATGTGCTGGTGTCAGTCTGCGTCCCCATCCTTCTGCTCCTGGCAGCTCAGCTCAATAGACTGTACAGCCCAGCCCAGGTTTCTTACTATCATCCCAGCTTTTAATACCAGAGAAAACTCAGCACTATCAGCTACTGCTAATCCTAACAACTCTTTCCCTCTTTAAACCTTGCCTTTCCATACATCTTAGGCTAGCTTCCAAATTTGAAAATTCACCTTAGGATATCCCCCTTGTTGAGATTGAGCAGAACATTGTAGCCCTGGAACTCTGCTTCACTGGCACAGAATACGCCCTTGTTTCTCAGGTCCTGGTACATCTCCTTCAGACTCTGAAGGCACTTGGTCATGTTCTCATTGTTGATCTTGGCATCAAAGGATGACATGGGCTCCTCACACATGAAGTGAGCACAGTGGATGTGAAACCGGGTGCATTTCTCGATCAGGGACACTGTCACAGGGTCACACAGGTGCTGCTGCGTGATGTCCTGGCCACAAGCGAGGGGAAATATTACACATACACACACGTTTGATACACACATGGACCTCATACACAGCCAGGTGACCTGGTACGCACACACACACCTTATATGCACATGGGTCTCATATACACACAGATTTCATGCACATATTCCCATGCACAGAGAATCAACTATTAGAAAAATCATGCTTATTACCCAAGTTTCTCATATTTCAATTTGAAACAAAGCCCATGCAGCACATTTTAATAGAACACTGTAATGATTTTAAATTAGTGTATTTTTTCTTACAGATGAACTATAACTGAGTGAAATGAAAAGAACTCTCACATTCACTTTGGAATTTACATGCACTTTCTAGCCTCCTGACGGGAAGCGGCCGATACCTTCCGTATGCCCCGTGTGCGGTTCCACACGAAGTCATACCAGTCCCGCAGGCTGCCCTCCTTCTGGTCCATGATCTGGGTCACCAGGTAGTCCATGGTCCTGCTGAGCACTGCCGAGGGCCGCAGCTCGTGCGGCAGGGGCTCCTCCTGATCCGCGGAGGAGCGGCTATACTCCTTCACAGCCGCCGCGTGGTCCACCTAAGGACAGGGAGTGGGGACAAGCTGCTGGCGGGCAGGTGCTGGGCCAGCCTCCCAGCAGCGGTGCCTTAAAACAAGGAGGGAAATCACCCACACTCATACAAGATCAACACTGCAGAATACCACTGTAAAATATAAAACTTCTGTTTGACGGTGATAATTAAATTCAAAGACAAAATAAACCCATAAACTTGTTTTTGGCAAATACGACAAGGAGGGAAGATGTGAGGCCATCACCTCAAGAAGCAGACGGAATGTAAGTGAAGGCATACCTGCTTGGCTCCAAGCACAAAGGTGTGACAGGTAAAGGACTTTAAGACATTTTAAAGGTCTCAGCCCCGCTCAGACATCAGATTAAGCCTACATGGACCAGAAACAAAACGGAGACCTCAGTGAGGACTGAGGGGGCATAGCAGCAGCAGGGGCTGGGTGGGGCTGGGACCAGCTGCCTGCAAGAGGCCTGGAGTCACATCTTCCACCTTCAGAAAGAGGCTGAAGACATGTGGCTGAGGGCAGAAACAGAGACGTCCACAGGACTGCGCCCTGGGCATCCGCTACAAGCTATCGTCACTGTCTCCTGCGGCAGGAGCCCTGGGCCTCTGCCGTGACTGCTGCTGCCCAGCTGGGGACTCCACATGGGCAAAGGCAGCTATAAAACCACCAGCCGGGAGAAGAGGAGAAGCCCATAAGCAAAATTAACAGAGAGTAAAAGGATCTAAAATGACGTAGATTTCTGGGGAAACAATTTGGGAACATGAACTGACACGTTCAGGAACCTTAAGAAAGGTCGTACCCTCTGATACAGTACCTTAATTCTTAAGGTGTATCCAAAGGATATAATCTAAACGCCTTAGAAGCATTACACACAACATGTCCAACAGAATTATTAATAAAATTGAAAAATCAGAAACAGCATATCTAATGATTGCAAAATGGGGAGTTTTGACAGAGCTACATAATCAAATAATATGCTGTCATTTAAAAATGCTTATAAAGAGTTTATTATAACAGAAGAAAATGCTGATAATTTTAAATGAAAAAGAGTCAAACAAAACTCTATCTCGAGCATAATCCCAAATGTCAAAGTACAAACACAGGAAAGGACAGGAATAAAGTTGTGAAAAGAAAGAAGAAATGACAATTTTTAATCCAGGAAGCAAATCTGCATCTATACCCACACCTTAGGGTGCCATGTGGCCCAGCCACCGCCCATGAGGTAGCTCAGCACACATCTCACAACACAAAGGATCTGACGGGACTGCTCACGGCACATCCCCACCATCCCATACAGACCCGAATCAAGTATCAATTTGTACAGAAATTACGGAGAACAAGCCTCTCCTCCCCTGCCCACCCCACCTCCACCCGATGATTAAACACGGGCAGCGGCCTGGAGAGGAACCCCAGGGGAACAGGGGGCTCCACCTGGTCAGTCCCCGGGACCACTTCAAACACGCTCAGCTGGCTCCGGGTCTCCCGCATGTACCGCTCCTTCTCGGGACACATGTCCGGGCACGTCCCAACAAAAGTCCTCGCTTTGTCCAGGTCGGTTCTTTTCACCCGAGCTAAATGACATCAGATAAAAAGTTAAGAGTGTACCACAGTTACCAGGAACCAGAGAAGTGCATTTTCATAGTGATAAAAGGAAAAATAAAAATAAAAACAAACATCACACACAAATTACAAAAGAAAAGGCAGAAATATTTTTGAATTTAACAATCACTGGGCCTTAGAGAAAGAAAGTGCAGCCTATCACTCGGGGGACAGGGCAGGCAGGCCCACGAAGACCTCAGGCCTTCCCTCCCCAGCACTCAGGTCCTCACTGCACACCACAGGCAGGGGCTCCTGTAACCAACTCAATGACAATCACGCTGCAGTATGTTTTAAAAGAATGAATTTAAAAAGTAAACATTCAAGATATACCAGTATTTTAACACTGTCAGTACTTCATTGTTTTTAATATAACAAGAATCACATAAAGGAAGTTACCTGGGTCCTGACCTGAACAAACCACTATTATTACCCACAGAATTAAACAGTTACAAAAGCATCTTTTAAATGAAACAGAATGCAACAACTTCACAACTCCAAATATACATATCTAATTTTTAGGTGGCGTAGCAGTGAGGAGCACGCGCTCTGCTTTGGCAGCCCAGGGTTCGTAGGTTAGAATCCCGGGCACCCACCAACACACCGCTTGTCACACCATGCTGTGGCAGCATCCCATATAAAAGAGAGGAAGGTGAGCATGGATGTTAGCCCAGGGCCAGTCTTCCTCAGCAAAAAGAGGGGGATTGGCATCGGATGTTAGCTCAGGGCTAATCTTCCTCAGGGGAAAAAAAAAAATTCCAATACCTGGTAATAATTTTATTTGGAATATAAAAATCACCGTGTCAATGATATAATATACCATGGTAGCTTTTATTACCACGTTAAGGAGGTGCTGTGATTATTCCACTTATTCACAGCTTTTAAAAGGAGGAAAATCCTACAGCTAAAATTTAATTTTAAAAAAACTTTGCAAAGAAGAGCACAAGCGCTTTTTCCTTTTATTTTTGGTCACTGTACATATTTTTCAATGTTAATAGAATATTTACTTTTTGAATAGGTAATACATTCACAAAGTTCAACAATCCAAAGGTAAAAAAATGTCCAAAATGGAACACCCACCCCCACCTTGCTCTGCTCTCTCCTGACAATCAGAGTGAGCAGACCCTTTCGCATCTCCCATAACTATTTTATGCACACGTAAGCAAGTATACTTACATATACATGGTAAGCATATGACTGACTCTCACACACACACACACACACACACTCTTCCCCCGTTTTTGTACACAAATGGTAGCACACTAGGTACTTCCTGCATTTCACTTTTTCACAACAAACCTTGATGACGTTTCCATCAGGAAACCCCAGTCGTCTTTCAGACTGTTTAGAATCCCACTGTGTGGACAACCAGTTTACAATCTCTGTCATCACAAACCACCTTGTGCAAAATCACACACACGTGCACTATGTTTGTGAGGTACGCCCCTAGACATGGAATGCTAGGTCAAAGGCACGAGTTTTCTTAAGTCTCAAAGATACTGCCAACTTGTGCTCCTCCACAGGAGTGCAGCCCCCCAGCCCAACCTGTGGGGTGTAATCTACATCTCCCACTGTGTGACAGCCAACTCACGACACTTCCTTTTCTTGCAGACCCCTTAGTCCTTTCCCACTACATTTGGTCTTTTTCATACTAACTTCTACAATACTTTCTGTATCAGAGAAATCAGCCCTTCATCTGTGATATGAGTTACAGATTTCTTCCCCTAGATTGATATTTCTTTTTGAGTTTTATTTGTGGTGACTTCTGTCAAACAGAAAATTTTGGTTTTTTTTACGTTTTCTGAATGTCTAAAAATTGTCCTTTAAATTGTTTAATTTAGCATGGATCAATGGTTTGTAGACTTCCTTGCAAAATAAAATAAAATTAAAAACATATCTGCATTATGTCCATGCCTACATTCACGCCTCAGGAGACTAGCAAACAAGAAAGACCATATGTGGCACATCAGAGGCCCAGGACTCGACGATAGTGGAGCCGCACAGACGGGTCATTCCTGCTCTCAGAACTCTGAGGAGATGACCTTGTCATGACCTTAGCAGGGTCTCTGGACCTCTGCCAAGAAGACCCAACATACCTTGCCGCATAATTCTGTCCCTCTGGTCAAGTACGCGGTACTTCTCCTCAGACGTCTCAGCCACGGTGCCTATCAGGGTACTAAGGGAGGACACACACGGCCCGAGACCCTCAGAGCCCTCGGAGGCCTCATCAAAAGGGTCTCCTTCCAACTGGTGGGCCTTCAGAAGACTTGGCTTCTTCACTGGAGAGCTACAAAGAACACAACACATTAAGGGCCTGTATCTATCAAGCATTTGTATCATTTCCACTTCCAAACACTTCTCTTATCTTTCAAGGTTTTCTGCTCCTCTAAAGCCGACAAACTTACAAGCATTGAAGTGCAATGAACCTTGATAATGCTGGTGATGTGCACAAAGGTGTTAGTTATATTAGTCTGTGTTAGTTACCATGATTTTAGAATTTTGAAATATTTTATACTTTTTAAAAATGAGATGAGCCCATTTAAACAGCTGAAATGAATATTTGTAGATTTCTATTTCAAAGAAATGAAATTCAGCCTGAAAAAGAACACACTTTAACACCATGAGGAAATATCATGCCTACGTGTTTTCACACATAAACACGTATCATTTCAGCAGAAAGATGTACTAAAAAGAAGTGGGCGTTCTCACTCAGCTTCCTATTTTCTAGCAGGCTTTCAACATTCTGTGAACTCGAATGCTGAAGGTATGACTGGTTGAGTGAGACAGGAAAAGCACAAAAAAATCAGCAAATAAACTGCTAATTACAAAATGGAAAGTGACAGAAACGACACACTGGCTAAAATATGTGAGGAAGGATATTATAGAAGACCTGTTGCAACAGCCTGATGTGAAGAGGAAGTTGGGATCACGCAGGGAGGGGAGGGCGACAGAGATTCCCACACAGAGAGGCCGTGTGAAGCGCACAACCAAGCGCCAGCCTGACCCGAGGGCCACACACACGGCTCCCCAATTATAACGTAGCTGCAAGGGAGGGCGCCTCACTGTAAGGAAGCTGGACCTACAGAGTCACGTTGGAAATTGCTAGAAGTGGTTACTAGGAACACACTGGCTATCACAGCCAGTTAGACAATTTAAGGGAAAACGTTACTGCTTCTACATTTATACATCGGGTGGAACCGTATGACAGCAACGGCATGGGACACGGGACCAAGTGAGAAGAGCGAGGAGCACCACAGGCTCTTCTCAGCCCTGGCAAGTGACTCCTACGGTTACCCCTCTTGTGTGCCCCCAGTCCTCCTGCCCCCGGGTCCCCTCCCTCACCATGTCCTCCTCTCCCCCTCCCCGTCATCAGTCAGTCCCTTCTCATGTTGTCAGCGTACCACCCCACTTCCCATGCACGACGGCTGTGAAGTCCCCCCTGTTTACAGACATCAGAAGTCAAAGCACCCACACGGCGTGTAACATACAGTCATCAAGAAGGAGTGGCCACACCTCTTATTCAGCAGGCTGCCGGCTGCAGCCCTCCCCACAGGCCTGCCCAGAGAGGCGTGCTGGAAGGGGGCGTCCTCCGTGCCCTGGCCAGCCTCACCATCACCCGGTGTCTTCTCCGTGAGGGAAAGGAGTTTCTTGTTGGGACCTGAGGACGCCAAGAGTCAGAACAGAGGTTATAATAGCATAAGTCATTTGACACTGGACTTTTTCACTTGTTTTTTGAAAAAGTAAAATTCTTGTAATTGTTACAGAAGGTTACAAAGGAGCCCCAGGAAACACCGTGAGACAGGAGGATCCACGTGGAGCCGGCCCTCCATGGCAGTGGAGAAGGGGCTCACACTCAAAGCTCCAAGGGCCTTGCACACACAGAGCATTAGAGACTGTGCAAATAATAACTGAAAACTCACTTATTTTCTTCTTGTGCCAAAAGATAGCCATGTCTTCATGCAAACCTTTCCCCTTCTTCCTAGCCAGGGCTGCAGATGCCTGGAAAACAGTCCACAACACAAAGTATGAGGACCTCAGGAGACCAAAGTAACTGAGATTAAACACTCAAGTGCAACGTGCAGAACTCTGTACAACAGCGCAACGCTCCACTCACACATGTTCTGACCACGCCGCCTGCCTCCGGCCACGGCAGCCACGGTCCTCGCCTCCCTTTCCTGTCTCACAAGCACGTACTTGCTCTTCTCCCTTTTGAAGTTAATGACTTGACTGTGAATAGAACCCAGAGGCTTGGCCTCGCTGCCATTTGGTAAGACGACTCTCACCATCTGATTACACAAACAGCAATGGAAAGACTGCCAAGTCACACTTAAACACAAAAGGGAGCTGCAAAATGATACACATGCAATACAATTTATCACAAAACACAACAACACAAAACCAACTACATGTTAGTATACCCACAGATATACCTATGGAAATGTCTAGAAATACGTACACCACTCTAGGAAACTGTGCTTGCTCCTAGGTAACAGGAGAGATGGGGTGATCAGGGGACCTCAGCTTTGTATGCATTCACGAATTGCTTACAATGACAATGTATTTATATACTATATTATACATTTATTATATAAATATTTTTTAGGGTTCCGCCAGAAGAATAAGCACATTGCAATAGCCAAAAAATAACTTTTAAAAAAAAGGATTGGGGCCAGCCCCATGGCGTAGTGGTTACGTTGGGCGTGTTCCACTTCGGAGGCCCAGGGTTCATGGGTTCGGATCCCAGGAGCAGACCTACGCCACTCATCAGCCATGCTGTGGCAGTGACCCACATACGAAACAGAGGAAGACTGGCACAGACGTTAGCTCAGGGCGAATCTTCCTCAAGCAAAAAGAGGAAGATTGGTAACAGATGCTAGCTAAGGACAAATCTTTTTTCCTTTTTTCTCCCCAGAGCCCCAGTACATAGTTGTGTATCACAGTTGTAGAGTTGTAACTCTTCTACGTGGGACGCTGCCTCAGCATGGCCTGATGAGCGGTGAGTAGGTCCGCGCCCAGGATCCGAACCATTCAACCCTGGGCCTCTGAAGCGGAACATGCAAACTTAACTGCTAAGCCACCAGGCCAGCCCCTCAGGGGGAATCTTCCTCAACAACAAAAAATTAGGATTACCATATAACCCAACAATTCCACCCCTAAGTATATACCCAACAGAATTGAAAGCAGGGTCTTGAAAAGATATTTGCAAACCCTGTTCATGGCAGCATTATGGGAGATGGAAACAACCCGTGTCCATCGACAAATGTATAAACAAACAAAATGTGGTACATTCATATAATGGAATATTATTCAGCCATATAAAGGAATGAAGTAAAACCACATGGACAAACCTCGAAAACATTACGCTAATTAAAATATGTCAGGCACAAAGGACAAATATTAAATGATTCTACTTGTATGAAATATTTAGAATAGGCAAATTCATAGAGATAGTGAACTAGAGGTCACCAGGTGCCAGGGGAAGGCGGGAATGGGGAGTTATTGCTAAATGGTTACAGCCTCTGTGTGGGATGACGAAAAGTTCTGGATATAAATAATGAGGATGGTTGCACAACACTGTGAATGTAATTAATGCCACTGAACTGAAAAAAAATTCCATAGAAAGGAATAAATAGCAAAAGCCCTAAAGCTGTGCATATGTTTTGGCACAGAACTTCCACTTTCAGGAATTTAAACAAAGAATATGAACTAATCAGAAGCATATGCACAAACACATCCACAAATAGAAAACTGGCCAAGTAAGTAAACAGGATAGAACGCCATGGAGCATTTAACAATCCCACTCTAAGCTAGACTGTTTCAGTTCAGAAAATACTACAGATTGCTACATGAAGAGGTTACCAAACAGTATATGCAGTGTGATCCCATTTGTGTAAAAACAATGTGACTCTTTAGTCTTTCTGGTTTTCTTCCTTAAGTTGACAGGCAATATTTCTATCATTTTTTTTTTTAACTATTTTTTTTTTAGGCAGTTGGATGCCATTTATTTATTTATTTTTTCCCCCAAAGCCCCAGTAGATAGTTGTATGTCGTAGTTGCACATCCTTCTAGTTGCTGTATGTGGGACTCGGCCTCAGCATGGCCGGAGAAGCAGTGCGTCGGTGCACGCCCGGGATCCGAGCCCAGGCCGCCAGTATCGGAGCGTGTGCACTCAACCGCTAAGCCACCGGGCCGGCCCCATATTTCTATCATTTAACAAAGTATAGAAACATGTTTTCTACTTTATAAATTCCTACAGAACCTAATTTTTCCACACAGGAATACTCAGAAAAAAATAATAAAGCTATAAAGCTACATAATGTGAGTAGTCTGTGTACGCATACACTCTACAACCAATGTGTTATGCATGTATGTGCTTATACACATATTGAAAGTCAAGGTATAAACCAAAAGATTAACAGCAGTTATCTCTGTAGGATGGGATTACAAGGGGATTTTACTTTTTCTGTATTGTTTGAATGTTCACAGTGATCATATACTATGATCAAATAAAACAAAATGAAAAACAAAACAAGAAAACTCACATTTGAAAAAGCGTTGTGTAATCGGTGACAGAGCCACTCCCATGCATTTCAGAGGAATCTGACTTGGTGGGAATCATTCACCCAGCATTTCTAGAATGCTGCCTTCAGTAGGGACTGAAAGCTTTTCACAAATGACTCCAAGTTATGAAATAAATAGTGCATTCCAGCCTCTCCAAGTTAAGAATAATATATTCTAGTATTTCCCTACATTCTAGCAAGCAAATAACTAATAAATGAAAAAAATAGGTTTTAAAGTGACAAAGTTCAAGTGACCTCTGTCTGGAGTACTCACATGATCAAAAAAATACACCACTGCAAGCTTCTTGCTGCGCCTGGTGTAGATGCGCTGCACTTTAGCAATTTTACCGAAGTGCTTCTCCAGAATGGTTCTGTTGTTGAGACAGTCGGGGATGTTCTTGCACTGGATTGCCGTGACTTCAGCAGGAGACAAGCCCCCAAGACTGTCTGTGCTCTCGCTTCTTTTACTCTGACGCCCAGGAGTTCCTCGGAGAGAATCTAGGGGATCAGAGAACAGGCACGGAAACTTACTAGATGGAACGTTTTCACACAACAGGAGGCTCTAATTATGTACCAGCAAAGGAAATCTTCATGGGTGTAAGACCTGCTCCGAGATCCAATGGTATGTTAGGATCCCTAATGTTTACAGGGGATTTTCCAGAAAAATCAAGCATACATCCAGGGAAATTTACCAAGAACTTGTAAGCAAGATTTACTGAATGTTGTAGATTTTTAGAGCTCACCTTCTTTTTTATCTCTACTTTCGGTTTCTTCCTCTTTATTCACACCTGGAAGCCGGGAAGGTGCAAGGACAGATTGACTCCCTCCTGGGATGGCGAAGTGGTCATTATCCCCAGACTCGGCACAGCCAATTTCCTTTTTAGATTCCTTGTTGCCCAGGCGACCTACTTCTTTATTGCTTTTGAAGACATCCTGTATCGTCCGACCAAACAAAGTGCCTCCCCGGGGTCGACTGAGACGGACAGGTCGTTTATCTGGGGGATGATCGCCCCTTGACAGAGGGTCCAAGTCTTCTGCCCCATCATGGCCATGTCTCCTTGGGGAGCGATCCTGGTCCTCCTTCCTTTTCAGTCCTTTCATGAGGCTGGGAAGTGGCTCCATTTGGGAAACAGCTTCTTCACATCCTTGTCTGACACCTGTTTTGCTGACTGAGAAGGGTTCACCCAAAGACCCTGAAGATGTGGGGAAGCTGGTGAAGCTACTACCAGAACTTCCGAACAGTGATTTAGGGCCTCTCTTCTCTTCCTCTACATTTTGGTTTGACAAAGCAGGAATAAAGGCAGATGACGAATTATTACTATTAACTGGTTTTGAAAAAGTAAAATTTGAATTGGTAGCTGAACTACTTGTCATCTGAGAAAAAGAAAATGGGGTCAGTCCCCCAGGTCCACTACTAATTGGGTGGGAAAACGTGAAAAATCCAGAAGTAATTTGGCTCTGAGTTTTCTCTGGCTCTGATTCAGTCCCCAATATTCGTCTGAACACTGAATTTTCGAGAGGTTTAAAGCTGAATTCGGTTTTCCCCAAACCAGAACTTGCTATTTCTCCAGTGTCTGGTCCAAAAGTAGAAGTACTTGGAAAAGCCTCAAGGTTGGGTGATTTAAAACTAAATCCCGGGTTTCCAGGCACACATGAACTTGAAGGCCCAGAAGTAGCTACAAAAGCCGGAGTGTGTTCAAGTCCAGAAAAGAGTCCAACATTCGAGGTCTGGGAGAATCCTGTCTGCGCTGAAGAAGAATGACTTACTCCAGAAGATGCTGGAAAGCTAGATACCTGTGAAAATCCTGAGCTTTTCCCAGGTAATGTACTGTTTTGTCCAAAAAGAGAAGGCTGACCAAATCGAAACGCTGGCCTAGCCTGAAACGTTCCTATGGAACTACTAGATGTTGGAAAAACACTAGGCTGCTGCCCACTGAAAGGATTAGTTGGGTTCATTTTCTGATCCAATTATTGGAAGGTAATAAAAACTGTGTGTACAGAAGTAGTCCTCTTCTTTAAACAGTCTGTTGAACTAGAGAGCTCCTCTTCGTCTTCACGATAAGCTGAAAGAAAAATTCAGATCATTACAGCTATGTCCTATTATAAGACTAAGAAAAGAATTTTTAATCACACGTCACACTCTAAGGATAATTATTTAAAAGGCGAGCAAAGCTAAGGGCTGAATATTCTTATTTTCTGAGAGCCAGCGGATTCCTTTTTTTGGACCGCGGAGTGGAGAGAGGGATACAAATACATTACTTTGTTACGGAGGTTTAAAGCGTGATCCTCTAAGACTAAAAGAAAAAAAATTCAAGTCATTTTCCTAAATTGGTGAATTCACGAGAAACCTCAAATGGTAATAAGAAAATGAACGCCGTTCTCAACTTCAAGACGCGTTCCTGCTGACTTCCTCAACCTCCGCAGCCAGAGAATTATAATGTAACACCGCCAGAACCCCGGTGTTGTTTCCTCCCACCTCATCGTTCTCCGCGTCACCAGAGCACCAGCCTCTCCCCAGACACGGGAATAACTGCGTCTTCACACTGGGGCGACCCCCGCCCCCCTAGGCGCGGGCTCAAAGGCCCCGAGCGCTCAGGCGGGGGCGCCCCAGACCGGGAGGGCCCGGGGGGTGCGGCCGCGCTCGACCACCGCTGGCGGCCGCGCTCGGGCCCGCCGTGTCCGCCCCGGCCGCTCCGTTACCGCGGGCACGGCGGCCGCTCACCGTCCGGCTTGGGGACGCCGCCGCCCGCCTCCCGCCGCCGCCGCCGCCGCCCCGGGGCCCCTCGGCGCCCGGCTGGACGCGCAGAATCGGACCCCGGCCGCCGGAGACAGCCTTCGCTGCGCGCCGCGGACGGGAATGCCGGCGGACCGACTTCCGGTCCGTCAAGCCGGTCCAGCTCCACCTGCGCCCCGCCGCGCTTGGGTTCCGCTTTCCGGGCTGGGCGGCGGCGGGGTTTCCGGTGCGCTGTGTCCAAGCCCGGGCTCCCCGGCTTCGGCCGGGGTATGTGCGCTGGCGGCTTCCCCTGTCCCAACGGGGCCGTGGTACACGCCCCGCATGCTGCCGGGGCCTGCGCACCCCACCCAACTCCGGCACCTCATACCCCCCGCTTCCCCACCTCCTCGACCCCGTACCACCCCCCTCCAACTCCCCCACCCCCGCTCCCCCACCTCCCCACCCCACGCACCCCGCTCCCCCACTACCCCCTCCCTCCGTCCCTCCCTCCACCGTCGCACCCTGCCGCCCACAGCCCACCTCCTCTCTTTTTATGGCGCTTCCCCTCCACCGGCCTTAATTGGCTACTGGCTGTTGTTATCCCTTCTGACTTCGTTTCATATCCCCTCATGTTTCTATCTTCCTTATGATAAAATGTAAATTCCCTTACATTTTTCAATGAATTCCACCAAATAAAGTGATTTGTGTGTGCACGTGTGTGTTTACAGAATTATGACTTCCTAGTACTGATTTGTCTTCTCTTAAAATGTAACCACAGGTTCCTTCACCAGCATTTTTAAAGGGCCGGGTTGTTTTTCCTGAAATGAGTTTGGTGCTTAGAAATCTGCAGCGAGCCATCCCCCTCAGGAGAGCGCCACTCCGCAAGAAGATGGAGATAGTAAGGAATATTTTAGGAGTGCAGAAGTTCGACCTGGGGATCATCTGTGTTGACAACAAGAATATTCAGCACATTAATAGAGTCTACAGAGAGAGAAATATCCCAACCGACGTGCTTTCTTTTCCATTTCATGAGGTAAAAAGTATTTTCCTCGTCACCTTGTCTAGACTACTATCCAGTGTAAATTTCCTGTGTTAATTATACAATGGGTGTGATTTTTAAGTTTTATTTTGAAAACTTTCGAGTATACACAAAAGTAGATATCAACCCCTATTGATTGATGCCCATCATGGAGGTAAAAAGGCAATTGGACTCCTCCAACTCCCCCTCCCCGTCCCTCTTAATGCTGTCAGCGAATTAAGAGGTCTTCTACAATTGTAAGTGTGATTAGATAATGAATATGTATAGATTGAAAAATTTAAATAACACTGAAAATAAAAGAACAGATGGGTAAATATTTTCAACAAATATGTGAAATATAAACAAATATGCTGTGAGGTCACTACCTCCGTGAAGTAAATACCTCATTCAAGGCTTCACACATTGTTAGTAGCAACATAAATTGGAGCGACCCTCTTGGAAAGCAGTTTGTCCGTATACTTTAGGAGCGTTTAAAACATATATGTACTCTTAATCCGCTAGTGTCACACTTAAGAAAATAAATCAAAGAAGGGAAAAGATAAAATGTTAAATATATAATATTAAAATGTTTTCTCCCTAATAGGAAGAAAAAACATTAACACCCTAAATATTCATGTATAGGTGACTAGCTTAGTGTGAACAGTCCTCAACTGAACGGACTGATCTTTAAGGTGTTTATGTGGGAAAATGTGAAAGACTTTAAGACAAAATTCCAAGCAGAAAGAACAGAAATATAAAATTGTATCGATGTGGTGGTTTAACTCCGTAGAAGTTGTGGATCTGTGTGATTTTGCGCTGGGAAGGATGAAAGAAATGGAAAGGAACTCATCTGACAAGGTGGAAACATCTTAAGTCGCTTGTGTGTGGTGGCTCTGCTGAGCACCACCCCCCACCTGCCTTGGGACTAGTGAGAGGGGTCTTCCAGAGGGAAATCTGTAGGCCTGCGGTCGAGGTCGTGTTCCTGAGGTCATGTTCTCCACACCTGTATTTCCTCATTTGCAGAATCTGAAAGCAGGTGAAATTCCCCAGCCAGATTTTCCAGATGACTATAACTTGGGAGACATTTTCCTAGGAGTGGAGTATATCTTCCAGCAGTGCAAGGAAAATGAAGATTACTATGACATCCTGACTGTAAGTGGAATGCTGAACTGACAGATCCCGGTAGCGAGATAAACACCGATGTCCTTCATCCAGGCTGTGTAAAGAGGTTGTGAATGCGACACCTGCATCCACACTATCATCCACGCATAGGACGGGGGTTATTGGGGGAGACCTACAAGCAGGGACACGCCTCTCTCCCACAGAGAGAGAGGAGAGCCTAGGCCCTGGGTCTGCAGGCCCAGGGCAGTGTTGGGTGGGGAAGAGGACAGGGAACATCTATGTAACTGGGAAAACGGAAGCTCCCAGAAGTGGCCTTGTTTTAGCTTTTATCTCTGGAGATCAGCAGGCTGTGTTTAGCTAACTCAGACGTGCTGAATAACTGAACTGCCCAAAGTAGGCAGGACTCTAGCCTCCGGAACCTTCTAGATCTGTCTCTCCTCAACTTGATGCAAAAAAAAAAGGGAGTGGGGGGGATTGTTCTGAAAAACGATGTGTGTAATTGAATCATGTTTTAACTTCCCCATGGATTCAATTGAGGTGCCTTCCTTTGGCGGAACAGCTGCACCCTGAATTACCTTTGGGGGATCCTAGTGCTTCTGTGGGACTTGAAGCAGAGCTTCCAGGCCAGACCCAGTGTGAGCAGGCATTGGGGGCCTGACTGCTTCCTCGGGTGAGGGTGGGTGAGGGTGGGTGAGGGCGGGACTTCCCCGGGGGAGGAGGCTGTGCTTTCTTCCTGAGAGTGACAGGAGCCCCAGCATAGGCAGGACTGGTTGGCATGGGGTTCAGCTCTGGGACATCTGGCAGCAGCTGTGCACCCCCAGGGTCCTGCGGGGGGCAGTCTTGGACGTCTGCTTCCACTCCCCCACACCTCCTGAATATTCTGTTACCCACACTGGAGGACCAGCCCTGCTCCTAGGACCCTCATCCCCCGGCACCCGGCCAGGCCAGGCCACTCTCCTCCCCGCTGGCTCCCAGCTGCGCGTAGGCTCCTTCCAACAGCCTGGGTGCCGTCTACCTAGCCCCGCTTATCCTCCATGTCTCCACAGCCCCCACCTTGCCGCCCCTCCCCCTGCCCCCTCCTCCCCCCCCAGGGGAGACCCTGATCTACCCACCCGTAACGGGGCCCTGGCCTACCTGCTGCTCCCTGAACTGCACCCCTCTGTCCTCACAGCCCCGCTGTGTCCTTTCTGCCCGCCCTCGCCCTCGGTGCTGCTGCCACCTGCTCCCACAGCCCCGCCTGGGCCCAGAGGCAGGTTCCTAACCTCCTCTGAGAGGTGTGGGCTACTGTCTTCCTGCCTCCTCCTCCCTTTCCCGAGCTCACGGTGTGGTCGTCTTAGCCCCTGAGGCGGCTTTTAATTGTTCTGACAGGTGACTGCCACCCATGGGCTCTGTCACCTGCTGGGCTTCACACACAGCACAGAGGCCGAGTGGCAGAAGGTAAGACCATCCCTGTCCATCAGCATGCGCAAGGGTGTGCCCTGCCGTGTGCACCAGGCACCCCCAGAAACAGGGCCACCCAACCCGTCCCTTATAGTCAAGGATGAAAACCAAAATTGGAAAAAACAGTAAAATAAGGAATTTTATAAATGCCTGCTTTATAAAAAAGACTCACAATGTTTGTTTTAAATATTGGGCTCCCCAAATGCTGTTAACTGTGCTATTTATTAACTACTGAAAGGAAAGTCTCAGCAGAGAGACTGAATTCTATAAATTCTATAAAATTCTAATGGCTTAAAGTTAAAAAATCTTTATAAAAGAAATTGTGATGATATTTATGAGTTGGAAACAGGATTTAGGACATGCAGGCGTCCGATAGGGACTATTGGGTAAAGTTATTTACCAATTTGTTTTCTCAAAGGGCCAACATTTACCCTGTTTATAAAAGTCTGCGTGGGTATATGCACCATATTGTGTTTAATAAACTCAAATTATATTTGTAATCTAACAGTCGGGTTCTCTGAAAGGCATAGAAAAACTTTTTTCATTAACAAAAAAAGTCCTTGATGCCGTTGGCCTCCCAGGGGCCCATCCTAGGCTGGGTCCACACCCTGGCTCGGCCCTGTTCCCAGTGGGATGCTGACCCCGCTGTGGCCCCTCGCTCCTCTCCTCCCTGCACTCACAGACCAGGAGAGCCTTCGATGACGTCACCTCCAGCAGGCCTGTCTTCCAGGGACTCAGCCCTCCTGGGGCCTCCCTGCCCACCCGCCCAATCCCCCCGGGAGGGAGTATCCTCACGCACCCACCCCTGTGTGTCCTGGGCCTGGCTGACCGGCGTCCCATCCTCCTGAGCCGCCCATCTGGCTCGTTCTGCAACCCGAGGCACGTTCTCCTCTCTCCTGCCTGAGACCACCACCTCAGCCCCTGCCCTCAGCCCCTCCTGCTGGCTCCGTCCTTCACCCTGAGTGACGTGTTGGCCCCCCACCGTGTGCAGGCGCTGGTGACGGTGAGCAGAACCAGACCTGCCCTTCGGCCTGTGTGGGAGGCCATGCAGCCAAGGCTCCCTCACACCACAGCCGTGAACGCGGGCCTTTGGTCGGGGCTTCCAGCAAGGGGATCCCTGGGCCGAGCCAGGGACTCTCCAGGCCTGAGTAGGCCAGGCCAGCTGGGCGAGTCCCCAATCGTTCTCCGTTCCTTTCTTTCAGATGTACCAGAAGGAGAAGCAGGTTCTCGAGGAGCTGAGCTGGCGGACCGGTACCAGGCTCCAGCCCCTGAGCAGGGGCCTCTTCTGAGGATCGAGGCCCAGGACGGCACCCTGGTATCGCAGGGTGCTCCAGAACACAGGGACACAGTGGCTGGAAGACAGACCCCTCCCTTTGGGCTCTGAGGATCAGGGACTGCCCCAAACTGAGGGCCCTGCTGGTCACTGCTGTCCTGTGGGGCTGCAGAAGTGCCAGCCCACGCTGGGGCTAAATTTCCCGAGTGGAACCTGACCAAGTACAAGAGAAATTTCCATTCATTATTTAGAACACAGCAGACGTGTTCTTTCAGTATTGTAAATAAAATAGTTCTAAACTCTCAGAATGGAGAGATGGAGCACATGAACCCCCCGCCCCCTTGGGGTGCTGCGTTTGGTACAGAGGCCCTTCCCTCTCCCCGCTCTGCAGCCCACTCTAATACGCAGCCCAGGCTGGACATTCCCCTCACCCTCCTTCCTGCTGGAGTCCCAGTGGATTTGGTTCCCGCCCAACCCTCAGGAGCACTGTAACCTGGAGCCTTCACTTGGCACCTCTATGACAGGAGGGACAAGGCTCACCCTTGGGGTGGCTGCAAGGCCAGGATGACCCCAGCCAGGTGACCCACAGTGGACGTCTCCCATCTGTGGTGTCTCCCGAGATGGGCATGGCCCCTGGTCAGGGCATTTGCCTGTAGACTGTACCTGAGTCCTCCACTGTGGCAGGGGCGTGGCCAGAGCTCTGGGGCCCCAGCTCCCCCTTACTGCCCACTGAGCTGTGTTAAGTGTCTTCTGGCTCAAGGGAGGCACCTGAGCTCCAACAGCCGCATCACATCCTCCCAGAGGAAAGCGTCCCTCCTGTCAGTATTTCCTGCCTTGTCTTCTGGGTGTTAAAATAAACCCAGGAGTCATCACAGAGCTTTGTCCAGAGCTACTCATGAGCGTGGGGTGTCATGGGTGGGAGCGGATCGTGGAGGGGCGCTGAGCCGACCCAGGGCCTCCATCACGGGGGCCTCCCAGGTCCACACACCAACCGCAGCGCAGCACAGTGCATCCCTCCAAGGAGCCCTGAAGAGGGTGCAGCAAGGAAACACGGCCTCTCAGAGGCCCTTTTTTGGCCCTAAAACCCAGGGGTGCTACGATTCTGAGAATTTGTTTCTCCCATGAATCAATTTTAGAAACAAGAAAACACATTTCCCGCTGGATTTGTGTCCTGTCTCAGCCAGGACTTTCCCTGGGCTCTCGGGGACCTGGAGTTGGGCCAGTCGTCGTCCTGAGTCACTGTTGGCCATGCACGGCCTGCTTTTGGTCAGTTAGTTAAGCTTGTTATCAGTTTAAAGTCTGACACAGCGAAGACCAAAGATAACCCCCCAAAGCTCCTGGCTCTGCAGTCCTTTCTAAGACTGAAGGGGTCCTGAGACCTATGGGTCCCATCGGTGGGTATTTCGGAGGCTCCTCCGTCTGCCGTCAGAGCCGACCCTGGTGAACCTCTGGCCACATCCAGGGCACAGGCGGGGTCCTGGGGATGGGCCTCACAGCGGAACTGCTGGGGGCCGGGGTGGGAGGTCCAGCTTTACCAGGCAACGCCTAATCCTGAAGGGCCAGCTCACCTGTCCCCCAGCAGCCTGATGCAGTGACCCCGGGGTCCAGACCCCAACTGTGCACACCCTGACCCCTCCACGTGGATGGGTGTCTGTGTGTACACTGTGGCCGTCCTGTGTCCTGTCACCAGTGACCCTCTTCATTGGCATTGCCTCCACTGTGAGGTGACTGCTCAGCCCTTAGGCCCATTTTTCTACTAGTTCTTCTTTTTTCTTACTGATTCAGAGGTGTTTTCATATATCACTGAAAACAATAGAGACTGAGCAAGTGTCCCTCTGACCTTCGGAATCTGAGAAAAGGCCGCCCACTGTCCAGTCAATGGCTGTGTCACCTGCCACCTGGCTGTGGAGCTCCGTCCTGGCTATTTCATTCCACTGGTCACTTTTGCCCACCCCTGACCTGGCCCACACTGCCCTGGCTCTGGAGCTTCCTGCAAAGCCAGTGTCTGCCAGGGCAGACCCAGTACCTTGGGCTCCTCGGCCTTCTACTCTCCTGCCTGTATTCTGGACTCAGCTCCTGAGCCGTGACGACCTGGAATCTTGGTGAGAGTTACATTAAATCTGTAGGTCAGCTGAGGATCTTAAGGCTCCAGGCCAGGCTGGCGCAGCATCTCTTGCTTCGTGGGTCTTCAATGTTTTTCAGTGAGTGTCAACGTCTTAGCACCGGTGGGCACGATGTGCCTGTAGGAGCCCCACCAGCATGGGGGCATGGCCATTAAAAGAAAACTGTTTGCTCACAACAGGAGTTAGTGCAGACCCCACAAGTTAAGGGCTCAGTCCCAAAAGACTGCTCCCCACTTCAGACCAGGGTACCCACACTTCTGTTCAACTTCAATACAAATCAGGGTTTCCACACCCCCTCCATCTGGTTCAGTAATTTGCTAGAATGGCTCACAGAATTGTGGGAAAAACTGGTTTATTATAAAGGCTACTATACAGGATACATATGAACAGCCAGATGAAGAGACACATAGGGTGAGGTTGTAACCACGGGCCCTCCAGAACCAATTCAAGTGACCCCATCTTTTATCAACAGAGTGATTAAGAATTACCTTTCAGGGGCCGGCCCAGTGGTGTAGCAGTTAAGTTCGTCTGCTCCACTGCGGCTGCCCAGGTTCAGATCCTGGGCGTGGACCAACGCACCACTTGTCAAGCCATGCTGTGGAGGCATCCCATATAAAGGAGAGGAAGATGGGCACAGGTGTTAGCCCAGGGCCAGTCTTCCTCGGCAAAAAGAGAAGGATTGGCAACAGATGTTAGCTCAGGGCTAATCTTCCTCAAAAAAAAAAAAAAGAATTGCCTTTTAGAAAATGTGCACAGTCACGTAGCCAGAGCATGTGCAGAAGAAATCTTGAACTGAAATGACCACAGAACCAAAGACCCTCCTCCTCATGGAATCCAAGGACCAGTCTGGACACAACCAGAACTTGAATGTCAGACTCTTATCAGAAGCAAGGCGTCCCTCATTCAGGAAGATCTGGTGTTAAAATTCTTTCCTCACCTCATCATAAATGTTTAGAACCCTATCATAAAAGTTGAGAACCTTATCATAAATATTTAAAACCTTACCACAAATGCTTGAAGCCCACCAATCAAAACCTGTCCCATGGGCTGGCCCCGTGGCTTAGCGGTTAAGTGCGCGCACTCCGCTGCTGGCGGCCCGGGTTCGGACCCGGGCGCGCACCGATGCACTGCTTCTCCGGCCATGCTGAGGCCGCGTCCCACATACAGCAACTAGAAGGATGTGCAGCTATGACATACAACTGTCTACTGGGGCTATGGGGGGAAAAATAAATAAATAAATAAAATTATTAAAAAAAAAAAAAAAAAAAAAAACAAAAAACCTGTCCCACCAGCATTTCCACATGGCAGCCTACTCTCTCTAACCTCTTAAATTTTGCCCCAAATCCTGAATCGGAGACAGATCTGAGGTCACACACCCCCTGTTCACCCTGCAGATAGATCTCACGGAATAAAGCTGATCTCTTTCCCCAAAGGCTGATGCCATAATTAATCGGCTATTTATGCAGATCAGGCAAGAGAACCCCAATTTTGTGTGGTAACAAGGTCTGGGAGGGTCCCGAGCACAGGAGCTCTGTCACCATGGAGTTTGGGGTGCGTCACCCTCCCATCTTTTTGGGTTTTTGTGGAGATTCCATTCCATAGGCAGGATTGATTCAATCCTTGGCCGTTGGGGATTAACTCAATCTCCAGCCCCTCTCCCCTCCCTGAGGTTGGGGGTGGGGCTGAAAGTTCTGACCCTCTAATCCCATCTAATCACGTGGTTGCTTCCTCTGGTGACCAGCCCCCTTGCTGAAGCTCTGGGGGGCCCACAGATTCACCTCATTTGCATAATCTCAGGTGTGGTTGAAAGGGGTTTATTATGAATAACAAAAGACACTCCTCTTACCCCTCTCACAGTTTTAAGAGCTTCTACGCCAGGAACCGGGGATGAAGATCAAATATGTATTTCTTATTATATCACAATATTACGCCATGCAAAGCCCCAACCACCAAACTCTAGGCCCCTGGACCCCAGAACCGGCCTCCCAAGCAGCTCAGCCCCCCTTCCAGGGCTGCTCAGACCTCTTCAGCTCCCGAAGGTTGGCCCAAGAGGGACCAAGGGGGCCACGTATGGGGATGCCTTGACCCCTGGTGATCCACCCCTACTGCAGGCCCTCCCACTAGTGCCTTGTCCTGGGGTCACAGCACAGGGACACTCCTGTGCAGGAACACGTTTCCTCCATCCCTGCTGACCTGGCACGGCCAGGTGTGAGAGCGTAGAAGATATATCCATCAGTCTCTGCCTCCAGTTCCCGGCACAGAGCTCCTGAATCTCTTGTGATTTCCTGGGTGATAGGAGCATCTTTTGTCCTAATAAGGTGGGGGCTGGTCACCAGAAGGAGCAAGCCATGATCAGAAGCCTGGAACTTTCAGCCCCACCTCCCATCCTCCAGAGAGGGGAGAGAGGCTTAATGATTGATCATGCCTGCATGATGAAGCTTCCATAAAATCCCAATAGCATGGGGTTCAGGGAGCTTCCAGGCTGGTGAACAGGTGCACGTACCAGGAGGGTGACGCACCCCAACTCCATGGGGACAGAAGCTTCTGCACTCGGGACCCTCCCAGACCTTGCCCTGTATGTCTCTTCATCTCACTGTTCATCTGTATCCTTCATCATATCCTTTAATAAACTAGTCAATTTAAGTGTTTCTTGAGTTCTGTGAGCTTCTAGTAAATTAATCAAACCTGAGGAGGGGATCATGGGAATCCTGATTTATATCTGGTTGGCCGGAGCACAGGTGACAACCTGGACTTGTGATTGCTGACTGAAGCGTGCTGGGAGGGACGTCTCATGGGACTGAGCCCTTACACTGTGGGGTCTGACGCCATCTCCGGGCAGATGGTGTCAGAATTGAGTTAAGTTGTCGGATCCCCAGCTGGTGTCGCAGAGAATCGCTTGGTGTAGGGAAAAACCCAGACATTTGGTGACCGGAAGTGAAGTGTTCTGTGTGAGTGTAAAGAGACTCATGGGGAAGAAAGACACAGGAGGAAGACCTGGGTTTTCCCTACTTAGGAGATAAACAAAACTGAGTTTTTCCAATTTACCAGGCCATCCAAAGACAATCAACTTCTATCAAATTTCCTCTCTCTGTTGAATTAATAATTATGTTGAGAAATAAAACCAAAGAGAAAAGCCATGTTAGAAAAAGTCAACGTGAAAATAGGAAATTGGGTCAGACCTTTAACTGGTGCATTTAACAAGAGACTAGATGCCCCACTCGCTGTGCTCGGGCCACCCCTCCCCTGTGGGCACACGTCACCCTCACCGCTCCGAAACCGGGCTGGCTCAGCCCAGAGCGAGCCTGCGTTCCGCCAAACGGCAACTCAAACGCCCTCTCGCTTCCTCTGACCAGCGCTCTGGAGAACGTGTGAGTGTCCAAGGATGCAAAGGGGAGACAGGGCTCCTGCTTGTGCAGAACTTAGAGAAAGAGATAATTTATCCCAAAAGGGGCCAATGAAAACATCCATAATACTTAAAAATGACATTTACGTGAAAATAATATTAAAATAGCAAGGGACCATAATTCCACCAAGAAAATAAAGTAACAATAAGTACAGAAAGTCTCAAGTTTATGTATTCGTGTCAGAAACCCAACCACCGGAGGGAACAAGTGGGACTGAGGAAGCCCCCCCTCAGCCTTTCTTCAAAAGGAACGTGTGCAGCTTCTTGTGTTTTATTTCTAGGAAGAAAAGCTATGTAAACCCACTTGCAGATCTATCCACGTACATCAACAGAGGTCACATCGTGCACGTCCTGCAGCTTCCTCCACGTTAACAGGAGACTCTCCCTCTGCCACGCCGTGGCAGACACATCTCCCAGTTATCATGCTATTTGACTGTGTTTATGGTATTTTTCCCACTGGAAGGCTTAAGATTTTATGTGGCTAAATCCATTGGTCTTTCTCCTATGGCTCCTGAGCTGTCTTTCCTGATGAAAGCCCCATTTCCTTGTGATCCTGAGTCCAGCATCCAGGGCCCACGACTGCCCCTAGCGGGAAAGCGAGGACCCTGCTGCTTGCCGGAGCCCAATCGTGGGGCTCACAGGCCCGGAGCATGTGTGGGCAGGACGCCATCGGACGCCATCCTAAAGGAAAGGCAAGATGTCTCCGGTGTCTGCCCTGGTCTGGCTCACAGACGCAGACACATCATGCTGCCAGGGCTTGGGCGGGGGGCTCTCGCAGCTGTGTTTACACTAGACATTCCCAGGGCCACCCCTACTGGGCAGGACAAATGACCTAAGCTGCAGGCAGCTTCCCTGGGAGGTTGGCCGGGGGTCCACACTCGGCCGGCTGTGGCGGCCAGGGGCTGAGTCGGCCAGGGGCTGAGGCTGCCGTGGTCCCACCCTCGTCCCTCTGGGAGACGGCAGGGCCTGCCAGGCTCCTTTCCAAATTCCCTGCTGCAGCCTGTGGACCTGACGCAGATGGGGTGTCCACTGGTTCTCAGCAAGAATGAGAAGGGGTGACTCGGCCCTGGGATCCTCCCACTCCCCAGACCCAGGAAGCTGGCCTTAAGCCCGGCCAGGACTTACGCGCTAAGGGCAGCCGCTGAGGGGCCGGCCACGTGGAGCACAGTGGGCAGGAAGCCGGCGGTAGGTGGGAGGGCAGTGGCCGAGACCACTGAGGGCCACAGGGAGTAACCCACTGGGGAGCCAGCTGCAGGGACGGCCTGCAGTGGGGCTGGGGGCGTGTAGTGGTGGTGGTGATGCACGGCTGGCGGCTTCTGCCTCTCAGTTCGCAGGATGGCGCGGTGCGCCTGCTGGGGGTCCTGGGTACAGCACACACACTGGTCCATTTCAACGGGACCCTGGGCCGCTCTCAGCCACCCCCTTTCCCTCCGCCTGGTTCCTGACTTAGGGTGGGATTGGAGCCCTGGATGGGCAGCTATGGGCAGGGGGGCCAGGAGGGGAGGGCGAGGCTCCAGCAGGGCTCATCTGGCTTAAGGAAGCAGCTTTCTGGGCCCCGAACTGCACAATCCACTCTTCATCTGGGGTGGGACAGGGGACCACTGCGGGGCTGCACAGACGGGTCACAGACCCAGAGCCAGAAATGTGCTTTTCAGAGTTAGGCAGGTGTGCAATTTCCAGAGAAAAGCCACCCCAGGTCCCCTGGTTTTGATTTGGGCGTTGCCTTTGCCTTGATGTCTGCTCCCGGCTGAGCCTACCTGCAGCGTGGGGTGCCGGGGGGCGGCCTGCGGTCCTCCAGAGGGCATGAGCGCTGAGGGGGGCAAGGCTTTGAGCATCAGGTTTTGCATGATGATCTGGTGCATCTGTGCATTCTGCATCAGCATCAGCTCCACCATGTCTGAAAGGAGAGGCCAGGAGGGGCTCGGTCATTCTAGGACGGCGGCCGATTAGCGGGCCTCTCCTGAGAACAAAGCTTCCGAGTCTCCTATTTGTTGAAATAGACGTAGTGCATTACAAGCAACGGAGACCCTTCCGCACAGGTATCCAATGTGCAGGTCTGTGGGGGCACGTCCTGGGATGTGAAACGCCTAGGTCAGAGAGTGTGCGCTTCAAAGTGCTGGTGACGGTGTCCAGCTGGGCTCCCAGGAGGCTGCTCTGCTTTGCCTTCCTGCTACAGGATTCCACAAGTCCACCTGGGCTGCATGGTGACCCCCCAAAAGTGTCTACCTCCTAGTCCCCAAGATCCCTGACTGTGACCTTAATTGGAAGAAGGGTCTTTGCAGATCTAATTAAGGATCTTGAGATGAGATCATCCTAGATTATCCAGGGGGCCCTAAATCCAAGGACAAGTGTCTTTATAAGGCAGAGGCAGAGGGAGATTTGAGACAGACAGAAGAGGAGACACAGACAGAGGAGAAGCCACATGGAGACGGGGCAGAGACAGAAGCGATGTGGCCACACGCCCAGGAACACCTGGAGCGGCCGCTGGAAGAGGCAGGAAGGATCCTCCCCAGAGCCTCTGTAGGGAGGGTAGCCCTGTGACACCTTGACTTCGGACTTCTGGCCTCCAGAATTGAGAGAGTACATCTGTGTTGTTGTAGGCCCCCCAGCTCGTGGTGCTTTGTTAAGGCAGCCCCGGGGAAATTAATATATTCACCAACCCTGGATACTATGAAATGTAAATTTGTGTCAGTGTGAGAGGTAAACACGGATTCTTTCCACAGCAACTAGGCCCTGGAAATACGGCAGCCCTTGAAGGTCCCCAGGATCTCTCTCACTCCCACTCAAACAATCTGAAGCCTGGAGGCCACGGGTGCTCCCACAGGCGCAGCCAGGAGCCAGGGTGCTGGCAGGGGTGCCGATGCCCTTCCACTCAAACCGCAACTCTTTCTGGGGTCTCCCGCCTGCCGGCCCACCCCGCAGATTTTGGACTAGCTAAGCCTTCTTGACCACATGGGCCAATTCCTTAAAAGACATCTTTCTCTCTCTCTATGCATATCCTGTTGGCTCTGTTTCTCTGGAGAGCCCTGACTAACGCAGATTTTGCCACAGGTGCCACGGGGGGCGGGAGGACAGAGCCTGGGTCTTGCAGCAACACAGCTGTGGGAACTCTTACCTACAAGATAAGACAGTGGGGAGGTTGATCCTGGCATTCTGGGCCAAGACCCTGGAGGAGACTACGTGGGCCTGGGCCTGGGGCAGCCCCGTCCAGCAGCAGCAGCAAGCCCTCTGAGGGGAAGGTCCCCCAATGGGGTCTGCAGGATCCCCACTTGTAGACTAAAGTGTGAGAAGATTAGACAGCAGGAGGGTGCAGACACAGACCCACGCCCGCTGCTGCCTCATGACAAAGGTCGGTGCAGTGGGGAGACAGGGTTGAATTGACATCCATGGCAAAACCCATGATGACCCCTAACTCGAAGCACACACAAAAATCTACTCCAGACAGATTGAAAATCTGAGTGTAAAAGATAAACAAAGCCACAGGAGAAAATAAAGAAGGGCATTCATGACCTCGAGTGGGCCAGGTCTCTCTCTGCGAGAGAGGGAACGCTGAGGTGCTGCCGGGGGCTTATGAAGGATCATCTCACGATGATAGAAATGATTTGAATTTACCTAATAGGTAAATTCAAACAGTATTTTGTGTATGAAATTGCACTAGTGTCTACTTTTGTGAAGCTCTTCTCAGAGGTGGAGCTGAAAGGGAGCAGGACTGGGTCAGGCCAGAGAAGCAAGGGAGCCAAGGGTCCCAAGTTCCTTTTGTTACAGGGGAGGAGGTGGCTCAAGATAGTGTGTGTTTAATTTTATATGAAACAGCCCAAGAGTTCTCCAAAGTGGTTGTTACAGTACTTTTGAGATTTTGTATTTTTACCTTTAAATATTTGATTCAGTCAGGACTTGTTTGGTATAAGGAGTGGGGTAAGGAGTTTGACTTTACTTTTTCTAAGTAGCTAGCTACTTACTGAATATTTCATTCTTTGCCACTGATTTTAAACACCACTTTTTCTCTTTTAGGCACACAAGCATTTGCACACACATACGGCACACGTGCACGCACACAAACACAGATCACCACACGCATGGTTTGCTCGGTTTGCCTCTGGACCCTAACAGGCTGTCACTAAAGTTCGCCGGGAAGAACCAGCAGTGAGTCATGAGGAGAGACGCAGATGCCCCTGGGAGTGCACACGCTGTGTCTCTGCAGCTCCAGGGGCACCTGTGTGGGTCACAGTGTGAACAGGCCCCGCGTGGGCTGTGTGGCCACCTTGGACCAGGCCTGTGTATTAACAGCACACGGTGGAGCCACAGTAACTAAACAGGCTGGTACTGGTCACTGGGATGGAACTGAGAACACTGCTCAGAAGACTGATTCCACACACGGGTCTGCCCCTAGACTCCTAATCCATCAGTCTTTAGGGAAATGCAAATTAAAACTACAGTGAACTACCACTAGCCTGCTATTAAAATGGCTGAGATTAAAAAGACTGACCAGACCAAGTGCTGGTGAGGATGTGAAGGAAGTGGAACTCTCATACGTGGCTGGTGGGAGCGTAAAATGGTGCAGACACTATGGAAACAGTTTGGCCATTTTTTGAAAAGGTAAACACACACCTGCCATATCATTCAGCCATTATTCCACTCCTAGGTAATTACTCAAGAGAAATGAAAACCTATGTCCGCGGGAAGACTCAGACATGAATGTCCATGGAGCTTTTGTGGTGCTAACAGAAAACTGGAAAGAACCCAAAGGTCCATCAACAGGTGAAAGGAGATGTAGACGGGCCCATCCACACAGTGGAGTGTTACTCAGCAATGGCAAGAGTCATGGTTTGATGCACCCAACTAGAGTGATGAGATTAAAACCATTCTGCTGAGTGAAAGAAGGCACATAAAAAAGAGTACGTACTGTGTGATTCCATTTATATAAAAATCTAGAAAATGCTAACTAACACAGCATGGCGAAAGCTGACCAGCAGTTGCTTGTGGGGGGCAAGAAGGAGGGAGTAAGCAGGGCCATGGAAAACTTGCAGGGTGATGGATGTGTTCACATCCTTGATTTAGTGATGGGTTCACAGGTATTTACATATGTCAAAACTTATGAAATTGTACACTTTGTGCAATTTATTCTATGTCATCTCAATAAAGCTGTTTTAAAGTCAAATATTTAAAGGTTATTTAAAAAGCAGCAGCGGGCTGGCTCCGTGGCTTGGCGGTTAAGTGCGCGCGCTCTGATGCTGGCGGCCCGGGTTCGGATCCCGGGGGCGCCCCGAGGCACCACTTCTCCGTCCAACGTGAGGCCGGGTCCCATGTACAGCAACTGGAAGGATGTGAACCTATGACATACGGCTATCTACTGGGGCTTTGGGGGGAAAAAACTGAATAAATAAAATCTTAAAAAGCAGCAGCAAATTAACCAAGGTTTTGGTAGAGCTAATAATTGGATGAGTTGGGACTGGAGCCCAATTCCTTCAATCCTAGTCTAGGCCTCTTTCTTTTACCTCTTACTTTCTTCCCTCAGATTGTCCACCATATAAGGATTTTTCAAAGTTAAAATTATTTTCATCTTTCATGTAAATACATAGCTTCAGTTGAGTAGACAACAGCTGACCCTATGTAACTATCCTGATTAGAAAATATTTTTTGTTTCAGTTGAGAATTTCATAAACTCATAACAATTTAATGGAACACTTACCTTCCTTAATACTTCCTGACCTTTGAGTGGGGAAGGCCTGGGGAGGGGGAATCTGTGCTATGAGTGGCTGCTGAGGCAGCTGCTGAATGATGGTGGCAGGAGGCTGGGGGACCTAGGAAAAGCCAGATGGAAAGTTACCTGAAAGTGCCCTTGGAGAGAGTGTTCTACAGCATCCACCCATGCACCCATCTACCCATCTGTCTACCAACCCACTCACCCACCCACTCACTCACTCAACCACCCACTCACTCACTCAACCACCCATCCATCCACCCGCCCACCCACCCATCTAGCCACCTGTCTGCCAGCCCACCCACCCACCCACCCACCCACTCACTCACCCATCCATCCACCCACCCACTCATCTACCCATCTATCTACCAACCCACTCACCCACCCACTCACTCACCCATCCATCCACCCACCCACCCATCTACCCATCTGTCTACCAGTCCACCCACCCACCCACTCACTCACCCATCCATCCACCCACCCACCCACCCACACATCTATCTGGTCATCCATCTATCCACCCATCCATCCAAGGGGAAATTTAAAGGATTAACCCTAGAGGTTAAATAGATGGCTGCATAGATAGATATTTGAGTCTGGGTATCACTTAGGACATGGTATATTATGGACTGAATGTTTGTGTCCCCACTAAATTCATATGTTGAAGCCCCAATCTCCAATATGACTGTATTTGGAGACAGGGCCTGTGAGAAAGTGATAAAGGTTAAATGAGGTCATAAGGGTGGTTCCCTAATAATAATAAGAAGAGACACCAGAGCTCTCTCTGCCATGTGAGGACACAGCAAGAAGGCAGAAATCTACAAGTCAGGAAGAGAGCTCTCACCATGAACCGGATTGGCCGGCATCTTGACCTGGGACGTCCTGCCTCCAGAACTGGGAGAAAATAAGTTTCTATTGTTTAAGCTGCCCAGTCTGTGGTATTTGTTATGGCAGCCCAAGCTGACTGAGACATGGTATTTTTAGTGTTTGCCACATTTCCTGTATTCAGCAGGCTAAGTCAATCCCTCATTTCATTAATTCTGCTTTAGTAGAGGCATCCACGGAATCTGTCATGAAATAACCTGCACTTCTCTCCTGAGTTAAAAACACGCAACAATCCAGCATGCACTGGGTGAGCCTGCACCAGAGAGACCACTTACGTTAATCCTTCCTGGAGGTACGGGCCCTGACCTTGTCCCTTCTTCCTCAGCTCACAGAAAGGGTGGCCGGCAAAGGAGGTCGGCACTCTCTCTCTGTGGAGGCCTAGACAGTAAGTCATCTGGGCTTTGGGGGCCACGCAGCCTCAGTTGCAGCTACTCTACTCTGTCGTTCTAGGTTGAGAGTGGCCACAGGCGTGGCAGCAAATGAGGCTGGTCCAATGAAACTTTATTTATGAACACAGATTGGCATTTCCTATCATTGTAATGTGTTACAGATTATCCTCCTTCTTTTGATTTTTCCCCAAACATTTAGAAGTGTAAAACCATTCTTAGCTTGCAGGTGGTACAGAAACAGATGGCAGGCCAGGCTCGGCCCATAGCCATAGTTTGCTACCCCAGCACAGCCCGAAGAGCCATTCTCAGAGCGGCTGTGCCTATCTTGGCTGATGGGACCTGCTACCTAGGGGTCTCCGAGTCCAGCTTCTAGGAAATTCATTGTAATGACCAAGCGTCCTGCCTGCCCGCCCTCGGTGTCTTGGGGCCGAGACTGAAATGTGCAAGCATGCCTGGGCCCTGATGGAGTGCAGTGTGTAAACATGTTTGGGCTTGGGGACAGCCTCCTGTAGCTACACCCCCACTACTCCCACCCTTTCTGGAAGGAGGTTCCAGGTGTTGGAAGACGGGAACATGCAGGCTGGGGATACCTGGCACCTGGACACAGACAGCCCAGGGGCAAAGGGGGCTGTGCGGGCTCTGTTAGCATGGGTCCCTCTGAGACAGCCCCTTCCCACTCCATTCCCCCCACCATATGTTGCCAGCGTCCTCTCCCAAAGGACAAATGCCCTCCAGGTCATGGAGGGAGACTGCCGGCACCATCAGTCTCCCTGGCCAGTCAGTCCAGAACCTTCTTAACTGGACCCTGCCCACCTCCTTGGCCTCTCTTCTCCCTGGTCACATTGAACTTCTCCTGAGGCTTCGAGGTGCCAGGTCCTGGCTTCCGTCCCTCCTCTGGGCACCCAGCGGCCCTCCAATACACTCCCTTTCGCTTAAGAAAGTAGGAGTTGTTTTCCGTTGCTTGTACCTAGGATGCTGAATGAAGGTGTGAGGACCCCAAAATTGGAACACTCTTTTACCTTTTTAAATTCTGCCCTTGAAATTAGGGTCTTAAGCTTCCCCTGGTCATTATGAAGTTTCGAAAAAGAGTTGACACCCTTCTTCCCCAAATTCAGGGCCCTCCTGGTGCTGAATCCCCCTGATCCTTCTGCTCCTGGTGAAAAGTTAGGACTGGGGCTAGAGCCCGGAAGGCCAAGCTGGGAGCCCAGCCCCTCATCTGTAATGAGGGGACAAGACCACCTCCTCCCCAAAGGCAGTCTCAGGGTGCCTGCGAGGACTGACAGAGATGAGCCACCGAAGTCCCTGTACAGTGCTCGGGACACAGTAAATGCAGCCACTGTTGGCTCTGAGCCACTGAGCACCTTCAGAGCACTTTTGTGATGCTGCTGAGGTTGGCCGAGAGGTGTGGGAGAGGAGCCGCCATCTCTGCTCAGATGAGAGGTCTCTGTGCCACCTCACCCACCTTGGTTCTGCCCTGGGTTCACCATGACGAAGACTTACGGAGTGTTGGATGATCCGTGGCGACTCCAGGGCCGGTGGGGGTGGGGAGGCTGCGGGGTAGATTCCCATGGGGGGCACTTCTGGGGGCAGCCCTGACCCCTGGGCTCCTCTGTTCACCCCCCTCCAGGCGTGGGCGCGGGAGAGCTCTTCCAGGAGGTGATGTTCCTGCAACGCCAATGCAGAGCCTGCTGCACCGAGCGGGGAGCCACAAACGCTCAGTGAGGAGGCCCGGGGAGGAGGCCCGGTGGGGAAGTGGCGTGTTCTGGGCTTGTCCTCCGCCTGCACGGCAGCGCCAACGTACAGACGTGTGCCCTCTGCGTGGGCGGCCTTCGGACTGGCCGTCACTAGTCTCCACTGGGCTCTCCTCCCGCCCCCACTCAAGGCGCGAGTGCAGTCCCTCTGGAATCAGAGCCCTGGAAAGCAAAGCCTGAAGGCCCCGCACGCGGGGCACAGGTGAGCATAACGCTTCTTTCCAAATTCACCAAATAACATGAACTAGCTCTGGGTGTTCTTTTTTTCCAGACAGCAGAGTATATTGTCTCCTTCCGACTTCCACATCTACTTTACTGCAAAGCACACGTTTCCATAACCATCCGTCTGGAATCACATGCATCGCGCACGGGCATTCCCTGCTGCTGGTGAGTTGAGTTCAGATGGAGCCCCTGAGCATTTCAGAATCCCACTTTCTGGGGGAACGGGGCCCTTTGCACAGCATTTCCACCTTGGATAATGTGCAACCAAAGCAGGTTTTTAGCTAGTAACACCCCTGCTAGAGCCCAGACTGCAGAAAGTGTGTGTGCCTGTTTGACTTTCCCCGTGAGGTCTGTGATCTGGGTGTGAGGCCTCGTAGCTGCTCACGATTCATGAATTATCCATCCACAAGTCACAAACATCAGAGAGCCAGCGCTGAGTCCAGAAAGACCCCCCCCACACACACTGTGCCTCCTGTCTGAGCGCAGTGGCCAGTAGTTTCAGCCACAGAGATCTCGGGCCTAGGCTTGCTGTGACCCTGGGGCGCCTACCCAGAGTCTCTGCAGAAGGTCCTTCCTCCTCAGCAGAGCACTCTGCAGGGCTGCGGCCGGCCTGTCCTCGTCTCCTGGAGGGAAGCACGCAGTGAGGAACACTTCAAGTCTCATCACCGCAGACCCCATCAGAACGCCCCGACCTCACCCGCCCCGGCGCCAGGGGTGACCTGGGCTCAGGCTTCCTGTGAACCCCTGTCCCGGAGAAGGAGGGACAGTGCCTGGGGGGAGCGAGATCAGGGGCCACCCCATCGGGGGTTA
This sequence comes from Ceratotherium simum simum, assembly GCF_057802395.1. Lineage (NCBI taxonomy): Eukaryota > Metazoa > Chordata > Mammalia > Perissodactyla > Rhinocerotidae > Ceratotherium > Ceratotherium simum. The sequence continues at coordinate 774,266 of NC_141926.1, read as the reverse complement.
TGTGGGCCACAGGCGGGCACTCAGGGAGCCCCATCTTTGAGTTGGGGCCTGTCCAGTGGATCATCTTATTCCTGGAAAGGAGCTGGAAGTCACACAGCACAGATTCCTATCCGGGGCCCAGGTACCCCTTGCTCCTGCAGCACCCGTGGTAGAAAGCCCCTCAGGCTCTGCTGGATGCCAATGAAAGGAAGGAGGCCCTCACAGGGCTTGGTGGTGACCACAACCAGGTGGTGAGCCCAGTGGCCCCAAGCTGCCTGGAGGCTGGCGTGGTCTGCCAAGCCGCAGGTGATGCCATCTGCAGCATCCTTAGGTCCATGCCTCTCCGAGGAACGGGACCCCATTCGAGAGAAGGCTCTAGAAGGCGTCTGGCTCTGGCCTCCTTTCCTCTGGGCACAACAGGCCTGCCCCCCTCCACTGGGGGGTGCCCAGAGCAGCCTCACCTTGGAGGGTCCCCAGGAACACCTGCCCCCAGCCCACTTGCACTGCTCTGTGGTTCTGCTCACGCCTCTTGGGCAGGTGACCTGGTTTGGGATTTTCTATCTGGATTTGGGCCCAGGGCTCTGCCTGCTGCCCTCAGGAGCTGCCTGGAGCCCCCACAGCCCTAGGGGCTATCCCACATATTAAAGAACAAGCAATGCTCTGCAGGCCTCCCCAGCACCTTGCCCAGATGTCCCCGAATCCAGACCCTGTCACCGGGGAAAAGGGTCCCCTCTCCTGGTCCTATGGCCTGAGCATCTGACCACAGGCCAGGGTCAGCGGACGCACGGGGGTGTCTGGTCTGGACACCTGAAGATGGATGGAACGGGATGAGTCCCCCACATGCCCTCACCCCAGAGCAGGCTCAGGGCAACATGAGTCTAATCTGGATGTGGCCACTTCTGAGCTGGGCAACCTGGGGCAGATTATCAGACCTCTCTGTGCCTCCACTGTCTCATCTGCAAAGTGGGAATGAAGAATGTACTCCCTCTTGGGGTTTGCAGACTAAAGGTGACAAAGTATGAGGTGTGCCTAGCGGAGCACCTGGTGTGTGTGGGTGTGTGTGTGTGTTAAAGATGAAAACAACAGCCTTTCAGCTCTGAATGAAAAGAAGAGTCTTAAGGACAGTCTTGCTGTGACAGGAGGCAGGGAGGGACCTGAGCTGACGGGAGTGTCGTGCCTGCCTATAGGGCTCCATGCAGCCCGGGGCTCTTACCTGGCACGAGGCGAGGGTCCTCAGACTCCCCCTCCACGTTCTCACGCTCTTGCTCCAGTTTCTGTGAGGAAAAGAGGCCATGACGGGGACACGCACTCAGACACAGGCTCAGTGTGAGCGACTGGCTCAGAGGGTTCCGAGGGTTCTGAAGGGACCAGCGCCCCAGACAGAGGGGACTGGGAGCAGGAAGTGCTATGTGACGGAGGTCTGCGACAGGTGGCAAGGGTCACATACTCTCTTAGGGACCATGTGAGTCACGCTGTCCGTGCAACGCCCATACGTTGCACCTTGAAATCAAAGGCAGATGCTCTGAAGTGTATGGCCCCCTTCAGGCAGCTTTCTGAAGAGCTTGACTCAGTCCAGTTCTGTGGCCCTGACCACCCGGACCACCCTGACCACCCCTTCTGAGCCCTGGGCTGAGGAGCCATAGTCTGGGCCCAACCTGGGGTGACCCCTGCTGCCCCCTCCACGGGGAGCTTGGGGCTGCGGGGCATCAGAAGAGGAATAGAGCAGGCGCAGGGACATGGAGGAGCTGCTGCACTGGGTGGCTGTGAGGACGTCCGGTCCTGGGCCATGAAGACCCTCAGAGAAAGATAAGAAAACTGGTGTGGAAGGGCCAGCCCGGTGGTGCAGCGGTTAAGTGCGCGCGCTCCGCTTCGGGGGCCCAAGGTTCGCAGGTTCAGATCCCGGGCGCGCACGGATGCACGGCTTGTCAAGCCATGCTGTGGCGGCGTCCCATATAAAGTGGGGGAAGATGGGCACAGATGTTAGCCCAGGGCCAATCTTCCTCAGCAGAAAAAAAAAAAACTGGAGGATTGGCATTGGATGTTAGCTCAGGGCTGATCTTCCTCACCAAAAAAAACAAAACATAACAAAAACAAAAACAAAAGAAGACTGGTGTGGGGACGGGTCCATCAGGCCCAGCCTGCAAGGCTGTGGGCCCGGCACTGGGCAGGGTTCCCATCTTCCCTTAAACACTGAAGCCGCGTGGCTCTATGGTGGAGCTTCACGGGGCCCTGGGTCTGCTCTAGCCCCTGGGTGCGTGCCTGCCTCCTGGCTATAGAAACTGTGGGAAGAATCTACTGGGTTCTATGTAAATGCAGAGAAGAAAAGCCAAGAAACCACTGTCCTTCATTACAAGGCTAAAAACCACCACAAAGGTTTTGCTTTGGAAGCAGCAGTGTACTCACAGGTATAACATCTCACTTTTTGAAGCTGCACTCCCTAAACAAGTTAAAAACACAATTGCCCTGCTATCTTACCTTCTCCAAGAGTTTCAGCGTCAGTCGAGTCATCTGATCTGCCAGTGAGGAGTCCAGCATCCCAGGACCACAGGAGAGGGGATGCCCAAGCCCACCTCCCTCCCTGGTTCTCAGTGATCTGCAGGAAAGACCCGCTCAGCTACAAGGAGCAGCCCCAGCCCTGGTGTCATTGGAGGATTTCCACCCCTGGCTTGGTTCACCTCCTGGAGACTGGCCTCTGTGGGAGGGTTGCTACATCCCTCTGGACTGCAGAGCCTCTGCAGCCCACAAGTCATCACCTTGGCAGTTGCCAGGCGCCGCGGACACAGGGAGGCCCCAGGTTGCCAGGTTTCCACTGAGAGTCCTTCCTATGCCCCGCCTGCTCTCCAAAGGGGTTACCTGTAAACACTGCTGACTCCCAGGTATGCCAGGGGCTCACCAGGAAGGCAAAAGTGGCAGCAGCTGGTGCCAGAGGGCAGTGCGTGGCCCTGGGGAGGGGGGGACAGTCCAGACCCCTCATACACCACCCCACCCTCAGGACAGAGCCCAGAAGAGTGTGGGGTTGGAGGACAGGGCAGCTGCATCCATCCCCCATGTACTGCAGGGGCCTGCTGCCCCCTTACCCATTACCACCTCCGGGAGGCCATCAAGCCCCTCCCTAGGACCCTCAGAGCCAGATAGGAGTGAAGCCCGGACACCAAGGGGACAGGGTAGGAGCACCACCTCCCTGTGGATTTCAGGAAATTCTGTGCGGCAGCAGAGGTGGCGCCAAGGAGCTGGCCAATGTCTCGCCTAGGGACTTCTGGGTGGGGGTCACAGTGGCCCCCCACACAGGCACCTATCTGGCACCTCACAGGACACAGGGCCACCCGGGGCCACCACCCCTCCAGGAGGGGATGTGACTCCAGCGTTGGTACTGCCCTGCGGGGACCCCAGCCCCAGGGTGGGGATCCTGGTGGCCGAGGGACGGGGGCACCTGGGGGCGGGACCTCCAGCCAGGTCAGCACTCTGTCATGACCCACCTGAGGCCAGGGCTTGTCTGCAGGGCTGCAAGTAGGGAGGGGTGCGCCCAGCAAGGGAAGCCTTTTATAATTGGTGCTTCACACAGAGGCCAGGGCACAAACAGATAAAGGTCGCCCTTCATTTGCATGGGCTCTCCATTCCAGATTTACAAATCAGTCAGCCTGACTAATGAAGCGGATACAGCAGATTTGAAATTGGAACCCGTGCCTGCTGGTGGAGGTTGTGGGAGGAGCAGGGCAACAGCAGCTTACAGTCCCCTCCTCAATGCAACTGACCTAGAAACTTGCATCCAATGGCCCAAACCGGGCTAAAAGTCCCTTAAAGTGCCCATACACTTTAGTATTTATGGTTTTATTTGTATCATAATCCTAACATTCAAACAGGAGGTCTGAATGTGCACAAAAACTGGTTAGCTTAGCTAGGCAACTCAAGGTATCTAGGAGGTAATCCCAGTGGTAAACATAACACATCCCAGTGGGTATGAGTTTGTTAGAAAATTTTTTTTAAAAATTATTTTTTAGAACAGTTTTAGATTTACAGAACAATTGAGAAGATAGCACAGAGAATTCCCACACATGGCTTTGCCTATTATTAACATCTTGTATCAGTATGATACATTTGTTACAGTTGATGAGCCTATATTGATACATTATAATTAAAGTCCATACTTTATTTGATTTCCTTATTTTTTTTGCCTAATGTCCGTTTTCTGTTCCAGGAACCCATCCAGGACACTGTGTGACATTGAGTCATCATGTCTCCTTTGGATCCTCTAGCTTTTGATGACCTTGACAGTCTTAAGGAGGACTTGTCAGGTATTTTGTAGGGTGTCCCTCTACTATTGGGACTCATGATGGTTTCTCATGGCTGGACTGGAGTCGTGGGTGGTGGGAGGAAGACCACAGAGGTGAGGTGCTCTTCTCACCACATCACACCCAGGGTGCGTGCCGTCCACATGACCTGTCACTGTGGGTGTGGACGTGACCCCTGGTGGAGGGGTGTCTGTTAGGTGTCTCCACTCAGTGTCACTCTGTCCCTCCCCACACTATCCTCTGTGGAAGGGGGGTGCCATGCACAGCTTGTACTTAAGGAGTGGGGGGCTATGTTTCCCTCCTTGAGGATGAGTATCTACATAAATTTATTTGGACAGCTTTTTAGTTACTAAAAACAAATTAAGATGGGGCCAGCCCCACAACCTAGTTGTTGGGTTTGGTGCACTCTGCTTCAGTGGCCCGGGTTCAGTTCCCGTGCTCTGACCTACACCACTTGTCAGCCATGCTGTGGTGGCATCCCACACACAAAATGGAGGAAGATTGGCACAGACGTTAGCTCAGAGTGAATCTTCCTCAGCAAAAAATAAAATAAAATAAAATAAAAATAAATAAATAAATAAATAAAGACTCAGATCCAACATGTACAGAACCTGTCTAGAATGGCCATGGAAATGATTCTAAGGTTCTGAGGAATAGTTGGAAAACCACCGACCCAACCAGTGTAGGCAAACTGTGCACATGGGCCCCCAAGGAGTTTTAAATGTATTGCAACATGAAAAGGTTGAGAGATCTAGGCACAGATCTGGGTCTCTGACTGCTCTTGGAAAGTCTGGTCCTGTGGTCTGCAGGTGTTGCCTGCCTGACCCCTTGTCTTATGAGCCTCATGTTTGCTCAAACCACTCAATTCTGCCGGCCAAGACTGGAAACTCTACTCCCCACACAAACGGCTGTGGTCTGACTCTGGAGGAGGAGTGCTTTCTGGTGGAGGCAAGCTTCCAGCTCCCTGAAGGAGGTTTGTGTACACTGCGGTTGATTAGAATCACAGTTTCTCACTGAGGTTGAAAGATGAGCTTGTGTCGGCATGGTGTCACTATGGCTTGTTAATGGAAGGGCATCATCGCTGCCATTATTCAATCTCAGAGCACATGGCCTGCACACAAACCCTGTTCAGGGAGAGGCCCAGGAGTAGTGAATGGAAGAGAAGGAAACCCAGAAACCACGGAGCGTTTGCTTCGATGAGCCCTGCACAATCACGCTTTTTATGCTGCCTTCTCTCCAGCTGCAGGGTACCTGAAGTGCTGCCATCCTGCCCAGCTCTCCAACGTCCCAGACTGTAGAGGGCCAAGTTTCAGGGGTGTTGACACTTCTCACACAGGGAAATCGAGGCACAGCTGTTCAGGGGTTTCCCGGGTCTCTTCCCGTGTTTGCGGATCCCACCTGTCCTTGGCATCTGCCTGGACTCTGATTTCCTAATTCCGCAACTGAAATGTGGTGCTATTCCATTTACAGACTCGAACCTGGGGGTTTTACTTTTGTTGGGGAAGAGGGAGAATCCCCCTCCATCCTTTCCCTTAAGGTTCTTATGGCTGGCCAAATAATTAAAAGACAGGTTAGCAAGAGAAAATAATACCAAGTTTAATAATATTTATACAAGGGAGAAACCAGGGAAACTGAGTTTCTCAACAAAATGGCAGAGATTCTCATCTTAAATACTGTCTTCAGCGAAAGACAAAGGAGGATGTTGGGGGAGGGGGGAGTCAGTTATGGGAGATTACCAGAAAAGCACAGTAAACAAGAGTAAGGTTATTACCCAGATTTAAGGTCTCACCTTCCACATTGATAAGTTTCTAGAGATAAGGTCATCTCCCCTCTTCCCAGTACAGAGAGGGAAATACCTTTACAAACAGAGATTTCCCTTATAAACGTTAATGTTTGTCTGGCAACTCTTTTCAGGGCCACCTAGAGAATGCGGCCAGGAAGAGACAGAATTTTTGATAAGAGGGTCTTGGTGCCTTTCCTATTGTAACATCTATTTTGCATTATATTACAGCCATCATATGACAGTGGCTCCTTCCTGAAACAGGTCTTCTATGTTAAATTCTTTAGGCAGTTTGGGGAAGGTCAAATGTCCGTCAGAGAAAATAATCAAGGTAAGGAGACACATTTAAGGGTGGCCAATTTTGATCTCCCACACTTTCATTTTCCTTTTGATGGTAAATGGGATGCTACCAACAGTGATGAGAAAAGGTAAAATGAGACCAAGAATGTTAAGCACATTTAGGTAAACAAGATCAACATTTGGTGAGAGCATCATGGCCCCCCCAGGTGCCCACCTGTAACCCAGATACAGTTACACTAGAGTCACAAAAGGTGCAGGCAGGACGCTTGGGTTAACGTCAATTAGTCAGAGCTTATCAGCTTCCAATGAGCTTGGTTACACAGAAAGCATTTGATTGTTAACCTAAACCAACTGTAGGCTAGGAAAAAACTCAGCACTGTTTCCTTATCTGGACAAACAGGTTCAAGTGAAGTTTGAAGCTAAGCAACAAACAATGATTTCATGAGACTTCAGATTCCCACACAGACCATGAATTTATAACCAAAGTCACATTTAAAAAAAAAAAATTTTCAAGACTGTATTTTTTAGAGCAGTTTTAGGTTCACAGCAAAATTGAGCAGCAAGTACAGCACATTCCTTTTTAATAACTATTTACAATATATTTGGAATGATTTAGTCAAACATTTCAAAACCTTAATCCTTTTCCACTTGAGAACAGACTGTTTCTGCCTTTCCCTGAACCAGCTCTCTCCCCCTGGTGATTTAGAACTGGGTACAACTACTGCGACGTTTAAAACGGCATCCTCCCTGAATTTTGCTCCTTGAGGAGACCACAGGCCTTGGCAAGGAGGCCCTCTGGAGCCCCTTCCATCCTGGGCTTCCAGAGACTGTGCTGGCGGGAGCAGACGGCATCCCAGGAGTGGGTCTGCCCGTTGGCCTGCCCTTCTCCCCAAGCTCCCCACCGGCTCGTCTCCCAGCGGACACGCTGACTGGGGGCTCCTTTATGGCAGAGTCGGGTGGGCCAACTGTGGGGCCCTCTGCTGAGTCTGGTCTCGCCCTTCTTAGAAGTCCTGGTCTGATTCTGCACCGCCTGGAAGCTGCAGCCGCGGGCAGCCGCGTTACACCGGAGACCCCGACCCGGCGCGTGTCCCCAGGAGGAGCGCACGGGCCCGGGATGGCACGGCCGCCCGTCCCGCGACTCCGGGCTCCGAGGGCCGAGGTCCCGGCCCGAGTGCACTGAACGGACGACTCTGGGCCACGAGGCTTGGGCTCCTGGGGCCGGCGCCCGCGGGCTCGGGCAGCGGAGTCACAGCCGGAGGGCGCACGGGACTGGTCCGGATGACTGCCGGCCTCCGCGACGGCGAGGGGGACAAATGCCGCGGCCGGGCAGGCGGGGCGGGACCGGGGCTCACACCCCTGAGGACAAGGTGCCTTGGGTCCCGGGGCACTCCCGAAGGGGCCCCGGAGGACAGGGCGTAGACTCAGCGGGCCCCCGCGCGTCCGTGGCCGCCTCAGCCCCCAGGCTCACGGCTAACGACCGACGGACCGGTCGGGGACAAAGGCCGACGGCCACACCCGCTCCGGTCCCGCGTTCGCGGGACAGCCTGGAGCCCCCGCCGCGTCCCGGGAAACACTGCCTGCCGCGCGCGCAGACGGCAGGCCCCTCGGTCCCTTTAAAACCGACCAACCACAGCCAGTTCCGCGGCGCCGCGCCTGCTCATTGGTCCTGCCCGGAGGGAGGTGGGAGCGTCAGCACACCAATCGGGGGCGGGCGGCCGGCAGGGGCGGAGCTCTGCTTAGCCCGCCCCCCGAGCGCGCGTGCGCGCGCTCAAGAACACGGCCCCCTGATTGGCGGCGGGAGCAGGGGCGGGGCCGGGCGCGAGGCGGACCCACGTCTGCGTGACAGTTGTCGCGGGGAGGGGAGGGCGAGCTAGGCGAGGGGGAGGGAGCGTAAATAGAGCGAAGGCGGCGCGGCGGCCCTGCCACCTCCGGGGCCACCCGCGAGGAGGCCCGCAGGGAGATGGAAGAAGATGAGCAAGAGCAGCGGCGCAGGAAGGTGGAGGCCGGGAGAGCGAAGGTAAACGGCAGCGCCGCCTCCTCCTGCTGCCTCGGCGTGGACTCCTGAGGGCGGGCTCCGGCGCCCGCCACCGCCCCTGTCGGGAGCCGATGTAGTCAGGCGGGCCCCGCCGCAGTCTTGCCCTGGCCACCGGCTCGGCTGGAAGCCGCCTCCTGGCCGCCGCCATCTTGAATCCGCCGCCCTCCGCCGGGCCCGCCCCCTCCGTGGCCTCAGCCAATCAGCGGCTGGGAACGCGCGGCGCCGCTTGGGGAGGCGGGGTGCGGGGCACGCCGGGACTTGCGGGGCTGCGCCTGCGCGCTGGAGGGCGGGGCGGGGCAAGGGTCTCGGCCGTGCGCTGTCACTGTCGCCCAGGGACCCCTCTACCCCGCCGTCTTCCCGCGCGTCCAGGGGTGCTGGCCGCCCTTCACCGAGGCGCGCTAACGGACGCGCTGGCTTAGAAACGCGCCGTCCCTGCCCGCCCGCCACATCCGACCCCGGAGAGAGTGAAGGGCTGGGCGCAGTCACCGCACCGCGCGTCCTGGTTCTCGGCCGGCCGGCGCGCGCCTGCGCGCACCTGCTCGCCTCATCCGAGCTCGGGTTCCTGGAGGACTCCCTGCAGTCCTGGGCTACACAGGCGCTCTCCCGAGGGCTCATCTCCGCTTCTATCGCTTTAGAACTACATGTAGAGTTTTGTTTTGTTTGCAATTCTGCCATTTTTTAAATATAAAAAAGTCTCCGAATGATGTTCCAGGAACACGTGAGTTGTTTACACTGCAGAACACCTCCCGCTGACGAACCGCTTCATATTCCCGGGGTCCAGAAGCTCCTGTTCTCTCCTAGTTGGCCTTAGGGCCCATGCGGACCGTCTTGAGCAGGGGAGGGTGGAGGAGCTCTGCCGGGGTTCCTGGGGAAGCTCCAGACGCCCGGACCGAGCTCCCGGGGTGTGTGTTACATCCCTGGGTTGTGGACGCCCCAGTGAACTCGGTGTGGTCCTGGAGTCACATGTCTCCAAGGATGCTTTTATTATCTCTTTTCTGCCGCAGTTTTCACGGAAACACCTTCTGTCACTCACTGTTTTGGGGGCATGTCGTGGGGATTAAAGCATATGCCGAATAGATCTGGGCTCTAAAGGCGGAGTGGAGCAAGCACCAGCCCCACCCCGTCTGGCTGTGGGAAGTCACTGCTCTGTCTAGGAATGAGTGAGAGCCTTTACAGTGCTGGTGGAGTATTAGGTAGAGCCAGGTGAAGTTGCTGTGTTTGAGGTCAGACGTCGTCAAACATGGGAATTTCCCATGGGTCAGCTAGTACGAGGGTATTCAGTGCCAGTTCTTCCCTGGAGGAAACCACAGGGCCACTGCACTAAAGAGACCATTCAGAGCACAGTGAGTGGTGTGAGGCAGTGACAGGGATAGCAGCATCCTATGGTAGAGTGACAGGCAGAGGACAGTGGCCTTGTTCAGGCTTCCTGTGAAGGTGAAACTTCTGACTGGGGTTTGAGGAGGGAGGCTGTGGCGGGCTTTTTTCTTCCTTTGCGTGTGTCTGGCACACAAACCTGTGTAGAGACGAAAATGAACTGGAGTTGAATACTTGCTGTGTGTGTTCTCCAAGCTTGGCTTGGTGTGTAAACGTAAGTAAATGTGCTTTCAAGGAGCGTTGAGGATGATGAGGAAGATTAACCTCGTTGCTAGAAGAAACAAGACGCCTCTTGTTGGGTGACCACAGGCCAGAGATGAGGACTGTGGTGCAGGAAGGGCACTCACAGGTGGTTAGATTGGCTGGAATGGGGCTGGTTTTGAAGGCAGTGTCTGTCCTTGAGAGACAGTTTTTCTCAAGTGGCCTTGTGTGTTTTTCCTGTGTCTGTGAAATTTGTGCATTTCTGTTATCATTTACACGAACGTTTGTTCAATGCATTTGCTTTTATGACCACAGTTGTCATTTGAAGGAACTGATATCCCCCTGTGAAAAGCTGATGTTAGATATCATACGTTTTGAGTAAGGTGTTAGTGGGAGATGTGTGTGAACAGAGTCTAAAACCCTCGGGTCTGAGGGACTGAACAGAGCTAGGTTGTGCCTTCTGATGGGCGACATTCTGTGGAGGTCCCTGGTGCTTTGGTGAGCTGTGTCATGAAAAATAGAACAGCTGATTCCATAAAGGAGGATGTTAGATTGACCTGGCTTAATTAATTTTTTGCTATTTCTGTACCTTGTCTCAGAATCTATGGCTAGGAAGTTTTGGCCAGGCTATATATTTCCTTGATTGGGGGAAATGGGGGCAAAAAGGGAGAGATTTAGCTTTTATGTAGTTTTAAACCTTAATCATGCTTTGATTAAGCTGTCTTTTAAAAAGTGTATTTTCTAAAATTTTATTTTCTAGCCAGGGACTAGAAAAGCTGTTCTGCTAATAGACTGTATTGCTTTCTTTTGTTTGTTTGTAAACGTAATTAACAGTCCTCATTATTAGACTCTTTGGGTGTAATTCTGAACTTAATTCCTAGCGTCAGAGATATTAATGAAGGCAGTATTTTTGGGCAGGGGTCTATTGGCTGACGTGAGTCTGGCCAGGTGTGGCTGAGTGGGCTGGGCCAGCCCTGGAGCCTCATGTGCCCCACGGGCTCGTTGACTTTGTGGTCCTGTTACTGTTTTCTCACTTATCTTTGCCTTTACTATTTCTCTACGTTTTTGCGCAGCTTGCTCACTTCCGACAGAGAAAAACAAAAGGTGACTGTGTGCATTCGAAGAAAAAGACGGCGAAGAGGAAGGGCTCGGCTGTCGATGCGCCTGTCCAGAAGGAGAGTCCGGTAGCTGCCGAGGGTGGACTCCAGGGAGGAGGGGATGTTTGCAAAAGCACATCGTGGGGTGGCACCCCTAATGGGGCAAGAGTGGTTCAGGTACATTTACTCAGTATTGTGTTTTCACATTTTGTTTATCTTCTAGTTATTGCTAGCGTAATTTACTAAGAGTGGTCTTTGGTCTGTTTTTGCCTATCAAAAGTGGGGAAAGAGGGTTTTATTCTGGTTTACAAGAGGAGAGTCTGTTTCTGTGGTTTTACTCCTAAGAAGTGTTTTATCTTTGTTACGTGGTGTTGAGAACTTTTGGGTTGACTGTTTGAGGGCGAGCATCAGTGTCGGTGCTTTGGCAGTGTGAGCTTTACAGGTGTGAGTTCCCTGGGTGTGGCTGTGTGCATCAGCTCTTCTGACAGGTGTTTCTTTGGACACTTAAAATATTCTTTCACCCGCTCTCAAATCCACTTGCTTGTCATTCTGTGTCCTTCACCTTCTTTCTGAACGTGGGACGAGGAGGGAACGTGTTGCAGAAATGGTGTCTTGCTGGAGGAGATGCCACCGTCTGCTGCTTGAGGCCTGCGAGCTGCTGGGGGCAGGTGTGGCAGGTGAAGTGGGCATGGGGAGTGCTGAGGGTGCTTGCCCTGCATGGCCTCCCTGGGGCCTCCGATTGCCCGTGGGTGGGCTCTCCTTGGGGCCTCTTCTTGTGTGCCTTATCAGTGAGGGGCCTTGAATTGTGAGTGTCTCTTGCTGTGTGCAACAGGGTAGGTGGAGGTTTAGGTGTTTGCTAGAATGAGCTGGAAAACTAGTGGCTGAGGGCAGTATTTGACTCAAAATCATGTGTCTGGCCTGCCTTATTGAAAAAGATGGAATCATTGCCAGTATGTAGGTTATGATATTCTACCTACAAATCTGGAATTTTGCTTCTTTTGAAAAATTGGAAGACCTAACCACAGTGCTCCCATGTTGCCTGGGGAGCAGCTGGCCAGAACTCTGGTGGCCGAGCCTTTGGACCAGCCTCTGTCCAGTTCACTCTCCCTTCACTCCTGCCACCTTGCAGGCCTGAGGTCGGATGTCAGTGCTGTTCATCGTGGTTATCGTCCTCTTGTTGTTTCTCCTGGGTAGAGCCCCAGTTCTCAGCAGCCATGTCTGCATCACAGCTGAGGAGATGAAAGCTACGTCGAGAGGCGAGTTTTACACCCAGTGGCTTTTCTCTGTATGTTTCCTGCCTAGCCTCTTGGAGGAGAAAAGCTCATATTGTATAATGAATATTTATTAATTTTTTATTTTTACTATAAAATTGGAGGTCTTTTTTAAATTAAAAGCTTTATATTTTTTAGCTTTTCACTTTGAAGTAATGTCAGACTTATAATAAAAAATTTGCGAAAATAGCACCGAGTTCCTGGATACCCTTCACTTAGCTTCCTGAAACGTTAACATCTTGTGTGATCATAGTGTAGTTATGGCGATCAGTTTCAGTTAACATTGAAACAGTGCTGTGAGCCAATCAGTAGCGCTTCTTCACATTTTCCCTATTGTCCCACCAAGGCCCTTTTTCTGGTCCAGGATTCTGTGTTGCATTTCAGTGCCATGTCACCTTAGTCTCCTCCAACCTGGGTCAGTTTGTCAGTCTTCTTTGTCTTGTATAAGTTTGACACTTTTGAAGAGTACTCGCTAGCTGTTTTGTAGAATACCTGCCAGTTGGGGTTTGTTCGATGCTTCCTCCTGATTGAAGTCAGGTCTTGCGTTCTGGCCAGAACACTGTGGCAGTGATGCACCCGCCTAGTGTGTGAGGTGTTGCTCTTTGATGCGTCTCACTGCTCGTGGTGCTGACTTGGATCGCTTGATTAAGGTGGGCTGCCGGATTCCTCTTGACAGAGAAGTTGCCAATGTTCCCTTTGTATTAATAGGTATATATATATATATTTTTTGTGTGTGTGAGAAAGATTGGCCCTAAGCTAACATCTGCCAATCCTCCTCTTTTTGCTGAGGAAGACTGGCCATGGGCTAACTAACATCCGTGCGCATCTTCCTCCACTTTATATGGGACGCCGCCACAGCATGGCTTGACAAGCGGTGTGTCAGTGCGTGCCCGGAATCCGAACCATCGAACCCCGGGCCACCACAGCGGAGCGCGCACTTAACCGCTTGCGCCACCGGGCCGGCCCCTTTTTTTTTTTTTTTTTAAAGATTTTATTTATTTATTTTTTCCCCCAAAGCCCCAGTAGATAGTCGTATGTCATAGCTGCACATCCTTCTAGTTGCTGTATGTGGGACTCAGCCTCAGGATGGAGGGAGAAGTGGTGCCTTGGTGTGCGCCCGGGATCCGAACCCGGGCCGCCAGCATCGGAGCGCGCGCACTTAACCACCAAGCCACGGGGCCGGCCCAGGCCCCTTAATATGTATATTGTGTGGAGATGTTTAGAGACCCTGCACATATCCTATTTCTTGTCCTACTTTCTTTCATTAATTTTAGCTTCCGTTGGTGATTCTTGCCTACCACAGTTATTACGGTGGTGTTGGCCAAATGATGACTTTCTGTCCTCATGATTCTGTCTACATGTTAATTGGCATTCTACTCTAAGGAGGAACTGTTGTTCTTCCCAGTTTATTTGTTTAGTCAATTACTTATATCAGTGTGGACTCACAGATGGTTATTCTATGGGTTTTTTGTTTTTGTGTGTGTGTGTGAGGAAGAGCAGTCCTGAGCTAACATCCATGCCAATCCTCTTTTTGCTGAGGAAGACTGGCCCTGGGCATCTATGCCCATCTTTCTCCACTTTATATGGGACGCTGCCACAGCATGGCTTGCCAGGCAGTGCATCAGTGCACTCCCAGGATCCAAACTGGCGAACCCCGGGCCGCTGCAGCAGAGCGTGCACACCCAACTCCTTGTGCCACCGGGCTGGCCCCTTTATGGGTTTGAATCCATCATATCAACCATATCAGTGTTTATGTTGTTGCTGAAATACACAGATTTGGCCACTGGGAGCACCTCTGAATTGGCGTCTGTGTCCTTTCAACATGTCCTCATCATTTTCTGGCACCTTACTTTCTGGCACCAAGGTTTTCCAGGCTTATTTTGTCCTTTCCCTGTCACAGCCCTGTAACCAGCCATTTCTTCAAGGAGCCCTGGTTCCTTTTAGTGAGAATGGTAATTAGAAACCAAGATCTGGGTGCTAGGTGTGCTTATTGCTAGTGGGATGTCATTGCTTCTAGGCTATTTCAACAGAGAGCTAGGAAATATATGTATATTTACACATCTGTATCTATTTTTTTGTCTGTTTATATGTATAATAAAAACCATGAGTTCACATGAATACCTTCAGTTCCAGTCCAACACCACAGAATTCATTCTAGCTTTTCCCTCTCCTTATTTTTAATTCCTTTTTCGAATAGTGAGAAACCTGGCTTCCTTATCTACAATATATTGGCTTATTTGGTCCATCTTAAAATACACACAAATTAGTTTTAGAATTGCTAACCCTCACCCCTGTGAAAAACAAATTTACTAACTAGAGTAGAATACTTGCATATAGTTCTTTTTGTCTTTATCATTCCAAAGTTTATTGTTTAGTGTTCCCAAGTTATTAGGTTAGTCCTTGCCTCTTCATTGTGGTCATTTTATTCATTTGTAACACAGTTTATTGTTTTATTGTTTGTATTCTGTTTTGGTTCTTCTCACATCCAGGCTGATTTTAGTTCATTATTTTTGAGTAAGTGAAACATTAATTACTGAGGTTCTGAGAATCAGAGCTGTACGCTGAGAATGTCGCTTCCTCCTCTTGCCACAACCTGTTCCCATTTCTCCCTTCTTCCCACTCCACTCACCCACCCCGTACATGAACAGTCTGTCTAGTTTTTGGTTTATCCTTCTGGTATTACTTTTCGCACAGAGGAGTAAATTCATGTTTGTTTTCTTATATCCCGTTTTTATATGAGAAGGAGCATGCTATGGATAATCTTTTGCACTTGGCTGTTTTCCTGCAACAGTGAACCTTGGAATCACTCCCTGTCAGTTCACAGAGATCTTGCTCCTTCATTTTTTGTGGCTGCATAGCACGTCAATTGGGTGGAGGCACTGTAGCATATTCAGTTGTGCCCCCTGAATGGGCATTCAGACTGTTTCCAGTAGTTTGCTTCACAAATGGTGCTGTGGTGAATGACCTTGTTCATATGTCTTTTTATATCATAGGAAGTATATTCTCAGGTTAAGTTCCTAGAAGTAGTCAAAAGGTGAGTGTATCTGTAGTTTTGTTGGCTGTTGCTAAGTCTACTCCATAAGGGACCTATTCATTTGCATTTCCATTAGCATAGTGTGATATTGCCTGCTCCCTGACAGCCTTGCCAACACAATGTCTTGTCATACTTTGAAATTTTTGGCATTCTGACCTATGGTTTCATTTCTCTTGGATCAATACCTAGGAGTGGTGTGGTTGGATCCTATGGTAGGTGTGTGTTTAACCTTTTAAAAATCTGCCAAAAATGTTTTCCAAAGTGGATGTAGCATTTTGGATCCCCACCAGCAGTACAAATTCAGCAATAAAAAGGAATGAGCATTCAAGACATACAAAGACATGGATGAACCTTAAATGCATACTGCTGAGTTGAAAGATGCCGGTCTGAAAGGCTACGTACCGTGTCATTCTGTTTATATAACATTCTGGAAAATGAAACTATAGAGACAGTCAACAGATCAGTAGTTGCCAGAGGTTGGTGGAGGGGAGGGTCGAATAAGGTAAAGCTTGGGATTTTTTAGGGCAATGAAACTGTTCTGTATGATGTAAATTTTAAAAAATCAAATTAAAAAATATTTGTATGCAAATTTAAAAAGATCGTTCAGGAGATTGGGGGATCCCAGAGTGGAATGCAGTCTGTAACAAAAGACCCTAACTGTTTTACAGATGTATAAAGCAACCTCACTGGAGGGGTTGAGGGGAAGGGGGCTGACCTGAGTAACTTTGGAATGAGTGGAGTTTGTAAGACTGAAGGCAAAGGGAACTGTGTATGAACACTGTACTCTAGTTGGGAAAGTTGTGTCCCAGGGGGTCAGGGTTAACAGTTCTGATACTGCTGTACATGTACACTGGAATTGAATAGTTAAGAGACGGATGGTAGGTGGTGGGAGCTAGGTTTCTACTGTCTGATGACGTGCTCATGCAGCTCTGCCTTGGCTGGCATTTGGGTTGAACTAAAGTTGAGAGTGTCTAAGGTGAGGGCCGTTGGGGGTCTGGGCTGTATGGGGAAGGCAGTAGGGAGAAGGTCAGCTGGAAGAAAGGGAGAGAGAAGATCGGGGGAGATTTAAAGGCAGTGTCTTAAGCTGCTCAAGCTGCCATAACAGAATACCACACAGACTGGGTGGCTTAAATAAGAGACATTTATTTTCTCTCAGTTCTGGAGGCTGGACGTCTGAGATCAAGGTGCTGTCAGGGTTGGTTTCTGGTGAGAGCTTTCTTCATGACTTGTAGATGCTGCCTTCTTGCTGTGTTCTCGCGTGGCCTCTTCTCTGTGTGTGCAGAGAGAGAGAGAGCTCTGGTGTCTTTTCCTTTTGTTATAAGGACGCTAGTTCTGTCAGATTAGAGTCCCACCCTATGCCCTCATTTAACCTTAATTACCATCTTCAGGACCTATCTTCAAATATAGTCACATGGGGGTTAGGGCTTCAACATATTAATTTCAAGGGACATAGTTCAGTCCATAATATTTTGCCCTCTGGCCCCCCAAATTCATGTCCTTGCATGCAAAATACATTCAGCCCACCCCAACAGCCCTAAAGGTCTTACCTCATTCCAGCATTTATTCCAAGTCCAAAGTCTCGTCTAAATATCATCTAATCAGAGATGGGTGAGACTTGAGGTAGGACTCATCCTGAGGCCAAATTCCTCTCCAGCTGTGAAGTTGTGAAGCCAAAATTATGTGCTTCCGAAATACTGCGGTAGGACAGGCATAGGATACACAATCCCATTTCAAAAGGGAGAAATGGAAAAGAAGAAAGGGATGACAGGTCCCTGGCAAGTCCAGAACCTAGTAGACAAAATCTGTTTGATTTTAAGGCTCA
This sequence comes from Ceratotherium simum simum, assembly GCF_057802395.1. Taxonomy (NCBI): domain Eukaryota; kingdom Metazoa; phylum Chordata; class Mammalia; order Perissodactyla; family Rhinocerotidae; genus Ceratotherium; species Ceratotherium simum. The sequence goes on along the minus strand of NC_141926.1, from coordinate 757,084 downwards.
AGAATACTCGTCTTTGGCTGGATGCTCTGCCCTCTGGGCCCATGAGGCCGCAGCATCACCCCCCTGGCCCTGGGCTGAGGCATTCTGGCGTGCTGAAATTGAGGAGGGGACCCCACCCTCTGACACTGAGGAGGAAACAGCCTTGTCCCCTGGGCCTGTGGTGGGAGTGGCAGCCTGATGACCTCTGGTCATTCTTCCCTTTTCTTGAAGGATAACACACGTTCATGGCCAAATAGCTCTATTGTCCTGTCCTGTGGAGTCTCAGAAGTCCGAAAGCCTTTCTTTATTTCATCCTGTCTCTGTTCCCTTTGGTGCAGACTGGTGGTGTCTCTGCTGATGTAATCCCATCTCCATTACTGGATCTGCTGAGATGGCTGATTAACTCCATGAGTGATGTCTTTGAAACGACTGTCCAGCCACACCCCTGGTGTTCTCTCCAGAACAAGCTTTCACCTTTTTTGCATTATGGATAGGCCAAGAATTTTCGAAATCTTCAAATTCTGGTTTCTTTTTTGCTTAACAATTCCTTTAATGTATCTCTTTTCTCTCACATTTTACTATATGCAGGGAGGAGAAGCAGGCTGCACCATCAACACTTTGGCTAGAAATTGCAGCTAGATAGTCAGTTTCATTGCTCTCAAGTTCTGCCTTCCACAAAACACTAGAACACAATTCAGCCAAGCTCTTTGCCGCGTTATTACACAGATTGCGTTTCCTCCAGCTTCCAATAGCATGTTCCTTGTTTACATCTGAGGCCTCACTAGAATCAGCTTTAACATTCATATTTTTGCTGATCATCCCTTCGTGGAAATCTTTTTTAATATGCACCTCAAAACGCTTCCAGCCTGTACCCATCATCCGGTTGCAAAGCTGTTTCCACGTTTTTAGGTATTTATTACAGCAGCACCCCACTCTCGGTACCCAAATCTGTGTTAGTCTGCTTGACTGCCATAACAGAGTACCTCAGACTGCGTGGCTCTTTTCTCGTGCTTCTGGAGGCTGGACGTCTGAGATCAAGGTGCTGGCAGGGTTGGTTTCTGGTGCGAGCTCTTTTCCTGGCTTGCACACGGCCGCTGTCTCAGTGTGTCCCCACGTGAGAGAGAGAGTGCCCTGGTGTCTCTTCCTCTTCTTGTAATGCCACGGTCCTATTGTATCAGGTCCCACCCTTAGGGCTTCATTTAACCTTAATCTTCTCCTTGAAGGCCCTGTCTCCGAGTGCAGGGGGTGGTGTGTGGGGGGTGTTAGGGCTTCAACGTGGGTACTTTGGAGTCACAATTTGACCATAACAGGCACCCAGTAGGAGGGAAGATGGGATCCATCTGACGGTTGTTTTTAGAGAAAGGCTGTTGAAGTTCGATTTGACAGGTGGCAGGATGGAGTGGACGGGCCTCCCAAGTTCAGAGAGTGTAAGCGAAATAATTACCTTTACCTTTTGAAAGGACAGGATGTATTTGCTCGTAGATCAGAATCAGCTTGAAATTCAGAAGGCTTAGGCTAGAATAACTGAACTGGAGGAAGAGCTTCTGAGCAAGCCGGATGCCATTGGCAGACTTAGTTTGAAGGTGGAGGCACCTCGGGCTCGGCTGGTTTGGTGCCCTGGCGTTCCCTGTCAGCAGGTTCATTGTTAACTTGCCAACATCTTGTTTATTTCAAAGGAAATGTCGTGTTTAATGTAAAGTTCCAAGGCTAGGCCTTACCTTGTAAATCATGGATTCATTTTGATGTATCTGAGCTGATGCCTTTCCTTCGTCTGGCTGGGGAGCGATTTATGTGCCTGTTTTAAAGCCTGGGGTGAGATAAGGGTACCTGCTGGAGCGGGTGGATCAGAAAAGAAGGATTTGAGGGTGGAGCGTTGAGAAGAGACCCAGCAGCAATACTGGTTGGGCTTCCTTGGCTGTCTAGATGTGCAGGCCGTCGGTCCTGGAGGCTCCTGTGTGCTGAGGGAGTTCAGCCGGGGAGGGCTGGGTAGAGCGTGGGTTGTGGTGTTTGCTGGGTAGTCTTGCCAGTGCCAGCCATGCTCCCATGGTGGCAGTGACACCTGGTGAAGGACCCTGTGCCACTCAGAGTCCTCTGCCTATAGCTTCATTTCATTTTTGGTGGAGACAATGATTGCTATGATCTAGTTTTCTCAAATTAGGGAAGTTCAGTTAATTCTGAGTTATTTAAACTGTTTCAGGGGCTGGAGGGGAGCAGTGGTGCAGAGTTGGTGTGGGGAGGCAGGAAGGGGGCCGGGAGGGCCCGAGGCTATAGTTCTGGATGTTGCTATAAATGCTCTTCTCTGGCCCTTCCCCTCTTAGCTGGAAGACCCCGATGGAGAGAGGACAGGGGACATGGAGCAGCCGCAGCGGGCACTGGATGGTGACGGTCTGGAACAGCCTGGGGTCATCACAAAGGTATTCTTCTTCCAGGTTCTTTGTTAAGGTGTGTTCCTTGTCAGAGGATTTCTTCCTGTTGTGGTAGAAATCCAAACCAGAGAGAAGACTCAGTCTCTGAAGGGCCCTCTCTCCTTAAAAGTGGAAACCAGGAGTAAAGAAGGCTGGAGGCAGAACTTACCCGGCAGGCCTCACTTCCTTAGTGCCCCTGCATGGAAGGTCTCTCTTCAGACCCCTCTGACTGAGCCCAAATCTGCCTTCCTGTGACCTTTGATCTTTTCTCCTGCATGTTGCAGAGAGAAGGTTGCCCTCCGTGCGTTGAGGATAGCTGTCGTGTGACTTTCTCCTGTCAAGTGATTGCCCTCGTCCCTCACGTGGTCATGTGTGGTGGGTTCCAGCCTGGAGCTGTAACATGGAGGGCAGGCTTGGGGTCAGTCTTAATGTCCCAGTTGCTGCCACAATGCCCGGTATGAAGTCCATGTGTGTTGAATTGATTACTTTTATTTAATCGATTTGGTTTTTGTTAGCATTTGGAAGGAAATTTATTAGATATTGAATTGACTAATTTCAAAGTGTTAGAAGTCTATATTTTAGACATTTGATTCTAGCTGGACTCAGGTCACACTGCTTTAGGCAGTGAGCAAGTTTGGTCTTTAATCTGAGTTATTGCAGGAGAGATCTATATCATAGGCAGGGCCTGGAAAAATGGTCTCTGGTGGGGTCCATAAAACCTTATTATACTTGTTATAAACGACTGTGACGTGTGGCATATGTATAGAAAAGTGCAAAGTACGTAAAACTTACATACAGCCTAACAAATGAGCACACAGTAAACACCACTTGATCCCTTTGCAGGTAAGAAACAGTACCATGCTGGACCTGGATTCTTCCTCTTGCTCTCCTTCCCCCACCCCCCAGCCTCAAAGTCAACACTGTCCTGATTTCTGTGGCGTTTATGCTTTGGAAGTTTGTGTGAATAGATCAGACATGATTCTGGTCTTTTTCTATCTTTTACCTTCCAATATCTTTGCATCTTATGTTTTAGATATATATCTGGTAAACAGCATAGAGTTGGTTTTTTTTTTTTTTTTTGTGAGGAAGATCGGCCCCAAGCTAGCATCCATGCCAATCCTCCTCTTTTTGCTGAGGAAGACTGGCCCTGGGCTAACATCTGTGCCCATCTTCCTCCACTTTATATGGGACGCCGCCAAAGCATGGCCTGACAAGCAGTGCATCAGTGTGCGCCTGGGATCTGAACCCGGGCCGTCAGCAGTAGAGCGCGTGCACTTAACTGCTATGCCACGGGGCCAGCCCAAGAGTTGATTTTTTAAAATTATTCGGACGGTCTTTGTCTTTTTAGTAGATAATCTAGTTCATTTACATTTCATGTAATCACTGATGTATTTGAGCTTACATCTATCATTTAATTTGGGCTTTCTGTTTGTCCCACTGTTTTGTTTCTTTTTTCCTCCTTTTTACCTTCTTTGGATTATTTTTTGTAGGAGATTTTTTAAAATTCTCTCTTTACCCATTTTGAAGTTATAATAGACTCAGTTTCCATTCTTTTAGCAGTGAGCTTATTAAATCCTACATTTACGCTTAAATTACGTAAGTCTAAATTTAATCAGCACCTTCACTTTCCTCTTGGATAGTACAAGGACTGTAGAATGCTTAAACTCTGTTTATACCTCCATGTACGTTTTTGTCATGGTTTTTAAAAATTTTAAAATACAGTTAACATAAGATTTACCATCTTAATAATTATTATTTTTTTGGTGAGGAAGATTGGCCCTGAGCTAACATCTGTGCCAGTCTTCCTCTGTTTTGTATGTGGGTCACCAGTACAGCATGGCTTGATGAGCGGTGCATAGGTCTGCGCCTGGGATCTGAACCTGTGAACCCCAGGCCGCTGAAGTGGAGTGCGTGAACTTAACCAATATGCCACTAGGCTGGCCCCATCTTAACTATTTTTAAGTGCACAGTTCAGTTGTATTAAATACATTCATAATGTTGTGCGACCATCACCACCGTCCATCTCCATAGCTCTTTTCATCTTGTAAAACTGACACTCTGTATCCTTTAAACAGTAACTCCCCATTCCCCCCTTCTCCCAGCCCCTGGCACCCACCATTGCACTTTTTGTCTCTGATTTTGACTATTCTAAGTACCTCATATTAGTGGAATCATATAATTGTCTTTTTTTTTTTTTTTTTTGGTGAGGAGATCAGCCTTGTGCTAACATCTGCCAATCCTCCTGTTTTTTTTTTTTTTTTTGCCAAGGCAGACTGGCCCTGGGTTAACATCCGTGCCTATCTTCCTCCACTTTATATGGGACACCGCCACAGCATGGCTTGCCAAGCAGTGCATCAGTGCGTGCCCGGGATCCGAACCGGCAAACCCCAGGCCACCGCAGCGGAGCACACGCACCTGACCGCTTGTGCCACCGGACAGGCCCCTAGTTGTCTTTTTTTGACTGACTTATTTGACTTAGCATAGGGTCCTCAAAGTTTACTCATGTTGTAGCATATGTCAGAATTTCCTTCCTGTTTAAGGCTGAATAATATTCCATTGTATGGATAGACCACATTTTGTGTATTCATTGATCTGTCGATGTACACTTGGTTTGCTTCCACATTTTAGCTATTGTGAGTATTGCTGCTGTGAACATGGGTGAACATGGGTGTACAAATATCTCTTTGAGTCCCTGCTTTCAGTTCTTTTGGGTATATATCCAGAAGTGGAATTACTGGATCATATGGTAATTCTATTAATTTTTTGAGGAACTGCCACGCTGTTTTCCACAGTGGCTGCACCATTTTACATTCCCACCAACAGTGCACAAGGGTTCCAGTTTCTCCGCATCCTTGCTAACACTTGTTGTTTTCTGTTTTTTTTTCAGTAGCCATCCTAATGAGTGTAAAGTGGTTGTTTTATTTTTGTTTTTAAATAATTTTTAACTCTACAGTCCATCCATCTATACAGCTATTTGTTTATTGCTTTAAATAAACTTAATTTTGGACTAATTTAGAAAAGTTGCAGAGATAGTTCAGACAGTTCTGTATGCCCCTCACTCCACTTTCCTACTGTTAACATCTTGTATACCACAGCACTTTTGTCAAAGCATATTTGGATTTTACCAGCCTTTCCTCTAATTGCTTTTTTTTTGAGGAAGATTTGTCCCGAGCTAACGTCCGCTGCCAGTCTTCCTCTCTTTTGTATGTGGATCGCCACCACAGCATGGCCGCTGACAAGTGGCATAGGTCTGCGTCTGGGATGTGAACCCAGGCCCCAAAGTGGGGTGCGCTGAGCTTACCCACTGGGTCACGGGGCTGGCCCTGGTCTGCTTTTTCTATCTGGGATCCCATCCAAGATTCCATGTTGCATTTCATGATCTTGTCTCCTTACCCTCCTCAGGTCTTTGATGGTTTCTCCCTTTTCCTTATTTTTGGATGACCATGACAGTTTTGAACAGTACTGGTCAGTTATAGACCTTCCCTCAGTTTGGGTTTGTCTGATGTTTTCTCATTATTAGACTCAGGTTAGGGATTTCTGGGAATGACACCACGGAGGGATGTGCCCTTTTTATCACGTCGTATCAGGTAGTGTCTGCCAGTTTCACCTGTCAAAGTACAGTTTTCTCCCTTTGCAGACTCTGTTCTTTGGAAGCGAGTCACTAAGCCCAGCCCACACTCAAGGGAGGGAGATGAAGGGCCGCCTCCTTGGGGGAGCAGTAGCCACACGTTGTATGTGGACTTCTTCTGTAAGGAAGATTTCTCCCTTCTCCCCCATTAATTAGTTTATTAACTATGCGTTTATGTTGGTATGGACTCATGTCTATTTATGTTATACTTTGAGTTATAGCCCCAAACTGCCTTATTTATGCTGTTGCTCAAGTGTTGCAGCTCTGCCACTGGGAGCTCTTTCAGGTGGGCTCCCCTGTCCCGTTGACACACCTGTCCTTTGTTTTGTAAGCACATCCTGGCTTTCTGGCACTACGCGGTCCCCCAGGCTCATTTTGTACTTTCCCTGCCTCAGTTCTAGAATCATCCATTTCCCCAAGGAGCCCTGGTATCTTTTGTTGGGTGGTGGTATTTAGAAACCAAGATCTGGGCACTGGGTGTGCTTGCTGCTTCTAGGCCCCAGTGGACAGAGCCGGGGAAGCCGTGTACGGATGCTCGTTCACGTGCCGGCATCTGTCTGTACTTACTTCTGCATGCGTCTGTCTGTATACACGTGTTAAAATAACCTTGAGTGCAGACTGATGTCTCAGACTCTAAGCCAGCACTCAGGGGTCATTACCGAGCAGTCCCACTCCCCCACGCCCCCCCGTGTGTCCATTTTGCAGTCAGCCTCTCCTGCTTCCCCAGCCTCTGCTGACGTGTGTTCCATGGTTTTGCCTTTTCCAGAATGTGGTACAGATGGAATCTTGGAGTACATAGCCCTTTCGGGTCTGACTTTTTGAGTCACATAGCAAAGCGAATGTAGGATTCACGTGAGTTGTTTCCTGCTCAGCCCTCGCCCTGTCACTGTGCCATTGCGTGGGTGCCAGTTTGTCGATCACTCGCCTGCTGAAGGACAGCTTCCTTGCTTCCAGGTTTTTTGTGCTTATGAGTACGGGGTTTGGTTTTTAGTGGTCAATTTTTCTTGTTTAGGTTTAGTGTTGTATTTCCCATCTTCTTTGTCCTTTATTCCTTTTCAGATTTTTCATGTGGGGCCACCTTTCTTCTGCTTCAAGAACACGCTTTAGTGTTTCCTGTAGCAAGACCCTTCTTCTGCCAAGTGTTCCCGGTTTTTATTTTCCTGGCTGTATTTTTGTTTTCATTTCCCCTTCGTTCTTGAAAGAGAGTCTTACTGGTGTAGACGTTCAGATTGGCGTTTGTATCTCGCGTGCTGGGAGTCTCATCCTGCTCTTCTCTGGCTTCGTGCTGGCTGCTGGTCCGCCGTTCTTTGGCCTGGCTGCTTTGAGGACTTTCCATGCTTGGTGTTCTACAGTTGTACTTCACTGTGTCTAGGTGTGGATTCCATGATTTCATTAATCCTACTTGGGATCATGGTGTTTTTGAATCTGTGGTTGATGCCTTTCACCTCCCTTGCTTCTAGAAAGTCTGCCGGCAGTGTCTCCCTGTGTAGCTCCTGCCTGTTCTCTCTCTCTCAGCCTGAAATTCCAATTACGTTTTTTTAGACCTCCTCTCGTATACACATTTCTCATGCTGTCTTCTGTGCTTTCCTTCTTTTCACCTTTCTCCTGCATCCTGGATGATTTCATTTGGGTTACCCTTTGTTATACCAACTTTGGTTATCTATACAGAATCTTCTATTAAATCTGTCTGCTGAGCTGTTGAGTTGGTCTTTGTTGTTTTTATTTCAAGACATTCTTTTTGGATTTCTTAAAATCAGTTATGTTATTCTGTGTAATTTCATGTTTCCTAGAGATATTTTCAAGCTGCTTTTGTTTTGAGCATAACTGTCCTTTCTTTTTTATGAGTAAATTGGTCTGAGCTTTGCCTTGTGTTTGGAGGTGTGACCAACTATTCACTTTACATTAAATCTGTGGCTGGGGATTATTTGGGTCACTTTGGTTTTTGGTTTTTTGGTCTGCAAACTTATGGGTGCGGCTTCTCAAGATCTTTCGTTTTAGTGCTTTGTTTTCCATGTCTCTGTTATTCTTCCTGGAGTAGCTGTTGTGTGGCTCTTCTCTAGTGCATGTTTGTGTGGTTTCTGTGAGAACGGCTGTGTCCTGGCTTGCAGGAGCCCCTGCAGATGGTGCCAGGTCTGCACCTCATCAGTGTCCCACAGGTAACCCTTTGCTGGGACTTATTTTTATGTCAGTTTCTTTGCTTGGGGATTCCTGCCCCCGATGGTATGTATACATTGTAAACAAGTGTCAGGGGCAGGCCTCTCCCCATCCCGCTCTGTTGGAGGCGGGTACGCTTCCTGGCCTCCTACCCACGGGAGCAGGTATGTCTGTCCTGTCCTGTGGCGCAGCCTTCCGGGGGACCTGGCTTTGTTCAGATGTTGCGTTCCTAACCACCCTCTTGGCAGAGCCTCCGATTCTGGGAGGAGGCGCTATTGTAACTCGTCCTTGTCTCCCCAGATTGTGATAGTTTTCAGGTCCCTCCTGTCTACATGTGGGGTGTTCCCTCTCTTAAGAGCCTTTAAAGTCACTTTTGTTATGTTTTATCCAGAAATTCTAGGTGTTGGTAGCAAGAAGGTTTTAAGATCATGCCTTTTATGTTTAAAACTGGATATTTCTACGTTACCTTTTCAAGAGGGAAGGAGAAACTTAATTTGAAAGAGGGTCCGTAATTGACTCTGACACTCCCGTTTTTGGACAGTTGTTCCCCTTGTTGCTGTCATGGATAGAGGAACGCTTGCACGGCCATTTTCACCAACACTTTGTCTCCTGGGTGCCACTGCGGTTCCGGGCATCTCAGACATGCGTGTAGAGAGCAGCAGGAGTCTCTGCGGGGCTGGGGGGCCGGGGTTGATGTGGTTGCAGAGGACAGGCAGGTGCCCAGAGGAACTAGAGAGAGGAGAGGCACAGCCGTGTGGGAGTCGAGCGCCATGTGGGACGGCAGGCAAGGGCTGCACCGTGTGGGAGTTTAATCTAGGGGCCGCGGACGCACTGAGGAGTTTAAGGGAGAGTGTGACAAGATTAGATTTGTTTTCTGAGAGCGTCTGCAGTCTCCAAGCCAATGATAGCACGGGAGGCCAGTCAGCTGTGCTCATGGGAATGGAAGGATGCCGGGACTGACCCTGATGTGGCCATGGAGTGGCTGTGAGGGGGAGGCAGGAACATGAGGACTGTGCGGGTTTGGGGTGCGGTTAACTGAGGTAGAGAACTTGGAAGAGCCCTGGGTTGGGCAGGAAAATTCAGTTCAGTTTTGGTCATTTTGAGTCTGAGGTAGACAAGTGTGTGGTCTGGGGGCCCCACAGAGAGGTCTGGCTGCACGAGGGGAAAGCTGGGAGGCCCCAGTAGCGGGTTCCAGGCGGAGCGAAGGGCTGGCCTTCAGGGGTGTGGAGGGGAGTGGATCATGGTGGGGAGGGGGGACTGTGGTGCCGTGCTGGTATACAGGCCTATGGTCTTTCCTCTCCCTTTGGGTTGTTGATGCTGAAAGCGTTCCCAGAGGTAGGAGTGTTCAGACAGAAACCTTTTCTGTGGCTCTTGACACTTGTTGTCAAAGTAGCTCTTAGGAAAAAAGCCACACCAACTTATTCTGTCTTTGACCGCTTTTGGTTAATTTGCTTCTCCGTGACCTTGGTGACATTGAGGATCAGTATCATCATCACCAGCTTTTGCTGACTTAGTGGCTGTAAAGTGATCTTTAATATGTACATCTTCAGGTTCGTGTGGTTCTGTTGGCTCTGCCCCAGCTGGGTGTTTCATGTACATTTTCTCTGCTGTAAGCTTCGCTTCCCTCCTCTGCCTGAGGGGCAATAGCCGGGAGGCCGCGCTGCTCGTCCGTGTCAGCACCCATGGCCTCCCTTTCTGGGGTTTCCAGCTTTACCCTAAGACACTTAAAACAGGTTGAATATTCTTTCATAGTTGTTATTTTTATTGAGATATAATTCACATAACATAAAATTCACCATTTTTAAATATGTACTTCAGTGGCTTTTAGTACATTCATTATGTTGTGCAACCATCACAGCTATCTAATTCCAAAACATGTTCATCACCCCAACAGGAACCCCGTCCCCGTTAGCAGTCACCCCCATTCCTCCCTCCCCCAGCCCCTCGCGACCTCCATTCTGCATTCTCTCCGTGGATGTGCCTTTTTCGGACGTTTCCTTTGATGGACCCGTAACCATACAGTGTGTGTCTGGCTTCTCTCACTGAGTACAGCATCTCGACGTTCTTCGTGTTGTCATGTGTGTCAGTACGTTGTTCCTTTTTATGGCTGAGTGATAGCCCGTTGTATGGACACACCACATTTTGCTGATCCGTTCACTCGTCGATGGACACTGGGGTTGCTTCCTCCTTTTGGCGATTGTGGCTGGTGCCACTGTGACGTTCATGGACAAGTCTCGTGTGGAGCTGTGTTGTTGGTTCTCTCTGGTGTCCTCTTCTTCAGCAGCGTGTTTTCTCCTGTGAATTCTCTGAGTCACGTGCTTTGCTTTCCTGCTCCAGGAATGTGGACGAGAATGTAAACGTGAAATTGCTGAACTGATAAGCGGACAACAAGAGGAGACTGGTGGACAGCAGCGGGCAACGGTGGAGCCTCAGCAGCCGGCAGAGACGCAGCTGCAGAGCCAGGTGACCCTGGGGCGCTCAGGCCCCAGTCCAGGGGCTCAGGGGCACAGCCAATTCCTGCGCACTCGCTCTGTCACTTACACCAGGACACAGTGGGTTTTGGGATCTGGGAGGGTTGCAGGTAGGAGAGATTTGTCACAAGTGGACGGCTGTATGCTGCAGGCTTGCTGTCTCTGCTTTGTTTTGTTTTCACGTCTGTGTGTGGGGCCGTTGAAAGCACACTTGGAGGGACACATGTGGACACCTGTGGCAGCGAGTCTGGCCAGGTGCCAGGCTGCATGGGGGACACTCGCTGCAGGCCGGCGTTTCCCTGTCAGCTGCTGAGTCCACTCTTTAAACACCAGCAGTGCTGTAGTGGAGAGGGATCCTGAGGGAGCAGAAGCCGCGGGAGTGGAGCCGCGTGTGAGGCCATCCTGGAGGTGCGTCCGGCTCCCCTGGGTGGCTGCTGCTCCCTGGGCCTCAGGGTCAGGGCCAACCCCTCGAAGCAAAGGGAGCGCTGGACACCTCTAGCTGTGGGACAGCCGGCTGGTGCCCCTGCTCCTCGCTGTGTCCTCTCCCCCCTCGGGAGGTCCCTGCTGGACTCCTGGGGACATGTGTTCTCTTCCTCTGTTTTCTGCCTGTTCCTCTCCTTTATTCATTTTTCTCTTCCTGCTTTTCTGTGGGTCCCTTCAGTCCCGTTCCAAACATGTTTTTCTGTTTTTTGTGTTAATTGGGAATCAGGTGTTGGACGCCTGGAACCCTAGCCTTCCTCCATTTCCCCTGAGGCAGTGGAAGGAGAAGCTGATCCCTCACATCTCAGGCACAGAAGCTCTCTTCTTTTCCCCTCTGTCTACGTTCGAGAGCAGTCAAGCGCAGAGCTTGCCTGTCTCTGGTTTGGAATGTGGGCTTCCTGTGGGTGCTGTTAGCTCAGTGGTCGCTGGTCACTGTTTGGCCTCAGTTACTCCCTTGTTGGCACCGACCTGCTGTCAGTATTCTGGTGTCATCCCACATTTCTTTATTTTTTTTTTTTAATTTATTTTTTTGCGTGGAAGATTGGCCCTGAGCTAACATCCGTTACCAATCCTCCTCTTTTTGCTGAGGAAGGTTGGCCCTGGGCTAAAATCCGTGCCCATCTTCCTCTACTTTATATGTGGGATGCCTGCCACAGCACAGCATGATGAGCAGTACGTAGGTCCGCACCTGGGATCTGAACCTGCAAACCCCAGGCTGCCGGAGTGGAGGGTGCGAACTTAACCACTATGCCACCAGGCTGGCCCTCATCCCATGTTTCTTAACGTGGGTTTTGCAGTATCTGGAAGACCTGCTCGCCTGTCCCCAGCCAGGACAGGCCTCCAGGCTGTGGACTCTGTCCAGAGGAAGGTGGGGAGCCGTCTGCATGGCCCTGGTCTGTGTGTGGCCCACGTCTTTGAGGAGGAATGAAGAGGCAGTGATTATGGCTCCTGCCCTCCAGGGAGCCTTGGTTTAGTTGGAGAAAGAGGGCACGTGGCTGGAGGGGCCTCCAGAGTGGGTCGAGTGGGCTGCTTTAGGTGGTCGGGGAGTTGCCGGGCTGTGCCGGGCACCTGAGGGCAGCGGAGGTGGACCATGGAGGGAGCTGAGGTGCCGTCCCTTGAGCGTGTGGCTTGTGAGGAGCAAGCAGGAACAGCAGGGAGAGGGTGCCGCGACAGCGTCTCAGCAGGAACAGTGTCTGTAAAGAAGTAAACCGCGGCCCCTGAAAGACAGGGCCACACTGGGTCGTACCCTCCCCACGCCCCTCCATAAACGCCTCTCTCCCCCAGCCGGTCCCCTCCCTGGAGCTGGAGGCGCTGCGCCTGAGCCTGAGCCACATGCACACGGCGCAGCTGGAACTGACGCAGGCCAACCTCCAGAAGGAGAAGGAGACGGCGCTGACGGAGCTGCGGGAGATGCTCAACGGCCGGCATGCGCAGGAGCTGGCCCTGCTGCAGAGCAGGCAGCAGCTGGAGCTGCAGCTTGTCAGGGAGCAGCACGCCCGCGAGCTGGAGGAGGTGGCGCTGCGCTGCAGCCAGGAGACAGGTGTGCGCGGGCGGGGTGGGCGTGGGCTTCCACGGGCCTGTCTGAAGCTCAAGTCCCTGCCCCTGGTCTCGGGAAGCCAGTGGTCCATCCGGGGCGCCTCCCGGGGAAGGCGTTCACATACAGGTCTCTGTGCCCCCAGGAAGTGAGCCCCCAGGAAGTGTGGGCGTGGCAGTGCTCTGGGTGGTTGTCTTCTCCGGGTGGTGTGGGGTGTGTCCTGCGCTGCTGTCCCCTTGTCTTCCGTCTGGTTTTCCAATGGGCTTGTCTTAATTTTTGAAACGATGTCATTGGAGGCAATTTGCTCACGTGCTGGGAGTTTCTGTGTCCGCATCTCTGACGGAACTCTGACTGGGACCGAGTTTTGTCCAGCCCGACCCAGACGCCCTGGGACGCAGACCCCCCGCCCCGCAGGCTCCTCCTGGTGGGTGCCCAGGTGCCTCTTCATCTGGCCTAGACTGAGCTCTTTGTGTCTAACATGCACTTTTACCTTTTCACTTTAATGTTTTTTGGTACATTTTTTGTTAATGTAGTCACCAGTTTTTGTAAACATCTGTTTTTTACGTAATCGCTCTATTTCCTGTAGTTCACATACCACACAACTCACCCATTTACAGTGTACACTTCAGTGGCTTTTAGCCTGTTCACAGAGTTGTGCAAACTGCCACAATCTGAGTTCAGAGCATTCGTCACTCAGAAGGAAACCCTGTGCTTTCAGCAGTCCCTCCGTTTCCCGCTGGCGAGAGTGCCTGCTGTCTGCCTGCTTGGTAGGTTTTCATTTGAAAAATAAAAGACCGTGCCCGGCTATGGTGTGTTGGGAAGTCTTCCTCTCCTGGCCCCCACCCCGAGAGCGGGCCAATCTTCTCAGGTTCTTGTGCTGCTGTCCTGTGTTTCTTCACATGGATGCAAGCAAACGCAAACACGTAGTTTTACGTCCCCCTTGTTTTGTTTATTTTTTTTTTGGAAAGGAAGATTAGCCCCGAGCTAACATCCAATGCCAGTCCTCCTCTTTTTGCTGAGGAAGATTGGCCCTGGGCTAACATCCGTGCCCATCTTCCTCTACTTTATATGTAGGCCACTGCCACAGCATGGCTTGATAAGCAGTGCGCAGGTCCATGCCCGATCTGAACCTACGAACCCCAGACCACCAAAGGAGAACGTGTGAACTTAACCACTACATCACCAGGCTGGCCCCTGTTTATTTTTTAAAATACAGAACATACTTTGCCTTAGGCCCCTTCCTGTGCTGTTTTGTCCTTGCGCACCCCTGGGAACGGGTCCATGGAGAGGCCCACGCCTGCCCTCTGCTCCATGAGGCTCTGCTGTGGGCTGGGCCCCTATGGATAGGGCTGGTGTCTGGCCCTTTGCCTGAATTCTGGACTTGCTCAGGCCACCCTCACGTGCCTGTGTGGTGTCGCCTGGTACCCTCTCCCCAGCTCCACCTCACTCTTTCCTGAAGCCCCTGCCATCTCTGCCGGGCGCCCAGATCTCCAGGTGTGCACCTGGCTCTCAGCCCTTGCCCGGCCATACCCACTGGTCCAGCGTCATCTCCCTCCTCCTCCCCTCAGCACCTGGTCTCTTTTCTTGTGCTTCTTCCCTCTTGGGTTTGGGAGCGTTGTGTCCTAGAACGTCTCTACCTGTCTTGATTTACCTGTCTTCTAGCACCTAGCCTGGCATCTGGCATGGAGGGAGCCTGGGTGCTTGGGGGTCCCCGTGTGGAGCAGACAGGCTGAGGACCAGAAGGATGACGTGGGTTTAGGGTGCTCAGTGACCTGTGCAGCCCCAGAGCCAGCCTTGCTGCGCTCATCCTGAATTGTCACACTGGCTGGAAATCTCCCTGTCCTTGGTTTGGGCACGAATATAATTTGTTGATTAGACCAGACACCATCACGTTCTTGTTCCCTCACAGACATGTCCTGTTGTCCCATTCACGTTGGCGAGTGTTTTGTGGAGCAGCCAGTGGGCACTGGGAGCCGTCTCATCTCCCGGGCAATCAGGTTGTGGAAAAGTCTGAGATCAGTGATCCAAGCTACTTTTTGTTTTTCTTGCAGCTGAGCTGAAGGAGAAGTTGCAAATAGAAGTGGAGAAAAATGTCCAGATGATGGAGGTACATATGATTGGAAACTTATTATTCTGTGTGTGCAGTATTCTCTTTTTCTCCCCATCCCTCCAACTTGTCCCTTGCCCCGGAACTCCCCACAGAAAAGCCCCTCACTTGACTCAAACAAGATCCAATCAAAGCTTTAATTGAATGCGCTGGTAGAAAGTGTATTGTGTTTTCCTTTGGAGGTAAAACATGGTTTTAGTTGTACAATTTGAATTTGTCAGAACGGCTTGTTTTGGGGTTTCATGTTGACTTGTGTAACATGAGGCTGCATCCCGAGTCTGGTTTCTGAGTGGCCCCTGGGGCCTGGCCCTCGCTGTGCTCTGGACACAGACTCTGGTCCTCACAGATAGACGTGCCAGCACAGGGCGGCGCTGACTGTGGTGATGAAGTGAGATGCGTGGGGCACAGATGCTGGGACGCCTCAGGGAGCCACAGGGGGAAGAGGTGTGGGGAGTAGGGTGCAGGGCATGCCCGTGGGTGGAGCAGCCAGGCCGGGAGTGTCCACACTGGTGTGGCCGATGCTGGGCGATGCCTGCGCGAGGGCCACTGTTGGCTCCGGTGGCTGTGCTGACCCCTCTGGCTTGACCTGTAATTGTCCTGCTGCTGTCACCCCACACCCCCTTTTTGGGGGAAAGAGTTGTATTTTAGGATGTAACAGAACGAGCTCTTTTCTAAGGAAATCTGTCACTGGAACTTTTGATCCTCGTGAGCAGTGCCTTTCTCAAGGTTAGGTTTGTAGAAGGGCTGTTAGTGCAGGTGATGGCAGAGGAAGTGGGTGACATCAGGGGACATGGGTGGTGAGGGCGGGGGACCTGGGTGGTGTTGGGGGGCATGTATGACGTCAGGGCATGTGAGCATTTATGTCCTGGCCGCTCTGGTTGGTCAGTTGGTAGAGGATGGCCGTCAGTCCTGGGTTGGGGGCTTGTGCCCCAGCCCCCTGCCCCTCTGAGCTGGACAGTGGGGACTTGTTTCTTAGGGCATTTGGGACAGAGCCCGGCTCCCGGCAGAGGTCGGCGACATCACTGTAGACGCCCAGGTCTTGTGTGGGGGACGGAGGCGTGAGTCATCGAGAGTGACCGCAAGCCTAGGCTTTGTGTTCAGAGACCGGTTCTGTGCTGGGCAGGCGGTCCTTCTTCTCTTTTCCTTGGCTGTTGGCCTTGTGGGTGCTGCCGTCCTGTCCCTTTTAGCGGTAGTGGACAGACCGACTGGACGTCCGGAGCCAGTTTCCTGTAGTGCCAGTCTGGTCTGGGTCGGGGTGACTGCTCACTCCAGGTTTTTGAATGTGCAATTAAAATTTTTTTAACCACAGATAATCAACTATTGGCCATAATCTCCTTTTTCCTTATTTAAATCAGACCCTGAAGCAAGACTGGGAATCTGAGAGAGATTTATGCTTAGAAAACCTATGCAAAGAATTATCTGGAAAGCATCAGTTGGAATTGGAGAATTTACAAAACCAGTTTAAGAAAGAATTGGCGGAACAGAAAGCTGAGTTGGAGAAGATGTTTCAGGCCAAAAATGAGGCTGAATGTGAGTATCTAATTAAAATGAGCACGTTTTTAAGGGGGACTAAGTTTTCCTATGTAATACTAGAATAAATATCATGTGCTCTGTCAGATTCATGATTGAACACTGATCCCCTATGTGTTCAAACCCCAGATAACTGAGTGCATGTGACACCCATGGGGATGGAGGTGTGGGGCTGGCTTCCCGGGGCACAGTCAGCCTTGGGGCCTCCCCCCGTTGATCACAGGTTTCTCAAGGTCGCTGAATCTTCCTGAAACCTTTGATTTTTGCATGCTCCATTATTAAATTGCTACCAAAAGAGTAATATTGTGTCTGTTCACTTTTTATCCGGGTTGCCTGTTACACGGCGATGCCCACTGCTCAGGAGGGCTTGCCTGCGTCTCCCCCCTCCTCCAGGGGAGCAGGGGTGCTGAGAACGGGGTCTGGAAGGAGCCCGGGGGACCCGCTGTGTGCAGGGCGGTGCTCTTCGGTGCTGTCGTGACTGACTGCAGCGTGCTGGTTAGCGTCATGTTGAGAAGGGAGACCGTGGCGTATGCGCTGAGTGAGGTCTTTGCTGCTCTCCAGCTTCCCTTAAGACTCTGGAGGCTCAACATGAAGCAGCCTTGAGAAGGCTACACGAGGACCTGCGGTCTGAGCGCTGCCAGTACTTAGAAGACTTGGAACTGAAATTCAAAGAAAAGGAAAAAGAAAAACAGCTAGAGGTAGGCAAGAGCTTATTTATTTTAATTACTTGGTGGAGGAGGAGAGTCTTAGAAGATTGTGGATTGGGCTCATTTCACATTCTTTTGTTCGCAAGAACTTAAGTACTAAAGCTAAAGAGGCTTGCCATATTTGGCAGAGCTGGTAGATGAAGAAGTGGCTATGTCGTGTCTGTGCAGTTGATTTCACAGTTAGGCTCAGTCTGAGGCACAGAGAGTTGGTCTTCTTTACCAGAGCCCCTGAGATGGTTAGAGACCCCAGACACTGGGGCATTAGGCCACAATCTCTGTAATTCAACAAACAAGAAGTTCCTTTGAAAAGTTAACCAGAAACATTTCTACTGCCTGTGTGTTCAAAACTGTTTTCCAATGAAACACTACATGTCAAAATGTAGGAGGTGTGGCCGGATCTTTCTCAGAGAGCTGAATGCTTCTATCACCAAACCCAAGAACCAAGCAATGCCCCAAGCAGAGGTTCAAGAAATGACAAAGGAAGTCAGCAGGGCACGGAGTTAGTCGTGGCCTGTGCACGGGTTTACAGAGGAGGGGAGGAAAGTCGTTGGAGCCCAGGAGGAGCTTATGTCTCAGGCCCTGCAGCTCTCGCTCCTGCTCCCACCCCCTCTCCTCCCAACGGAGGCAGGACTGGCCAAGTGTGAGAGTAGGACTGGCCAAGTGTGAGAGTAGGGGTTCCTAGTGGGGCAGAGCTAGGGCAAGGCTGGTCACCGAGCACTGGGCTCGCTCTGCTCGCCACGATATGAGCCAGTTAACGACAATGAGTTAGGGATCGAGAAAGGAAGCTTGAATTCGATTAGCTGACACAGTTGGGAAGATGGCAGACTAATGTCTCAAAAGAACTACCTTCAAGGATTACAGAATCTTGAGGCAGTTATATAGGGAAAATGGGTAATAAGGAGGGGGTCCAGGGATGTTGGTCTATGACGGGCTCCAGGCATCACATTGTTCCATTCTTCTGTCAGCTGTGATGGATACTTTGTAGATACGTTTCTAGCCTGTGGTCAGCCTGTTCCTGGAGGGAAACTCATATAACAAAGCTTTAATTTATCAAGCTATTGGGGAGTACATACGTAAGTAGAGGCCATAGATCAGGAGAGCATGTGACTTGTTTGGAGTACGTGCAGAGCAGCGAGTAGTCACACACAGGAGGGGCTGGGGCCACTTAGCGTAACAAGATGGCCTCACTTATGATCACTTACAAGGCTGGGGCACACATCATCTCCCTGCTGGCTCTCCCTTACTGATGGGAAAGAGATGACAGAAGGGCACCTTCTTCCTGTGCCCTGGATGAGAAAAGGCTGCAGGCACCAGACCAACCTCAGGGCCAGCACTGCCCATGCTGCAGCCGGAGCTCCCATGTTCCCTCAGACAGGACTAGCCCTTTGGCCTTCGGCCCTGCGCTCGTGGCTCCCAGCTTAGTGACCAGCCTGACCCTGAGCCCCCGTGAAGGCAGGTGGGAGCTGCTCTCAGCTCTGTTGGTGCAGGGTGGGCTGGCACGCAGCACGTGCTCGTTGTGCTAGCTCCATTCACCCCTGAAAGAAACCGCTACCCAAGAGGTTGACCAAGAAATGCGGAGAAAACCCAAACATACCACACGAGGGATGAGGGCAGCTGTGACCACATGAGGAGGAAGTGCCCCTGAGGTCAGTGACGTAATCTTGGGGTGGGACGGAACTTGTGGCCTCCTGGGAGACTGAGGGGTGCTGGTCGGTGCTGACTGACGGCCTGGGAGGGAGCACAGTCTGCCCACCTCGGGGGGCCCGGGGCCTGCTCCGAGCCTCTCCCACGGACTCTGCTGGGCAAGTTAGAAGGACGTGTGTTTAGGACAACAGAGAAAGTTCCTGCCCTTGCTCATTGAGAAAAAAATGGATCTATGGAGGGAACAGGGCCAGGGGCTGAGCAGGTAGTCCGTAAGAGAAGAAACGTGGGTCACCGAGAGGACCGTGGTCGGGGAGCGGGTAGTCCGTAGAGAAGAAATGCAGGTCACCAAGAGGACCACGGTTGGGGAGCGGGCAGTCTGTGAGAGAAGAAACGCGGGTCACCGAGAGGACCATGGTCGGGTAAGCGCACGTCTGACAACCGTGTGGCTGCTGCTGCTGGTTTTCTCAAGGCCGTGGGTTTTGAATTGGAGCTTTTACTCCCATTTCATGCCCATCAGATGCTGGGCACAGACGGCATGTCAGTGTGAGTCAGTGTCTCACGTTGCTGCCTTCCTTTTCCAGTTAGAGACTCTTCAAGCGTCGTATGAAGAGCTGAAGGCTCAGTCGCAGGAAGATATCAGGCGCCTGTGGTCCCAGCTTGAGTCTGTGAGAACCAACACACGGGAGCCGGGTGGTAAGGAATTGCCTGTTGAAAATTCAGATCCTCAGAAGCTAAAGCTGTGTGTTTTTAATTGTTGAAACCCCAAACTAGAATTTAACAATTGTAGCAAGCAGAAAAAAGTGATTTTGTAAACTTCCTTGAAGACTGAGTTGTGTAGTTTTAAGGTGGAAATTTGTTTGTTGGAGAGCCTGGGTTTCACCATTAAGCAAGTTACTGAGTAACCACAGGTCATGCATCTTTTCTCATGTTACCATGAGGCACTGTTCAAGGGTGAGGTTAATGAAGCTAACCAGTGGTGCTTGCTTTGACCCAGAAGCTGTGCTTGAGTGCTGTAGAAACGCGGTTCTTAGCCCGCATTTGGGGTCGCAGGTGTGCCTTGCACACACCGCCTTGTGGACCCCATGAGCTCACCAGGGATGAGTGTTGTCAGGCTTCTGTGGTCCCGAGCTCTGGTTTTGGAGGGTGATGCCCACGTCCATGCCCCAGCAAGTGTGGCCCGTTTGACTGAGGGAAGGTCATCTGGGCCCCCCTTATAAGACCCTGTGTCAGAGCCATCGTGCTCGAGGGCGGTGCCTTCAGCAGGGGGAGGTCAGGAGACACGGGGAGTAAAACAGACAGATGTGAGCTTTTCTGCTGCTAATCTCCAGACAGAGTCTTTTAAAGCCAGTAATTGCCCTTGCTTGGTAAATCTTATTTGGCACAAAGAACAGAGTTATGAGAAAAGACCAGAAGTAATGCCTGTCTGCTGCATGTGGTGGTGAATATTGGTGAACACGGCCTCGTGTCCGCCTCCCTGCCCCGCACCGTCAGCGCACTGCCTGGTCTTTCTCTGGAGTCTGTCTGATGCTGGTGGAGGCTGCAGGTGTTGCTGGTGGACTTACCTGTAGGGGGCTGTCGTGCTTTCACATGTGTGTTTCAGCTCTCGCGTGTTCCGCTGGGAATCTTCTCCCTTGCATGAGGACCCTTATGGGAACTTTGAGTTGAAACATCTGGGATAATGACCAGTTTACATCCACATTATTTGAAAGCTAATTAATTATCAATTATCATAGACCAGCTGGCAGCATTCTCTTGATCAAAATAGCGATGGTGACAAGTTCTCTTAGAATCTGTGTTACTGTTTTGTTATGTGTACAAAATGTCACAGACTTACAGTTTAAGAGCACACACGTTTACGGCTTGCAGATATGTAGGTCAGAAGTCTGGGATGGCACGCCTGCATCTTCTCCGCAGGGTCTCCCACAGCCAGATCCAGGGTCTTGGGCTGCGCCTTGACCTGGCTCACTCAGGTGATGGCAGAATCAGTCCCTGTGGTTGTAGGACTGAGGTCCCGTTTCCTTGCTGTCAGCAGGGGCTGCTCTTGGCTCCTAGAGGTGCCACGTTCCTTGCATGCAGCCCCTCCATCTTCAGAGTCCCCAGCGGCACGTGGAGTGCTGCTCACGCTTCCCATCTCTCTGACTTCTTCTACCACTAGCCTGAAAAAGCTTTCTGCTTCCAGGGGGCTTGTGGGATTTGCTGAGGCCGTCTGGGTCGTCTCCCTGTGTAAGGCCTCGTGTGCCACATAGCATGAGCCACGTGCAGTGCCCACGTCACATCACAGGTTCTGGGATTGGGGCCCTTTTTAGAATTCTGCCCTCTACAGCACACTACAGATATATCCGTAAATATCTTAAGTCTTAAATATCTCATTTTTTCTGAGTGCTTCATTTTAAGATGATTGTGTAATTTCATCCTATAAAAGAGTTAAATGAGCAGCCCCTGGCTCGAGCATCTCACCTGAAAGAATTAGAACACCTAAAGCGAGCCGTTGAGGAGCAGCAGCAGCGAGAGAGAACGGAGCATGAATCCGAACTAGAACAATTGAGAATTTATTTTGAAAAGAAATTAAGGAATGCTGAAAAAAATTACCAAGAAGACCTGACTTTATTACAGCAACGGCTGCAGAAGGTGAAGGAAGACTCTCTTCTGGAGTCTGCGGAAATCAGGTAAATAAAGCAATTTTCATCTCAAATATGTTTTTGAAATATGGGAACCTTGAGCTGAACTGAAATCTTGCGCTGTTTGTGATTTCGTTCCAGTGGAGACTATAATAGCCTTGTATTTTGGAAACATTTTATGTTTGGGCCTTGAAACATTAGACGTTAGAGCTAGGAGCTGAATCTGACCCGCAGGACAGGTTCGGACGACGACCTGCAGCATGGTGGTTGGGCAGGCTGTCGGGATCCCGCGTCGCCCACCACATCCCTGCTGCTGCCACACGCGGCTGAGTTGAGTTCGGAACTGGCTCCCGTCGCTGCCACAGATGCAGCTCACTCAATTGTGGTCATCCTGTCCCCAACACAGGAGTAGGATTGCCTTGGAAGGAGTAGGAAGGGCTTTCTCCTTTCATGCAGTCGGATCCCAGGGACAGAGCGGAGTTCAAATGGAAAAGTGCTGTATGTGGGGCCGGCCCGGTGGCACAAGCAGTTAAGTGCACGCACTCTGCTGCCACAGCCCGGGGTTCACTGGTTCGGATCCCGGGTGTGCACCGACGCACTGCTTGGCAGGCCATGCTGTGGCGGCATCCCATATAAAGTGGAGAAAGATGGGCATGGATGTTAGCCCAGGGCCAGTCTTCCTCAACAAAAAAAAAAAAAAAAGAGGACAATGGGCAGATGTTAGCACAGGGCTGATCTTCTCACACACAAAAAAAAGTGCTGTATGTCAAGTTTTTATAAAATGTTTTCTCTTTTAGTTCATCCAGTGCATTTTTAGAAGAGCCATCTGAAAAAGACAGAAGAGACCAACTTGATCAACTCGGCCTTCAACTGGAACAACATGAGGTGAAGGCCAGTTTTTTTCTGATTGAGATGTAATTGACATATAACATCAGTTTCAGGTGTACAACGTAGAGATTCAGTATATTTATCTGTTGTGAAATGATCACCACAGAAAGTCTAGTTAACATCCATCAACACACTAGTTACCAATTTTTTTCTTGTGATGAGAACTTTTAAGACCTACTCTCTTAGCAACTTTTAAATATACAGTACAGTGTTATTAGCTGTAGTCACCATGCTGTACCTTACATCCCCAGGACTTACTTATAACTGAAAGTTTGTATTTTTTGACCCCCTTTACCCATTTTGCCCCCCCCGCCCCCGCCTTTGGAACCACCAATCTGTTCTCTGTATCTGTGACTTTAGGTTATTTTTAGATTCCACATATAAGTGAGATCATACAGTATTTGTCTTTTCTTTATCTGACTTATTTCACTTAGCATAATGCCCTCAAGGTCCATTCATGTTGTTGCAAATGGCAAGATTTCCTTTTTTATGGCTGAATAATATTCCTTGGTATATATTTAACACACATTCTTTATCCATTCATCCATTGGTGGTCACTTAGGTTGATTCCATATCTTGGTTATTGTAAATAATACTGCAGTGAACATAGGGGTGTAGATATCTTTTCGATTTAGTGTTTTGTTTTCTTCAAATAAATACCAAGAAGTGGAATTGCTGGATCATATGGTAATTCTATTTTTAATTTTTTGAGGAACCTCTATGCTGTTTTCCATAGTGGCTGCAACAGTTTACATTCCCACCAGCAGTATACAGGGGTCCCTTTTCTCCACATCCTTGCCACACACTTGTTAGTCTTGTCTTTCTGATAATAGCCATTCTGCCAGGTGTGAGGTGATATTTCAGTGTGGTTTTGAGTTGCATTTCCCTGATGATTAGTGATATCACGCCTCTTTTTCATGTACCTGTTGGCCATCTGTATGTCTTCTTTGGAGAAATGTTGATTCAGATCCTCTGCCCCTTTTTTAATTGGATTGTTTTTTGCTGTTGAGTTGGATGAGCAATTTATTTTGTCATTGAGAAAGATTGTGTTTTATTAATCTTTAATTGAGAAATGGACTGTCTTTCATGTTACAAAATCTGAATTTCCATCCTCACAAATGCCTTCTGTGACACACATCACGTAAAGGAATGCTTGCTTTTGTGTTTTGTGAATGAGTGTGTCTGGCGACTGAACACACTGCATTGTGGTCTGTTTACAACAACAAACGTGGTTGGGTTGAAGGGCATAAATCCGAGACGGCTTTCTACGACAGCCTGCTGTCCTTCTTTGGGCCTGCCCAGGCTCCTGTCACACCTGCTGCCGTGAGCGGGGCTTCCTCCTTCTCCTTGAGCTCCTTGAACTGCCTGTTGTCCCACGTTCCGAGAATTGGCAGAGTGTAATTGTGCATTTTTTGCTTTGAGTTGCATGTTAAGCATCTTTTCCTTGGCCTTTACGTTCTTCCTTGGATTGCCTCCGTGCGTTTGTTTCTGTCATTTTGAACCTTATAGCACTGTCCAGAGAGAATTTTCTGTGACGATGGGAATGTTCTGTATCTGTGCTGCCGGTGTGGTGCCACCAACACACGTGGCTGGTGTGACTGAGGAACCGAGGTTTCCTTTTGTTTGCTGGTGGTTACTTCATGCGTCTGAGCCCCTGGTCTCCTGGCCACTGTCCCGGGTGAGCAGCACTCACACGTGGTGGAGTGGCCTTGCCCCTATGCGGTGTGCTCTGCCCTGGGTGAGCACCGGCTTTAGTCTGAATGTCTGTTGTTCTCGGTCGTTTAGCTTGTGCCATAACAAATAGCACAGACGGCAGCTTAGACAACAGACGTTTGTCATCTCAGAGCTGGAGGCTGGGGCTCTGAGCTCAAGGTGCCAGCAGGGCTGGTTTCTCCTGAGGCCTCTCTGCTTGGCTTGCAGGCAGCCGCCCTCTTTCTGCCTCTTCCCATGCTCATCCCCCTGTGCATGTGCACCCCTGGTGTCTCTGTCTGCAAATGCAG
The DNA here is from genome assembly GCF_057802395.1 of Ceratotherium simum simum. NCBI lineage: Eukaryota > Metazoa > Chordata > Mammalia > Perissodactyla > Rhinocerotidae > Ceratotherium > Ceratotherium simum. The sequence goes on along the minus strand of NC_141926.1, from coordinate 732,939 downwards.
TCACGTTCTGAGGTGCTGGGGGTTAGGACTTCAGCATAGGAATTTTGGGGGACACCCCACTTGCTTCTTCCTGTCACAGATTGCTTCCAGTTTTGCATGTTAACGTCCTTTTGTATAAATATCTGCGTACATGTGCTGATTTCCTAGGGGCAGGAGTGTGGTGGACGGCACTGCCCTTCCTTTCACTTCTCCCCCCGCCACCTTCCCAGTGGGCGTGGTGCCGGGTGCTGCAGCGAAGCCTCCTGGTCCTCATGGGTCCGTCTCTGTGTCCACTGCTCTCTACTGCCCTGTAGTGTCCTGCCCTGCCCTCTGGGTCTCCTGCTCACTGCTGTCCTGGGATGGCCCTGCTCTCCCGTTCCCCTGGTCCTTCCCCTCTGGCCGGCCCCACGCCCTGTGCTACCGGGGGAGCAGGTGTGCATCAGTCTGCGTTTACTCCCTTTCTTTGCTGCACCTGTTCCCTTAGCAGAGTGTAAAAGGGCGTGTGGGGGGCACAACCTGGGCCTCGCACGTCTGAGAGCTTGTTTCGTTCTCACGTGTGTTTGACGGGATGTTGCGTTTGGAAGGTGGTTCTCCGTCGTCTCTCCCCGTGATTTTCCATTCCTGTGCTGCTTGTGCTTCCAGCAGCTCTCGGGGCCCCTCTTTGTTCTCTGGAGTTCTGAGACGGCTGTTTGTCTGTCTGTGTGTGTCCGTTTCTCGTGCTAGAAACAAGGAGGTGCCGTGAATCTGAGACTCCTCCTTCGCTTCTGGGAAGTCTCGTGCTATTCTATTTATTTTGATAACTTTTCCTCCATGTTCTTTGAAACTCCTGTGAGCTTCATGCTTGACCTCAAGAATGAAGCCACCAGTTTTCTTAAATTTTCATTTCTCATCTTATGTTGCTTTTGGTTCTACTTTGTGAGTAGGAGATGTTTCTATCCTTACTCTTCTAATTCTTCAGTTGAATTTCTTATTTCCATTATCATTTTTAATTTCTAGGGGCTTTGCTTTCTTCATCTGTGTTCTTTTATACGTCCTCCTGTTCAGCGTCGTAGTTGGAATGTTTTGCTCACCCCTCTGAAGACAACAATTAGTGTAAAAGGTTTCTTGTGCCTCCTGTGTGTCCCTGCTGTCCATCTGTTTGTCTGTGTCAGTCTCTGTGTTGTGTTGGATGTAGGCGTTCCCTGTGTCGGTGACCCATGGCCATTCCTTCACGGGAGGTATGAGGCACCATCAGGTCTTGGGGTGCCCTCTGACCAATGTCAGAGCTCTACTTTGGGGGGCTGCATGTTGGGCTCCCCTCCCGGGGCCATTTGGTCTTCCTCAGCCTCCTGCTGGGGTACCTGTGGAGAGGGACCCCTGAGGAGAGGGGCCCGGGGGCTGTGCTACATCCCACCTTAGTCAGCCAGGTCCTCACCACTTCCTGCACGCCCAGTCTCCCTGGTCCACAGCCCCTGGGGGTGGGCTGCAGTCGCCCCCATCGCCCCTGCTCCTGCCTCCCGGCCTCCTGGGCATCTGGGCAGCTCACATGTGGCTCTTCTCCTTCTCTTCTGTAAGCCAGGAAAGTTCAGCATCCAGTGATTTCTGTCTTCCAAGTTGGTCAACTTTGATTCGTTTCTTCCCAAAGGTTTATAAACTAAATTGTTTCCTCTTGAGCCAGCCCTGATGACCTAGTGGTTAAAGTTTGGTGCTCACTGCTCCAGCAGCCCTGGTTCGTTTTCCGGGTGCGGAACCACAGCTCTTGTCTCTTGGTGGCCATACTGTGGCAGTGGCTCACATAGAAGAACTAGAAGGACTCACAACTAGAATAAACAGCCATGCACTGAGGCTTTGGGGAGGGCAAAAAAAAGATTGGCAACAGATGTTAGCTCAGGGCAGATCTTTAAAAAAAAAAAATTTTTTTTCCTCTCATTTTAGTCATATTTCAGGAAGGGGGGAAAATAAAGTGATGGAGTGTGTGTCTGTTTAACCAAAAATCCAGTGTGTATGTATGCAGTGTGTGTGCGTGCAGTGTGTGCGCGTGCGTGTGCGTATTTACAGTTTTGACCTGCCGGTGGCTTGTTCCCCCTGAGGGAGCCTGGCTGAACGTCCCAACATGGTGTGGGAGCCCCTGCTTACCCCCCGCCCCGCTGGACGTGGCCACAGCTTGTGAGGTCCTCACCTGATCGCTGTCTCATTTCAGCTTGCGCTGCCTTAGTTAAGATGGAGGTTGACTCGGCACTTACTCATTGACTGTTCCGTCTGTTTTATGCTTTGGCTTCTGCACCTTTGCTGTTGTATGTGCCCTTTTCTCTGGTTCAAGTCCCCACTCTGCTCATGTTTGGACTTAGCTGTGCATATTTTCACACTTGCTGCTGGGCCCACGTCTGCAGTGGGAGTCCTTCCCCTTGCCCTCGGCTCTTTGTCCCCATTCTCAGAGCGTCACAGTATTTTCCTGTGTTTTCGTCTGGTTCTTTTAAAGTCTTTAATTTTAGTTTTCATTCATCTGGAACTTAGCTGTTGTCTGGCGGGAGGTGTCGGCTCTAAGTTTATTTCCTTTTCCTTTCTTTTGTTTTTTTTTTGGTGAGGGAGATCAGCCCTGAGCTAACATCCATGCCAATCCTCCTCTTTTTGCTGAGGAAGACTGGCCCTGGGCTAACATCTGTGCTCATCTTCCTCCACTTTATATGGGACGCCGCCACAGCATGGCCTGGTAAGCGGTGCATCGGTGCGTGCCCGGGATCTGAACCCGGGCCGCCAGCAGCGGAGCATGTGCACTTAACCGCTATGCCACGGGGCCGGCCCCTGTTTTCTTTTTCTAAAACGTGAGTCGCTCTTTCAGGCCTGACTCGTTGAATTTTTTCTTCCAGTTTGAAACATGACCTTTTTGTGTACTTAGTTGTCACAGGGACATGAGTCTGTTTCTGGACTCAATTCTTCTCATCTGTCAAGTTTTTTATTCCTGTAACAATATAAGAATTTAAGTTATGACTTAAAAGATAATTTGAGCTCATTGGGAGCTTGAAGTTTAGGTTAATGTGACTTTTCTGTGAGTTTTCAGGAAAATGGATTTACTGGTTGCATTTTAAAGGAAACAGGAAATGTTGAAGCTTGCACTGAGCACTCCATCCCTCCTTCCTCCCCCCTTCCTCCTTCCTCTCCCCTCCCTCCCTCCCACTTTCCTCCCTCCCTCCTTCCCTCCTTCTTCCCTCCCTCTTTGCTTCCTCCCTGCCTCCCTCCTTCCCCTTCCCTCCCTGCCTCTTTCCTCCTCCCTCCTTCTTCCTTCCTTCCTTCCTTCTTTCTCTCCTCCCTTCTTTCCTTTCTCCTTCCTTCCTCCCTCCCTTCCCACCTCCCGCATGAGGATGCTGGGCAGGCCCTGTTATCAGGGCTGGTTGCAGCAGCCATCAGAGACCCTGCCCTGGGGGAGCTCCTTCCTCATGGGGGTGGGCCCCAGGTCATGAGCAGGCCCAGCATTAGCTCTGGAAGGGGAAGTACAGGGGAGGGTGATGCGGAGGAGGGAGTGAGGGGGCTCAGGAGTGAGCTGAGTGGAGAGACCTGGGAGCCCCCACAGGGGAGCAGGGTGCCTCTGGCTGAGGCCCTGGCCTGTGTAGCTGGTCACAGAGGCCATGTGGCCTGTGAAGGACAAAAGGGAGTAAGCCAGAGCCTGACCCTAGGAAAGGGAGGGCGAGGGACGAGGGTCCATTGGGCAGGGTCTGCTTGCAGCTCAGCTCCAGAAAAGTTCTGGTCAGGCTCCTGGGAACAGCCTGCCTGGCGTTCCTGTGTCCAGTGCTCAGTGTTGGCCACGGCGAGTGTAGCGAGGGTGTGAGGAGGATTCATCGACTCCGTGGCCTGTGAGCTGCAGTAGAGGGTGCCCTCCTTCTCTGGGCTGCTGGCAGCATTTCCATGAGGTAGTCCTTCTGGAGGTGAGGTGTTGGGGCAGGGAGAGACAGCGTGAACTGCGCGGCCTAGTGAGGGTTACCTGGTTGGCAGGGAGTAAGTAACAAGGCACGGAGGCTGTTAACACGTTTCCTCTGTGTGATTTCCCCACAGGAGAGCCTGTGTCTGGACACACCATTAGAAGAAGACCACCGGGGCCGAGTCACAGCAGTGAAGTCCTCTCCAGAAGTCCAGCAGGAGGCGGAACTCACAGGGGCCCGGGTGTTGGAAAGGGAGCAGCATGCAGGGCTCTCGGAAGAGTCTGGCCAAGGTGTGTGCCCTGTGGTGCTGCCCTCGTTGGCAGGCGTCTGGCCTGCGGCAACGTTTGGTGGGAATGTCGGGCACCTCGGCCATGATTGACTCCACGTGAGTGGTGATGTGGGTACGCTGGCCCTTTACTCTGCAGTGCTGGTGCTGGAGGCCTCCCCGGGGGGTGTCCTTACGTGGGCGGCTCAGAGTATGTCAGGAGAGGGCCCAACTGGGCGCAGCACTGGGGTTGTGGGAGACTGGGGCGGCCAGGAGGTGGCTGATGGAGAAGCTGTGGTCATCCCATGGGTGCGGCAGATGGGGACGGGCAGTGGCCTTGCTGCTGAGGAGAGCAGGTGTAAGGCCAGCCCCGGATGCCGATTCCAGGAGAGACACCCAGACACCTGATTTCCTAGCTCTGTCCCCCTGGGGGTGAGCGCTGTTGCCGTCCCTCGTAGAGCTGAGGAGGGAGGCAGAGGGTCCCGCTGTGAGGGCGTGGCAGGGTCACGGTCCATGCCGGGGTGTCTTGGTTGGGCTCCCTCAGAGCTGGGCAGGGCAGGCCGAGAGGAGGACCGTGCCCCCGAGAGCCGAGGTCACGCTACGCTTGTCTGCCCCTCACTGTTCACCTTTCTGCGTGAGAAGTGCCCCATGGCCATCACGTGATGTGCTACCTCACTGGGCACCGGTGCCCGTGTACTCACCCTCGGCTTGCTCTCGCACCCAGGAAGGTGGCAAGCCCTGGAATAGTTCGGAAGGGCCTGGCCCAGAACTGTGCGTCCCCCGTGGCTGGTAACAGTCACCTGATACACAAAGTAAAGGAGCACACTGGGTGGCGGGTTGGTGTGGATGACTCAGGACGGGTTTGTGAGGGGCCAGCCGCAGGGCGTGTCATCTGGGGGTGGGGCACAGTGACCTCTGGGCCGACAGTTGGTGTGTGGTGTCCACTTCTGACACTGCACTCACCGGGAATTTTCAGAATCTAAGTGTCTGTGTTGTCTAAGGCGTTTGAAGGAAAGTGTCCTGTCCATGTTGTGTGGGTGTCCTCGAGGGTCGTGCCTGACTGTCCTCCCTGCTTCCTTGTCCCCTCGCAGAGCGTGCTCGGGTCTGTCTCAGGTATGCGCAGGACACAGCCTTGGAGGTGGAGACGGAGGTGGCAGCCAGAGTCTTGAGTTTGGAAACCGAGCACAAGGTTAAACTCTCACTTCTTCAAACAGAGCTCAAGGAAGAAATTGACCTCTTAAAAATAGAAAATAGAAATTTGCAGGAGAAGTTGCAGTATGAAACTCGCCTGAAAGAGGACTTGGAGAAAGTAAGTTGTGACTCCTCAGAGCGAGGCGCTCCTGCCCACTTCCATGTGCGGCTCATGGGCCTCCTGTGAACAGGCGGCCTGTGCCAGCCGGGTGGTTAGGATGTCGGTCCACACAGTCCTTGAGCTCCATCCGTCCCACCACCAGGAGCAGTGTTTGGTTAGTGCCTTCCTCAGTCGGGAAAGGATTCCACTCTGAGCCGAGGCCAGAGTTTTGACTCCTTGTTCTTGCTCTTTCCACCTGCCTCCAGGGGTAGGGGAACTGGCCGGGCATCCTCAGAGGGGCTCCAGGAAGAGGCTTGAGCCGGGGGGTTGGCGCATGGCCACCTGCAGGCCTTGTCCACCTCAGTGTCTCCAGTGGCGTCCCGAACCCCCGGGCTCTTCCTGCTGACTGTTGGTCATGCAGCCACAGAGAGCGCACAGCGCGAGTGCACGCTGAGAAATACGTTATAGCACATAAACCTTCACTAAGTTATTCATGAGCTTCATTATACAGCAGTGCAGGCAGGGCATGGATTTATCACTATGTTGGAATAATAGAATTAAAGTGACTATAATTCTTTTGATTTTTTTCATGTGTTCTAAGCTGTATTCCCTCCACTTGGTGCTTGTGCCCGATCTTCTCACCCATGTTCTTCCTTGTGAGGGTCTTCTTGGATTTTCACTCTCCATCAAAACAAAGTTTCATAGGAAGCTGTTGTTACCTGCAAGTTTGATCACACGTTATTCCCAAAACTAAGGCATTGTGAGAACTTGGAGCAAAGTAGAGTGAAGGAAGGAGCTTTGTGGAGGCTGCGAGGGCTGGCCATGTCGGGGCTGCCATGGGGGCTGCAGTGCGTTTGCTGGTGGTCTGCCTGCTGTGTCAGCACTAGCCTCAGGCACTGCTTATCGAAGGACAGACTTGATGTTCAGGTGTGTGTATATGTGGTTCCTGGACCACCGTTTTATCAACCTATATCAATTATTGAGAGAGGGGTGTGGAACTGTTTCTCTCTCCCTTTAGTTCTGTCAATTTGTTTTTTTTGTGTGTGAGGAAGATTGTCCCTGAGCTAACATCCGTGCCCATCTTCCTCTACTTTGTATGTGGGACACCACCGCAGCATGGCTTGACAAGTGGTGTGTCGGTCTGCGCCCAGGATCTGAACCTGTGAACCCCGGGCTGCCGAAGCGGAACACACGAACTTCGCCACCCTAGTTCTGTCAATTTTTACTCTAAGTATTTTGAAGCTCTGTTGTTTCACACATACACATTTATGATTGTTATGTCTTCCTGAAAAACGTACTCTTTCATCATTCATGAAATATCCCTTTTCTCTCCTGTAGTGTCTTTGTATTGAAATCTACTTTCTTGTGTATGACTGTAGTCATTCTAGCCTTTCTTTGCGCTTTGTTTGCAAGGGGTACCTTGTTCCTGTCCATTTTACTTTTGATCTGTTGAGAGTAGCTGCCCGGAGCTCGTGTCAGACCCTGCAGGTTAAGGGCTCAGCCTCGTGAGACTGCACCGCTTCTGTCTGACGTGGCTACAAAGTCAGAACGTTCCATGCTCCCCAGGTTTAATCATTTGCTAGAATGGCTCACAGAACTCTGGGAGATAGTTTACTTCCATTTATCAGTTTACTTCCATTTATCAGTTTGTTGTAAAGGCTGTAAACAGGAACAGCCAAATGGAAGAGATGCACAGGGCAGGGTGTGGGGGCACGCAGCTTCTGCGCCCTCTTTGTGCATGCTGCTGTCCCAGCACCTCTAGGTATTCACCAACTTGGAAGCTCTCCGAACCCCATCATTGAGGGTTTTTGTGGAGGTTCCGTTACGTTGGCATGATTGAATAAATCATCGGCCATTAGTGACTGAACTCAATCTTCAGCCCCTTTCCCTACCCTGGAGGTTGGGGGTGGGCTAGAAGGTCCAACGCTCTGCTCAGGTGGTGGTCTTTCTGGGGACCAGCTCCTGCCTGAAGCTGTCTAGTCATCTCATTAGCATACAAGAGACCCTCTTATCACTCCAGAGACTTCAACGGTTTTAGCAGCTGTGTGCCAGGAACTGGGAACAAGACCAAACATTTATTTTTTTATTATGTTACACATATGGACAGCATATAGTTGGGTACTTCTTTTTAATCCATTCTGACAAACTCTACCTTTTAATTGGAGTGCCTAGTCTGTTAACATTTTGTGTCATAATTGATATGGTTGGACTTAGGTCTGCCATTTTACTATTAGTTTTCTACGTGTTTCATCTGTTTTTCTTGGTTTTTTTTCTTTTTTTTGTTCCTCTGTTCCTTCTTTCTTGCCTTTTTGATTATTTGAATATTTTTTAGAATTGATTTTAATGTTTCTCGACTTCTAAGTTATACTCTTTGCATTATGCTTTTAATAGCTGTTCTGGGGGCTAGAATATAGATTCTTTTCACAGTCTGCTTAGGGCTAATGTTGTGGCATTTCATGTGAGCTTTAAGAGTCCTATGATGGTGTGGGTGCGTTTGTCATCTCCTCTTTGTCTTTTATGCTCTAATTTTCATGTGTATTACATCTCCTGTTGTAAACTCTACAATATGATAAGTTTTGCTCTGAACAGTCGTATGTACTTGAAAGAAATTAAGAGGAAAAACAGTCTTACATTTACCATTCACAGTGCTCTTCATTTCTTCCGGGAGATCTGAGTTTACATCTGGTGTCACTTCCCTTCAGCCTGAAGAATTTCCTTTATTTAGCATTTCTTGTTTTGCAGATCTGCTGTACAAGTTTTCTTTTAGCTGAAAAGTCTTTATTTCACCATCATTCTTTTTTTTTTTGTGAGGAACATCAGCCCTGAGCTAACATCCATGCTAATCCTCCTCTTTTTGCTGAGGAAGATTGGCTCTGAGCTAACATCTATTGCCAATCCTCCTCTTTTTTTTTTCCCCAAAGCCCCAGTAGATAGTTGTATGTCACAGTTGCATATCCTTCTAGTTGTTGTATGTGGGACGCGGCCTCAGCATGGCTGGAGGAGCGGTATGTCGGTGTGTGCCTGGGATCCGAACCCCGGCCGCCAGTAGCCGAGCGCGCGCACTTAACCGCCAAGCCATGGGGCCGGCCCAACCATCATTCTTTTTTTTTTTTTTTTAATTTTATTTATTTATTTTTCCCCCAAAGTCCCAGTAGATAGCTGTACGTCATAGCTGCACATCCTTCTAGTTGCTGTATGTGGGACGCGGCCTCAGCATGGCCAGAGAAGCGGTGCGTCGGTGTGCGCCCGGGATCCGAACACGGGCCACCAGCATCAGAGCACGCGCACTTAACCGCTAAGCCACGGGGCCGGCCCTCAACCATCGTTCTTGAAGAATATTTTTGGTACATGTAGAAGTCTGGGGTGACAGTTGTTGTTCAGGATTTAGAGATATTGTTCCTTCTAACCTCCTTGTTTCTGATGAGAAGTCAGTGATCATTCAGTCTGTATTTCCCTGAGTGTAATGTGTCATTTTCTTTTGGCTCCTTCAAAGATTTTTCTCTTGATCTTTGGTTTGCAGTCATTTTGCTATGATATGCTAGGTGTGATTTTCTTTGACATTTTTTCTCATGAAATTCTTAAAAATTAGTACATAAAATTGTGAATATTTGAGAAAAGGAAACAGGGATCCTAAGAAACATAGTTAACTAAAAAACAAAAATTTAGAGCTGGCCTGGTGGCATAGTGGTTAAGTTCATGCACTCTGCTTTGGCTGGCTGGGGTTCGCAGGTTTGGATCCTGGGCACGGACCTATGCACTGCTCGTCAAGCCAGCCTGTGGTGGCGTCCCACATACGAAATAGAGGAGATGGGCAGAGATGCTAGCTTAGGGTCAGTCTTCCTCATAAAAAAAAATTTATACTAGATCTTATCTTTTCTTATTTATTAATGGTATTATTGAAATGGTGGTCTGTTTTAATAACTTAAAAAACATTCTCTACATTTATGTCTTTCACCAAATTTGGGAAATTTTCATTAAGTATTTTCTTCAGTTTTTTCTTTCTGCCTCATTCTTTCCTTGCTTTTTGGAATTCTATTTACATGGATGTTATATCTTTTGATTCCTGAAGTTTTGTTCATTTTATTGTTTCTAATCTTTTTCCCTTCCTGTTGGTTAAATTCTTTTGATCTTCAAGTTTACTGACTCTTTTCTTTTGTCATCTCTAATCTGCTTTTAATTCCATCCAGTGAATTTTTAAATTTCAGATATTGTGTTTTTCAATTCTACAATTTTGATTTGGTTCTTGTTAATAGTTTCTATATTTTTGCTGGGATTTTCTATCCTTTCATTCATTATGAGCATGGTTCCCTTTATGTCCATAAATGTAGTTGTGATAGCTGCTTTAAAATGTTTGTGTCACCTTGGGGTTGTTCTCCATTGGTTGTGTTTTCTCTTTAGTGTGGGTCATATTTCCTGTTTATTTGTATATCAACTAATTTTGGATTGTATCCTGGACATTGTGAACGACACATTGTGGAGACTCTGGATGCTGTTATGTTCCTCTGAAGAGTATTGATTCTTTGTTTCAGCGGGCAGTTAACTAGGCTGGATTCAGATTCTGCGCTCCGTCTTCTTTGTGTTGGGCTGCAGTGTAATGTTCAGTTCTTTTAGCCTTAGCTGGCCTGCCCTTGGAGTCTGCCCACACATGTATGGATGAGGGATCAGCCTGAGGTTTTGGCTAGGTTTGTTCACAGATTTTGCAGCTTTCGCTCCCTGCTTCTGTCCCAATGGGATTTCCCCTTTCACTTTCCAGCTTCTCTGTTCAAAAAAGTGAGATTATGGGATTTCTGTGTGCATGGCACAGACAGATAAATCACTTAGTGCCATTTTTTCTTCTGGGTGTCAAACCCCTCTCCATGATCTGCCTGCTTTTGGATGCTCTCCTGGGCCTTCATGTAGTTTCTTATATTTTTATCCAGAATTTATAACTGTTATCTCTAGGAGGGTTGGTCTGATTAGAGCTTCTCAGGCGTCACCAGAAGCAGGGCCTAAACTTTATTTTTAATAACTTAGTTTTTCAATGAAGAGTTGAGGTCAATCTTACATACCTTTTTTGGTTTTGTTTTTTTTGATGATGTTCAGTACTTGATTGACCTACTTTCTTTCCTTTATGAAAATCAGGATATTTCCTTGCGTTCAGCTTTCTGATTCATCTCCCTTTTCATAAGGTACCTTTAAAAGTGTTAATTTTAGCTCACCAGCCTCTTGCTCAAGTTCCTTGTATATCCTGGAATATAAATTGTGCAAGCCCAGAGACATGAACTCATTACACTGCTTGCTGTTCTTGCTCAGACTTCTAATCTCCTTGCTGATGGTGGTTCCGCTCTGTCTGGGGCAGTTGGCCTGTCCCTTGACAGAAGACCCATGACGTGTCTGATTTTCCCCTGTTGCCGGTCCTGGCACAACAAAGGCCTCCAGCCCCACCTTTGTGTGCTGTATTCCTGTGTGTATGTGTTCAGTTCAGGTGGTTTTGGGGCCAGCTCCAGAGATAAGGAACAGTTGGTTCTAGGTGCCAGGATGTGGACACATTTTACTTAAGCAGAGAGTTATAAATTTGTTCATTTTAGGTTCCTTGTATTCCCATCAACATAAGAAACATTCCTATTGCTCTGATCAGCATAATGCCTGTATGTTGTGGAAGTTTCGCTGTCTTTAGAGGTGGATTTGGGTCATTGCTGCCAGTAATCTTTTCATTGAATTTTTTCCTTCTTAATCAAAACTATGTTATCTGTAGGTAAAGCATAATTTAGTTGAAGATCACCAGGAAGAACTGAAGAAAGCTAAGGAGAAGATTCAGCTAATGCAACAAGAATTCAAAGAAAGAGAAGCAGAGTGGAAAGTTACAAATGAGGACCTAAAGAGAAAAGCTGAAGAGAAGTTAACACTGATGCTCCTTGACCTGAGAGAACAGGCGGAGTCTGAGAAGCGGTCACTAATAAACAAGTTTGAGCTTCGAGAAATCACAATGAGACAACTTCAGGACCAGCAGGCGGCCCAGATCCTGGGCCTGGAGGGGTCCCTGATGGAGCAGCAGGGCCGCCTGCGGCAGCTGGAGCTCGGGCTTGCAGGGGACGAGTCTCTGCAGTGCAGCCAGTGCGGCCGGGAGCCAGGCGGTGGTCTAGCCCCCACAGACCAGGACCGGGAGCTCGCCACGCTCCGCCTGAAAGAGGACTGTGCCTTCCAGCTAATGTTGGCCCAGAACAGGTGGGTGATGTTCTTGTAGCAGTGTGTTAAGTTGGGAGCCATCTGCCAGGTCCCCATGTGAGACCTGATCCCGAGACACCCAGCAGAGAGCAAGAGGCAGGTTCCCTGGGAAGACGTGCTGTTGTCTCTCAGTAGGGCGAGAAGGTCTGCAGAGAGGTGGAGCAGAGTGTGGGCGTCCTGAGTGCTGGACACTTGGTGTTCAGGACAGAGCTACGGGTCCCGTAACTGAGACGTGCTGGCCAAAACAGCGTCCAGATTCTTCCTTTGGAGTCCTTGTCTCCTTGATGGACACTACTGTGCATGCATGTTTCACATCATTTTTGTTCTTTGCAGAACTTCAAACATCATTTATCACAAGGACATGCAGTTTATCCACACAAGTTTTTTGTGTTTTTTAAACTCAAATAGATATTTAAAAAAAAATTTTTTTTTTTCTAAAATATATACATACTTCCCTAAAGTTTTAAATAGACTTAGGACATGATTTCATCCTTTGCCTCTGTTGGTGCTGACACTTTTTGCAGACTTGGGGCGTAATGGCCAGGGGTGTTTGTGAGTCTTGGGGTCATCAGACCTGCTCTTGGTTCTGCTGCTGCTTGTGTGTCAGCTGCTCCCCAGCATCATGAGGTGCAACAGCTTCTGCAGTGGGGTCTGAGAACTCGAGTTCGCATCCTGGCCCCCACTACATCTGAGCTGGATGGACATGGGCACAATGCTCAACCTCACGAGACCTTAGGGCACTCCCTGTGCAGTAAAGGTTAAATGGGGTAGTTTATGGAAACGCTTTCATGGTATCTGGTGCACAGTTAGCACATAAAAATCATCGCAGCCCGTTATCTGTGTGAACTTACCAAGGCACGTCACCAATGTATCATGTGTGCCTGGTAGAGATGCCAGGCTCTTCCCAGTTCCTAGTGGGATTCTGGGTGCCGTAATTAGAAGTGAGTCTTCCTGCCGGCCTCCGTTTTTGCCAGGCAGCACCACTTATGGCTGTTTTTAATTTATGTCCCTTAATTCACAACTGAAGAGTTTTCTTAGGTCTTTTGAATGCTCTTTGCGGCCCCGTGGGCTCCCGTAAGCCGTGTGCCGCCCCTTCCCTGTTGAGGTCCTTCTCACCGTGAGTGAACAGTCATGCCTGCTTTGCCATGGTGTCTGTCGGAAATGTGTATGTGGTTTCTTGGTGTAGATCCTGTGTCTTTCACTTCAGTCTATGGCCGGGGATGCCTGGGCTCTGGCCTCAGAGCTCCTCTGGCCTCATGTGGCCCCTTTACTCTCCACTTACTTCTGGTGGTGGTGCTCAGACCACATGTGGCGGAGGGAGAAGGAGTCACAATAGTTAAATCCAGGAGTGATAATCTTCCCAGCAGACGTAGTGTTTCCTATAGGAAATGTGAACAGGTATTTCAAAGTGAGGTTGGTGCTTTTATGACTGCATATTTTGCTGTTTGTGTTCACTTTGCATGTCATCCCAGGTTTTTAGAAGAACGTAAAGAAATCACAGAGAAATTCACTGCGGAACAAGATGCCGTCCTGCAGGAGGCCCAAGAGAAGCATGCTAGCGAGCTCCAGCTCCTCCAGGAGAGACACCAGCAGCACGTTCTGTCCTTGACGACGGAGCTCCAGACCAAACACCAGTCTGAGATTGATGAACTGAAGGCTTCATTCGAGAATGAACGGTGGGCTCTTTCAGAAGCTCGTGTAGCTGAATTGCAGACAAAACATGCTGCTGAAATCAGTACTTTGGAGATGAGACATTTGTCAAATCTGGATTCTTTGGAATCTTGTTACCTGTCTGAAATTCAGGCCATACGGGATGAGCATAGGCGGGCCCTAGAGCTGTTGCGAGTCGACCTTGAGGGACAACTGCAGAAAAAGGATTCTTCTCACCAAATGATTTTGGCTCAGGAGTTAGAGAAACTTAAACTGAAACATGCCGAAGAGCTTCAGTCTGCCAAGGACAGCCTGAGAATTGAAATGAGCACTCAACATGTGGAAAGTCGGAAAGCCCTGGCCGCTGAGCTTCAGGGGGCACAGGTGAGGCGTCGGGGTTGCTTTGCTCTTTCTCAGGACAGGTCTCTTCCTTGCCTGTGTGTTTCAGCTGCATGTTTGTGTGTGTCTGTGCAAGTGTGTCTCTGCACGCGTGTGTCTGCATGTCTCCTGCACTGCACTGTCAGTGCTAACTTTGGGTTTCCTCAGGTGGGTGTAGGACAGTGAGTTCTAAGGGTTTTCTTGGAGGCTCTTTGGTGAAGGCTTTGGATCTCTGGTCCTATAAAGATGTGCGTATGTGTGTGTGCACAGAATTCTGTGTACGATTTCGTTGGTTAGAGTGCTGCTCAAGGCTAGCCCCTGATCCCTGTGGTAAGACTTGGTTTCAGGGGCCTTGGCTCCAATTTTCCTGTTGTGCATATGGAGCTTCTGTTCTCCTTGATGGATGCTTCGTGAAAGTAAACCCTTCTGTCGTGTTTCAAGAGCAGTGACTGTCCCTTGGCGCAGGTACTGTAAGTTTTAGTATGAAAGGGAATTTCTGGAGAAGGCCCTGTTGTCCTGGGCTGGCACCTACCTTTCCTCATCTGCAGACCTGCAGCCCCTGTGTCTCAGGAATTTGGATGTGTTTATTTGGCCTAAAACTGTCTTGCCGCGTAGACTGAAGTCGCTGTGGGGTCTCATCTCCTCACAGTGCTTGGGGCTGCTCTGTCCGGTGCGGGCGCAGTGGGCGTGCCAGCCCGGGGGCAGACGGTGTCAGGTGCCGCCACATGCGGGGCGGGATGTGCACCTTTTTCCTAGGGTGGCAGTGGAATGATCTACAGCTGATGATGCAATTAAAAATTGCTATTCTGAAAAATTAGTACTTTGTCAAATATTTAAGAAGTAGATATTCCAAATTACAAAATAGGAAATCTAAGGCTTGTGTGAACACAAATACCAAGTGGAAATTGTTCACTGCCCAATTCAGACAAGCTTGATGAGACGTTCCCCAGAGGGTTTCGTGCTTCACTCCTTGTCAAGCAGCTCCAAAAGTTAGTTTATTGTTAGCCTCCATTCAGCTCTGTGTAAGATAGAAGGGAAAAGGTAACCTTGATTAATAGGTGTGATGGCTTCATTTTATGTTGCAGCTCTGCCTGTTGTGTGTAGTCTGAGGGTGTGCTCTTGAGAGAACTCCTAGAAAGCAGGGCACATTCAGGCTCCCTCTCCTGGTCACGGGCGTGGGCAGAGGGACGGTTGCCCATCGTGAGCCTCTGGTCTGTCCTTGCATTCAGACCTCAGGGCAGGTGTTGGGGCAGTCCCAGCCATAGGCTTCTCCTTTGGAGTGGATAGAGCCGCAGTGTCCTTTTGGTCTGAATTTAGAGAACTGTCTGATGATGCTGGGTGGTGCCCCTAGGCCGGCCGGCCCTCTCCAGCCGCAGGCCCTCAGATGTCAGTTTCAGTTTCCTACTATGCAGCCAGATCTGTAGATTTAAATTAGATTTTCTTGATTTATTTGGTTTGAAGAAAATGAAGTTCTAAAAGAATATTCAAGAGGGAGAAACATGTATATGTTTACATGTGAACACTAAGTGTTTTAAACACTGGCTTACTGTTATTATAGGTGGCAACGTTTGATTGTAGGAAGCCTGTGGAATGTTTATCACCTTGCAGAGAGGTGTGTGTGGGTGGTCAGGGGGCGTGCGGAAGCATGTGGGTGGTGGGATGGAGGCATGTGTGGGTGGTCGGGGAGGCGTGTGGAGGCGTGTGAATGGTGGGATGGAGGCATGTGTGGGTGGTTACACACAGCACATACACAGACACATGCATATCATGTGATTTTGCATACCATCCTCGCAGGCTTGTGCAACTCCAGGAGTCCATCTGAGGACCCTGGCTGGACATCCCGGAGGCCCTTCTGCTTCTGTGCTCTTAGATTTGAAATACTCATATTTCCCATGTCTTCTGGTCTTTCTGGGGGTGAGAGGATGAGAATCTATGTACATAGTGCTTCACTAATAATTGGTATTGTATGTGAAGCATCATGTACAAATTTATTGAGATTATAAATTTTTGTAAGTACTATTTCTATGGGGCTTTTTAAAAAGGACATGCTAATATCTCATTTTTAACCATAAAATAAAGCCCTAGCCTTTGCTCGGGTTTCCCAGGTTGGTTATCAGTGCTCTTAGGGGTGTGTATACATATCAGTTGATTTCTGAAATTAGTATTTAAACTGTTTTTTCACATGAAAGTTCCCAGAATGAGAATTAGAGGAGATTACAAAAATAAATGGAAACATAAAAACGAGCTTTATCCTCCTTTGTTTGGTTGAAAAGTCTGGCAGTTGGCATTTTTCTTGAGATTTGTTCTTTGGACTCTAAGTTGCCCTGAATCTGGCCGCTCTGAGTGAGTTTCCCATGTTTGAATGGATAAGAGGACAAAGGAGGAATCCATACACAGAAAGCTTGCACCCTCAAGATGGCTTAGAGAAACACACATGGCAAGACCCCAGCTAAGAACCAGAAAATACAGCTGGTCGTTGATTACATCACGTAAATACTCTTCTCTTCACAATGACGTCTTACTCAGATTTCATTAAAAGAAGATGAAGCCCCCTCAGTGTCTCTTCAGCCCCCTCAATGTCCCTTCAGCCTCCTAAGTGTCACATCAGCCCCCTTAGTGTCCCTTCAGCCCCCTTAGTGTCCCCTCAGTCCCCTCAGTGTCCCCTCAGCATCCCTTCAGCCCTCGCAATGTCCTGTCAGTTTCCCCTCAGTGTCCCTTCAACCTCCTCAGTGTCACCTCAGCCCCTTAGTGTCCCCTTAATGTCCCCTTGATATCGAACCCGGAGTGAGTTTGCTCACCTGTCATACAGCAAGCCAGTCTGTGACACTGGGTGTAGTGGAAGAAAATAGGAATTTTATTGCAAAGCACTGAGCAAGGAGAACGGGCAGCTAACGCTGTAATCCCAAACTCCCCGAAAAGCTATAAGCAAGGGTTTTTATTTGGGGTTTTATGTAGGGGAGGGGGAGCATGTGGCCTTGGGGGCTGAAGTTCTAAGAGTCCTCCGCACAGGTGTGACTGTGTTCTGTGTGTTGCATGCGGTGGATTTTTAGTCTTTGACATCTAAAGTTTACAGTCAGTCATTTTAGCTTCTCAGTGTTCCTGCAAGATGCTTAGTCAGGCAGCGGGCTGTCAGCAAGTTCCTGTCTTATCAGTGGTCCTCCCGCCTTCTGCAAGGCAAGCTCAAACTGGTTATTTTGTTTCCCACGTTAACTTTGTGGGTACAAAGCACAGTTTCACCCTAATCCAGGGAAATTGTAACTCCTTCATCCTCAGTGTCCACTCAGCCCCCTCAGTGTCCCCCAGCCCCATCATGTTGATGTCCTGAGGGGCCATCACAGAGGGTTCCAGTGGCCGCCAGGAAGACGCTGAGGTGCAGTGGAGGCTATGAGATGGACAAGCAGTCATCCTATCAGCACCTTCCTCATTCACAGTCATCCTTGTGAAAGGCATGTAATGCTGGGTGCTGGCAAGTTCCATGTGCCTGGCCCCCTGGGAGTCCTGTAAGAAGGATTCTTAAGACAGCCCCTCTTGAGTTGGGCACTCTTCCATGTGTCCGAGAGGCTGGAATTTACCTGTGGGGCAGACACCTGTGGCCCTGCTGTGCTGCTGTGGCTTGCAGATTGGGATTTGGTCGGAGCATCTCTGGATGACTTAGTGATCCCTGAGAGTGGACAGCTGTCCCCCTTCTCTCCTGAGATGCTCCCTTGAGACGTGCTGACATGCTGAGGGTGTTTACGTTTCATTCTCTATCTTCTCTGAAAAAATCAGATTCTGTCATTTGCCTTTTCCTAGTACTCACTGACTTACAGCCCTCCCTCTAAAGAAACTCTGTCCAATCACGGATTCATTTCTCCTGCCCATTTTATTTGTTGGTAACAAAAAGAGCCATACGCTTTTTGAAACTGTGTGTCATTTATGTTTTTTGTCTTAGCCTTTTTGTACTTCTGTGTTGACTATTGTCTGAATGCTCCTAGGGCATTTTGGAAGTATTTTTCTAGTTGTGGTACAAGTTTATTCAAGTAAGTTGTCCCTTTACTTTGCTGCTAAGGATGTGAGTGTTAGATACTCTTTAAGTTACCGTTTTTGTCTGACTGATTTCACAGAAAAAAAAATTTGGCTTATGGGAAGGTGGGATATGCTGTTTCTGCCCCTGTTTTATTTTAACTTTTTATTGGAGAAAATTTCAATATATACAGCAGTAGAGAGAATAGTTCAGTAAAACTCCATATCCAGCTACCCGGTGGGGTACTTGCCAATCTTAGTGCTCCCTCCACCCCCTGACTATTTTGAAGCAAATCCCAGACATCATGTGTTTTCATCTATAAATACTTAAGTATCTGTCTCTACCAAGTAAAGTCTTTTTTTCCCCTTAATATATCATAACTGATATATTATCTCCCCATAATCTGTTCTAGCCCAAAAAGTTAACAGTAATTCCCTAATTTCATCACATATCCAGCCCAAGTTCCATTCTCTTTCTGTGGTTGTTCAAATCAGGATCCACACAGGGCCTCATTTGCACTAGACCTGTTTTTATTGCTTCCTGTGATGTTGGTTAACATTTCTCCCTTATTCCTGGTAAACCTGTTGGTAGGTCTGTACCTGTGATCAGATTTAGGTCCCTGTCTTGGTGAGAATACTTCTAGGTGGTGGCTGTTCCTTCTGTGGTCTTCTCTCAGGCTTTACCTTGCAAACAGAACCTTGCTGGGTGTTTCCTGGGATTTCAGGGTCATTGTCCCCAAAATAGCAGGGACATGCTGTTCTTCCTCTGTGAATAGGTTTTATTTGGGCCACAAATATCTTTGCACCTGTTTGAAAAGCAGTGTCACTTATCAGAAGAGTTATTTAACATGCGTTTGTGAGGTGATTGGATTACTTTCCAGGTTACCGCCCTTTGGAGTTTGGTTGTGAGAAAAGTTCTCTGAAAACGTAAGCTTGATTTCTTTTTCTTAGAGATATGCTTCCCACGTTGGTAACATCCTTATCCTTATCCTCGTGTTGGTAACACTAAGCAGAGTTCTGGAATGCGGAAGTAATCTGCAGTATGACCAGTATTGATTCCTTAAGGCAATTTTATCTTTTCTTGGTTAAAAAAAAAAAAACTCAAATCTATTCATATGATAATTTTTGAAAATATTAAGAGAACCTGTGGATGGTTTAGATATAGTTTGAATGTCTTTAATTCATTATCAATTGAGTTTATTTTTATTACTACATTGGTATTTGTGCAGTACTACTTATTTTTTTCTTCTTTAGGCGTATCTATTATGTTTTCTTAATGATTAAAATATATGTATGACAGTTTCCCTATAATTCTGTGGAGTTTTAGAAAAACCTGAAAATAACTTTTTAAAAACATCTTTTTCTTATATTGACCGTACCATTTAGAACATGACAAGTTAAACAGAGTTTTACTCAAGGCTGGAAATAGAAGTGATCGTCTGTAAGGAGGTGTGTGGGTGGGGGAGTTGCATGAGTAAAGCCTCCTTTGAGCCTGTCCAGTCAGGTCGAGCAGTGGCCTGAGGGTGTGCATCCCGCCAGACGTCCGCCCCAGAGGTACTGGGCCCTCGAGGTGGAATGGCCAGATGCTGCCTACACCCTTACCTGAGTGCATACTGGCCGCCCTCCTGCCAGGGCTGCCCGCCCTTGAAGGTGCCTTGCCTGGCTCCTGAGTGTCTGGGTGATGCCGCCACGTTGGGCCTTTGCCTCTGTCAGGGTGCACGTCTGCAAAGTCCCACTCCAGGCCTGGGGGCACGCTGGGCAGGACAGGCATGCAGTGGCCCCGCTGCCCCTGCAGGTGCAAAGGTAGGATATTTCCTCATGCCCACAGTGCACATGGGACAGGTGTTTTGTGTTTCCTGTTCTCCTGCCTACCTTTAGCTATCTTGTTATACTTTGTGTGTCTCTGAAAACTGCCTTAAAATCCTTCCTGAAACAAAATGAAAGTTAAGAAATAAGTGATATGCTTCGCTTCCAGCTACCTTCACAAGTGCAGCTCTGTGTTGGAGGACCATGGTGCCTCATTGGGGCAGATGAGAAGGGGGCTTGTCATCAGTGGGGCTGGCTCTTTGATTGCCTTTCCCAGCCACGGTACCATATAGAATCCACCCTCCACCCTCTCTGTTGGTAGGCAGTGACACTGAGGCCCGGAAGGACCACACGGCCAGAGAGAGGCGGGCAGCGCCTGCTGGTCAGTGCTGCTATGTGTGCGGTGCAGAGCACAGGCGCCCTGGGACTCAGGGGTGGGGTTCCACAAGGGCCTGTTGGGCATTGGGTGCTCTTGGACTCCTACTCTGACCTCAAACGGACATTTGCATCTGTGCAAGACTTTTGCCTGAAGAAAGTGACCTGTGGCTCAGAGAAGTTTCCCAGACCACGTGTTTAAGCCCTCTACCTCTTCACCAGAGCATTTAGCAGGCGTAGTGAGCGTACGAGGTGTGCCCTCAGGACCCCTCGCTGAAGGTGCTGAGAGGGAGGTACGCTGTGCCCACATTGCTGGTCTGCTGTGATCTAGTTTCCAGCTTGGCTGGTGATCATGATTTATCATGTTTCTTGGGGGGTTTGCCTTTTCTCAGGTATTGATGTTTTCTTATTTTTCCCAGTGTTCTTCACTGTGTAGAAATATTTCATATGGGAGCTCTTTTGGGAGAAAGAGAGTGTGGCTCCTGTCCCTTGGCCTTGGCTCTGTGGTGCCTGTTGGCATTTTAGTTTTCTTGTTTTCACTGTGTTTTGTGGTTGGCAACCCACAGAACCAGCATCCTGGTCAAACCTGATTACTCTCAGGCTGCAGCTTCCTTCCTAGCTGTGAATGGTTCAGATCAACCCCATTCTTCCCCTCTAAGGTAGTTGTCTGGTATAAATGACATAATTAAAGCACTTTGGAAACTTTGCAATGTATCATAACTCAGAAGTTGCCCTTGAATGCTTCCTTTTAAAGGATTGAAATTAAATCTATTTCAGGAGAAAAAGTTTATGAGAATGATCTGTGTTAATTCAGAAATGGTCTCTAAAACTTGAAAATATAATTTTAGCGTTGTGTACCACACAAGCCCTGTTTTCTGATTATCACGGTTGAGGTGAGAATGCAGAGCCTACCAAGTGGCTCAGAGTTCTCTGTGAGCTCTGACCCGACCCTGTGTGTTACCACAGCGAACATATGTAGAAGAGTGAGCTCCGGTATCCATACCTGTCTGTGTGTAGGGTCGGGGCTCAGTGTTGGCTCTCCTCCTCCTCGTTCCAGCAGAGTGCCCTGCTTCCCGCAGAGCTCGAGGCCCAGTGCCCCGCTCTCCTGGCCCAGCTGGAGGAGGACAAGCAGCAGCAGCTCCCCTCTCAGGCAGAGACTGAGCTGCGGACGTGCCCGTCGGAAGCGTCACTTGAGCAGAAGACCGCACAGCTAAAGGTACTGGGGTTAAGAGTGATCTGTGTCATTGCTTGCCAGCCCTGGCAGTCTAGTGGTTAAGACTCGGTGCTCTCACCACGGCAGCCTGGGTTCGTTTCTGGTCAGGGAACCACACCACCCGTCTGTGGATTGTCACAGTGTGGTGACTTGCATGTTGCTGTGATACTGAAAGCTATGTCACCAGGATCTCAAATACCAGCAGATCACCCGTGGTGGACAGGTTTCAGTGGAGCTTCCAGACTCAGACTAGGAAGGAGGACCCGGCCATCTACTTGTGAAAAAATTGGCCACGAAAACCCTATGAGTAGCAGCAGAGCATTGTCTGATACAGTGCCGGAAGGTGAGAGGATGGCGCAGAAAGACTGGGCAGGCTTCCGCTCTGCTGTGCACAGGGTCGCCAGGAGTCGGAATCGACTCAGCAGCACTAACAACAGTTTTATTGCTGTCCTTTCTCATCTGCGAGGTAAATAAGAAAAGTTTATTCTAAATTAATTTTGATGAGCAAAATTAAAACAAAATAGTTGCATTTTTTTTGTGTGTGAGAAAGATCATCCCTGTGCTAACATCTGCCAATCCTCTTTTTTTTTTTTTTTTTTTTGCTGAAGAAGACTGGCCCTGGGCTAACATCCGTGCCCATCTTCCTCCCCTTTATATGGGATGCTGCCACAGCATGGCTTGCCAAGCAGTGCGTCAGTGCGCGCCTGGGGTCTCAACCAGCGAACCCCGGGCCGCCGCAGCGGAGCGTGCGCACTTAACTGCTTGTGCCACTGGGCTGGCCCCAAGTTTCATCGTTTTTGAAACTGAGATTTTTCTAGGCAACTTTTTTCATTTTTATATTTATTTATTTCATTTTTATATTTAAATTGGCTGGTCAGCATAGCTTTTCTGCTAAGCATTGTCATAAAATATTCCAACTGAGAAAGTTGGAGCCGTGTGCCTGGCTCTGGTGACTCAGCAACCACGTCAGGGCTCTTCTGGCTTTAATGATCCCGCTTTCACAGAAGGATGTCTGCAGGATGAATGGATACCTTCACTTCTCATGATAGTTGTTCTCGTAGGTTTGTTTTGTTTTTTGTTTTTTTATTTATTTATTATTTTTTTTTTTCCCCTAAAGCCCCAGTAGATAGTTGTATGTCATAGCTGCACATCCTTCTAGTTGCTGTATGGGGGACGCGGCCTCAGCATGGCCGGAGAAGCAGTGCCTCAGTGCGCGCCCGGGATCCGAACCCAGGCCACCAGCAGCGGAGCGCGCGCACTTAACTGCCAAGCCACAGGGCCGGCCCTGTTTTGTTTTTTAATGACAGCTTTATTGAGATATAATTCACACGCCATAAAAATCAGTCTTTTAAAATATACATTTCAGTGGTTTTTAGTTTATTCACAAAGTTGTGCAACTATCACTGCTGTCTAATGCCAGAACATTTGCATCCCCATGAAAAGAAACCCCTGCACATTAGCATTCTCTCCTCTCTGTCTGCCCCTGGCAACCAGTGATCTACTTTCTGTGGATTTGCCTTTTCTGGACATTTATAGAAATAGAATCATACAATATGTGCCATTTTGTGTTTGGTTTCTTTCATGGAGCATGGCGTTTTCTAGGCCCACATATGTGGTAGCGTGTATTAGTACTTGCTGTTTGCTTTCCATGTATCTTATGTCTCTTTTGTTCCTCTAATCCTCCATTATTGCCTTTTTTTCATTTTAATTTCCTTGATGTTTATTTTTCTATATCTTTTTTCGAGTTATTTTCTCATTGTTTACCGGGGATTACAATGAACACCTTACAACAATCTAGTTCAGTTAATGCCAACTTAGTTTTAGTAGTTTACAAAACTGTACTCTCACATAGCTTCATTTCCTCCTCCCTCCTTTGTGCTACTATTGTCATACAAAGTGCATCTGTTTATATTTTTTGCTCATTGCTATATGCAGTTGTCTTTTAAATCAAATAGGAGGAAAAAAGAATTACAAATGAAAACTCCATTTATTTTGTCTTTTATAATTACCTGTATGGTTACCTTTACCAATATTCTTTGTTTCTTCCTGTGGACTCAAGTTAATGTCTAGTGTTCTTTAATTTTAGCCTGAAGGATTCCCTTTAGTATTTCTTCAGGGCAGGTCTGTTAGTGACAAATTCTCCCAGTTTTTATCTGGAAATGTCTTAATTTCTCACTGATTTTGGGTAGTTTCCTGGATATAGAATTCTTGGTTGACAGTCTTTTTCTTTCAGCACTTTGAGTATCTCGTCCTGCTGCCTTTTGGTCTCTGTGGTGTCTTACGAGAAGAAAGCTGGCTCTTAGTCTTATTGGGGATCCCTTGTGTTGAGTCGCTTCTCTCTTGCTGCTCTCAAGATTCTTTCTATTTCTTTGTCTTTCAGCCATTTGATTATGAAGTGTCTAGGTGTGGATCTCTTTGAGTTTATCCAATCTGGAGTTCATTGAGCTTCTTGTATGTGTAGACTAACATTTTTTCATCAAATTTGTAAAAGTTGTGGCCCTTGTGTCGTCAGGTATTCTTTCTGCCCTGTTCCCTTTCTCCTTTCCTCTGGGACTCCCATTATGTGTTTGTTGGTCTTTGAGGGTGTCCCACAGACCTTTAAGGCTCTACTTAAAGAGCCTCTACTTTTCCTCATTCTTTTTTCTTTCTGCTCCCCGGACTGAATAATCTCATTTGACCTATCTTCATGTTTGCTGATTCTTCTGCCCACTTGAATCTGCTGTTGAGCCCTCTAGTGAGTTTTTCATTTCAGTAGTTGCACTTTTCAGCTCCAGAATATCTATTTGGTTCCATTTGATACCTCTGTGTCTTTACTGAGTGGCTCTGGTTGGGGTGTGCTGTCAGTGCTCTTGCAGGCAGTTTACAGCTCTGACTTACCTTTCACTTCCTGCTTGTGCAGAGCTGCAGGATCAGTGAAGTGAGAGAGGTTGGAGCTGTGGGGGAAGAGAGAGAATCCCCCTCTGCCCTTTCCCTTAAGGTTCTTATGGCTGGCCAAATAATTAACCAGACAGGTTAGTGGGAGAAAATAATACCAAGTTTAATAACATGTATACATGGGAAAAACCAGGGACACTGCATTTCTCAACACAATAGCAGAGATTCTCGTCTTAAATACCATCTTCAGCTAAAGACAAAGAAGGATGTTGGGGGTCGGGGGAGTCAGTTACAGGAGATTACCACTAAAGCACAGTAAACAAGAGTAAGGTTATTATGCAGATTTAAGGCCTCACCTTCCACATTGATAAGTTTCTAGAAATGAGGTCATCCCCCCTCTTCCCAATACAGAGAGGGAGATACCTTTACAAATGGAGATTTCCCTTATAAATGTAAATGTTTGTCTGGCAACTCCTTGCAGGGCCATCTAGAGAATGTGGCCAGAGAGACAGAATTTTTGATAAGATGGGCTTGTTGGTGCCTTTCCTATTGTAACATCTGTTTTACATTATATTACAGCCATCAGATAGGAACTCCTTCCTGGAACAGATCTTCTATGTCAAATTCTTTAGGCAGTTAGTGGGGGAAGTCAAATGTCCATCAGAGAAAACAGTCACGGTAAAGAGAGATATTTCAGGATGGCCAAATCTTGATCTCCCACAGAGCCTTCTCAGGTCTTTCTGGGCACGTGCACAGCCGGATACATGCCCATGCCTTCTAAATTCCCAGGAATATGTTAGAGCTTTTCAAAGCCCCCTGTTGACATCTCATTCTTGACTGTTGCCTTTTAAGTTTTTCTGATCTGCCTGTTATTAACTATTATCACAGCCTCAGGCCACTGTGATGTTAAACAGTTGCTGTTGATCGGTTTGACAAATGGCCTGGGGATAGGATCTTTGACCTAGAGTGAGCTCTGCATCAGATCCAGCATTGAGAATGAAGCTTTTCAGTGAGCTGCCAGACAGGTCAGTTGGTGGCAGTTGGTAGGGTGGTGCTTTTGGGGAGCTCCAAACTCATTCTGTCATCCCCTCGGCCCCTGGCTGCCGGGCTGCTGTTTTCAGAGCTGTCCCAGGGATTGATGGGATGGGGGCAGGTTCAAACACCCCAAAGCTTGCTGTTCTGTTGGAGACTCAGCCTTTGTTTTCAACTCTCTGGATTATTGCAAACCTTTCTTAAATTCCAGAGCTCTGAAAAAGTTTTCAGTTTTTGCCAGTGTTCTTAGTGCATTTATAGAGGAGCGGATTTTTAGAGGTCCTTATTCTGCCATTCTGGAAGTGCTGCCTCTGTAGTTTCTTTTTAAAAAATAAGCTTATTTTGTTAATATAGTTTAACTTATTACATAAACCTTATTAAAAATGTCTTTTATTATTTAAGAAGAAACAGCGTTTATCTTTTAAAACCAAAGGAACTTAGGTTTCTAAATATCTTGATTTTGATGGTCATAATACACAGATGATCTGTTTATTTTGTGTTCTATACGATAAGCACATTTGAATGCATGTTCACTGTGGGTTGCAGCCTTGGCCTTTTTTTTTTTTTTTAAGATGTTTATTTATTTATTTTTCCCCCCCAAAGCCCCAGTGGATAGTTGTATGTCATAGTTGCACATCCTTCCAGTTGCTGTATGTGGGATGCAGCCTCAGCATGGCTGGAGAAGCGGTGCGTCGGTGCGCGCCCGGGATCCGAACCCGGGCCGCCAGCAGCGGAGCGTGCGCACTTAACCGCTAAGCCACGGGGCCGGCCCAGCCTTGGCCTTTTTGATCACTGCTCTTGACACACAGTACGGACTCAATAAATATTTGTGGGATGAACTAAATTCTAGCAAACAAAAGAGAAATGGAACAAGTGTAATTTTATAGCTTAATGGCTTTTTTTTTGGTTATTAATGTACTTTTGTACAGGGTGAATTTGAAAGTGAAAAGAAAGCTGCTTTGCATGAAAAAGAGGAGATACACAGACTTGAGTGTGAGCAAGCTCAGCGTTTCTACCAAAAGGAGAAAGAGTCTTTGTCTCTTCAGCTTCAGGAGAAGAGTAACCAGATCCTGCAGGTGTGTCAAATGCGTCTTTTGTTGGTTACTACTTTTTTATGTGTGGTAAAATATGCATAACATAAAATTCACCATTTTGACCATTTTTAAGTGTACAATTCAGTGGCATTATCCACATTCACAGTGCTATGCAACCATCACAGCTATCCATTTCCAGAACTTCTTCAAGATCCCAAGCAGAAACTCTATGCCCATTAAACAACAGCTCCCCATTTCCCCTCCCTCCAGCCCTTGTACCCACCATTTGCCTTTCTGTCTCTATGAATTTGACTACTCTAGGGATCATATAATTGGAATCATACAACATTTGTCCTTTTGTGTCTGGCTTATTTCACTTGGCATAATATCCTGAAGGTCCGTCCATTTGTGGCATTGTCAACTGAGGAAAAAGCCACTGCAATTTAAACAGCAGATATTTACTTAGGCAATTGGAATTGTAATTCGGGAGACACAGATTCAGGTAGAAACCCAAAATGTGCTTCAAGGAAGACAAGACAAAGGTTTATAAAGGCTAAAAGAGATAAATTACAGAGGTTGTTTTGCAAGAGTTGTGATTGGCGCCGACGACAACTGTTACTTCTTGGCTACACGTGATTGGTTGCTAAGGCCATCTCTGAGGCAGAAAGTTCTTATCTATGGGAGTAAGCATATTCCTTGGAAGACGGTCAGGATGACAGCAGTGAAGCACAGTTCAAAGGTTACATTCCATCTGGGTGGAGACGTCAGAAGCCCCACTTCTCTAATGGCTTACCAGCTCCATTTAATTTAATTTAATTTAATTTTATATTTTATTTTATCGTATTTATTTTATTTATTTTTATTTATTTTATTTTTTTATTTTATTTTTTATTTCATTTCATTTTATTTATTTTATTTATTTATTTTATTAAATTTTTTAATTTAATTTTTTAATTTATTTTATTTTATTTATTTCATTTTTTGTGTGTGAGGAAGACCAGCCCTGAGCTAACATCCGTGCCCCCTCTTCCTCCACTTTATATGGGACGCCGCCACAGCATGGCCTGACAAGCGGTGTGTCGGTGTGTGCCCGGATCCGACCCAGTGAACCCCGGGCCATGGAAGCAGAGCCGCGCACTTAACTGCTGCGCCACTGGGCCGGCCCTCCCAGCTCCATTTTAGGAGCCTTGACATATGTCACTTCTTTCTGTTATCCTGTCCACAGCATATTCAAAATGTTTTGGCTTTTTATGGCCAAATAATACTCTATTGTTTGTAGATACTACATTTTATTTATCTGTTCATCTATTGATGGTTGTTTCTGCCTTTTGGCTATTGTGAATAATGTTGCTATGAACGTTGGTATACCAGCATCTATTTCAGTCCCTGCTTGCAGTTTTTTGGGGCTATATATCTAGGAACAGAATTATTGGGTCATAGGATAATTCTATATTTAACTTTTAGAGGAACTGCCAAAGTGCTTTCCACAGTGGCTGTAGCATTTTACATTTCCACCAACAGTGCAAAAGAGTTTCAGTTTCTCCACATCCTTGCCAACACTTATTTTCCATTCTTTTGATAGTAGCCGTCCTGCTGGGTGTGAGGTATTATCTCATGGTTTTGATTTGCATTTCCCTGTTAGTGATGTTGAACATCTTTTCGTGGGCTTATTGGCCATTTGGATGTCTTCTTCGGAGAAATATCTGTTCAAGTGCTTTGACAGTTTTTGAATTGGGTTGTTTTTTGTTGTTGTTGAGTTGTTTTTCATTATTACTTTTGAAAGTGTAAATGTGTATTTGTACTATTTTTTGAGATAGTCCCACTGTGTAGATCTTTCAGAGTTGTAATAGTAGTGTTTACTTTCCTTCTCTGACTTCATCATTGTTTTGTTCTGGTCTCAGCCTATCAATAACAGAGAGAGAAAGCTCATGGGCCTGGGGTTCGTCTTTTATTGGGGTTGAGGGTGGGGGCCTAGGGTTTCATAGGCTTACTCTTTATTGGTGAATTTAAAACATAAGATCGGGAATTTAAAGCATGAGAAGAGAAAAAACAAGTGACCCAAATGGTCAGTTCTTGAAATCAACCAAGATCTCCAAAACAAAGGAGCCTCAGTGGGGGGAGGCGGCCTGGCTCTTTATCCAGTCATGTGGCTGGCAATGTGTTTATTTGTGCTAGCCCTCTTTGAAGTGGATGCTTGGACAGTTAAAGGTTAAGTCAGGCAGTTGCATTACAAAAAGAAAAAAAAAAAACCAACTGTTAGGGTTGTCAACTTAAAAAGCAAATTTGCCTGCTATTTTATTTCAAAATGAGTTTGTTCAGGATGAGCCAAAAGAATTGCAATTCAGGATATGCATGATATGGCAAACCATAGGAAAATCTGGAAAAAAAGGATGGGAGATGCTTTTATGGAGAAAAAGGGGGAGAGGGAGGGGCTGTTCTAAAGGAAAGTCCATTGGGGGAAGTAACAGTTTAGGGCGGCAATGGCTTCTCATTGGCTGAGCTGTGGCGTTTCTCATTGGGGGAGCTGTAGCATTTCTCATTGGCTGGTCTGTAGCGTCTCTGATTGGCTGGGCTGTTGTCAGGTGGGGAGAGAAGTCTTCCTTCGTGGTAAAGTAGTTGTACTTCCTGTGGGAGAGGCAAGCTTCTGTGTCTTCCTGTTTGGTGTCATTGAGGATGTGTGACCAGGGGTGAGAGGTCCTCTGGCAGGCCTACCAGACTCTGGTTTTGTTGAGGTTTCTCTTATTAATTTCCGCAGGGTTTATACTACAGTCATCATGCAGGGTCGCTGGGTTGGAACTTCTTAATAGATTGGAGGCAGAGTTTACTTGTGAATGTGTGCCGGGCACTGTGCTAAGCATATTACAGAATTTTCTCATTTCTGTACAGTTCTCTCCCACTCATTGTACAGATGCTTCGTGTCACGGAGGCCCAGGAAAGGTTCCATTAATTTGCTAAAAGTCCAGTGGCTGCCAAGTGGCAGAGCCAGGCCTGTCTGACTTGAAACACTGCACGTTTTGGGAGGACATAAAAATGACTCTCAACCAGAGGTCAGTGCAGCGGAGGTCAGTGATCAGCAGCAGGTCGAGAGGCACGTTCCCGGCTGCAGCAGCCCCTCCCGTGCTGGGAGCCCAGCCACAGAAAGGCAGGAGGGGGCAGTGTGCAGTGGAGCAAGATGGCTGAGGTGGGAAGGGGATTCCATGAGGAAGAAGGGCCTTTCAAAGTGTTTCTTAAACTTTTTCTTCAAGTACCAGGCATTTCTGCTGTGATGCAATATATGTATTCCTGAAAAACTTCTCCTTCTTTAAAAAAAATACTAAATATAATGCAGCTCGTGAGCAAAAGAGAGTTGAAGATATACCATTCAAAACTTATGCAATTTTATAACTCAAGTACCGACACAAACAGTGGGGATCCTAATAAAAGTATTAACACAGTTAAAAAGAAAGGTTAAATTCTGAAATAAGAAAGAAATTGTAGGGGCTGGCCCCGTGGCTTAGCAGTTAAGTGTGCACGCTCTGCTATTGGTGGCCCGGGTTCCGATCCCAGGCGCGCACCGACGCACCGCTTCTCTGGCCATGCTAAGGCCATGTCCCACATACAGAAACTAGAAGGCTGTGCAACTATGACATACAACTATCTACTGGGGCTTTGGGGGAAAAGAGGAGGATTGGCAATGGTTGTTAGCTCAGGGCCGGTCTTCCTCAGCAAAAAGAGGAGGATTGGCATGAATGTTAGCTCAGGGCTGATCTTCCTCACAAAAAAAAAGAAAGAAAGAAATTGTAAAGCAGATAGAGCGATTAAAACGGGGATGATAGCTTGATGGAAGGGAGTGTGGGAGTTGAGGAAGAGAGAGTGAAAGGCGTCAGAGTGGTGACACTAGGGGACAGACCGCCCAGAGACCCTTGTGGGTGAGTGGCTGGGGGCAGCGCACGCCAGTGCAGCTGTTGCATTCGGGGGGCTGTGCTTCCTGCTGGTGTTCCTTGCTGCCCCTGTCATGAGCGAGCCAGGAGGAGCTCACGTGCTTGTTTGTTGTGGCCAGGCAGTATCCCCAGTCAGAGAAGAATAAATGGTGCTTTAGGCAAACCAGACTCTTCCAAGAAGTTGTTTTCATTGTGAACTAATCCTTCCAGTGTCTTTAAAATGTAATTACTCAGTTAGAATAGTGCTGTGAAGTAAGGAATTGTGTCACCCAGGTTAAATACCTAAGAAGTCCAGTCTTGTTGCTCTTGGAGCTCCTAAGCTCTCCCTTCCTGCCCTCTCCCATGCCTCCTTCCCCACCAGAGTAACCACTCTCCTGATTTTTATAGGTTTGTCACTTACTGGTGTGTTCTTGAACAATATGTTGCTTAGTTTTAGCTGTTTTTGACCTTCGTACAGGGAGGTCTATAATTGCCTGTCTCATGCAGTGTTGATTGTGGGATCCATTGATGGCGATGTGTGGAGCTGTGATCACTCATCTTCATTGCAGAGTAGTATTCCATTGCATATCGCCATTTATTCATCAATGGACTTCGGCTTTTTTCTAGTTTTCTGCTATTAAGGGTAGAGCTGCCATGAGTCTTCTTATACATGTCTCTTAATACAAATGTGCAGGAATTTCTCAAGATTATATACCTAGAAGTGACATTGCTAGATTGTAGGGTTCTGCACATGTTCAACTTGGTCAGGTAATACCAGACTATTGTCTAAAGTGGTTGCACCAGTTTACGTTCCACCAAAAGTGAATGCAAGTTCCTGTTACTGCACGTCCTTGCCTATACCTAGAATGTTCCTACTTTTTAAATTTTTTAAAAATTATTTTATTGAGGTTATATTGGCTTATAACAGTATGTAATTTTAGGTGTACATTATTATGTATGAGTTTCTGTATAGACTGCATCGTGTTCACCACCAACAGTCCAGTTTTTATCTGTCACCATATGTATGTGTCCCTTTACCCCTTTCGCCCTCTTCCCACCCCCTTCTCTGGTAACCACTAATCTGTTCTCCCCATCTATGTGTTTGTTTATCTTCCACATATGAGTGAAATCATATGGCATTTGTCTTTCTCTGTCTCATTTATTTCACTTAGCATAATACCCTCAAGGTTGATCCATGTTGTTGCAAATGGCACAGATTTGTCTTTTTTTATGACTGAGTAGTATTCCATTGTGTGTGTGTGTGTGTGTGTGTGTGTGTATGTGTATACCACATCTTCTTTATCCATTCATCTGTTGATGGGCACTTGGGTTGCTTCCATGTCTTGGCTATTGTGAATAATGCTGCGATGAATGCTGCATATATCTTTTTGAATTATTGATTTCATGTTCTTTGGAAAAATACTCAGTAGTGGAATAGCTGGATCATATGGTAGTTCTATTTTTAATTTTTTGAGAAATCGCCATAGTGTTTTCCATAGTGGCTGCAGCAGTTTGCATTCCCACCAGCAATGTATGAGGCTTCCCTTTTCTTGACATCCTCTGCAACGCTTGTTTTTTCTTGTCTTGTTAATTATAGCCATTCCCACGGGTATGAGATGATATCTCTACATCATGATTTTGATTTGCATTTCCCTAATGATTAGTGATGCTGAATATCTTCTCATGTGCCTGTTGCCTGTCTGTATATCTTCTTTGGAAAAACGTCTATTCATATCCTCTGCCCATTTTTTGATTGGGTTGTTTGTTTTTTGTTGCTGAGTTATATGAGTTCTTTGTATATTTTGGAGATTCACCCCTTGTTGGATATATCATTTGCAAATATTTTCTCCCAGTTGGTGGGTTGTCTTTTCGTTTTGTTCGTGGTTTCCTTTGCCGTGGAGAAGCTTTTTAGTCTGATGTAGTCCCATTTGTTTATTTTTTGCTTTGTTTCCCTCACCTGTGTAGACATGGTATTTGAAAAGATGCCACTAAGTCCTATGTCAAAGAGTGTACTGCCTATATTTTCTTCTAGGAGTTTTATGATTTCAGGTCTTACGTTCAAGTCTTTAATCCATTTTGAGTTAATTTTTGTGTGGGGTGTAAGGTAATGGCTACTTCATCCTTCTGCATGTGTCTGTCCAGTTTTCCTAACACCATTTATTGAAGAGACTTTCCTTTCTCCATTGTATGTTCTTGGCTCCTTTGTTGAAGATGAGCTGTCTGTAGATGTGTGGTTTTATTTCTGGGCTTTCAATTCTGTTCCATTGATCTGTGTGTCTGTTTTTGTGCTGGTACCATGCTGTTTTGATTACTACTGCTTTGTAGTGTATTTTGAGTCAGTCTTTTATTGTTCCATATAAATTTTAGGATTCTTTGTTCTATTTCCATGGAGAATGTCATTGGGATTCTGATTGGGACTGCATAGAATCTGTGGATTGCTTTAAGTAGCATGGACATTTTAACTATGTTTATTCTTCCAATCCATGAACATGGAATATCTTCCCATTTCTTTATGTCTTCTCTTTCTTTCAACAATGTCTTAGAGGTTTCAGTGTATAGGCCTACTTTTTAATTTTTGCCAGTTTTGTGGCTATGAAGTGTAGTTGCGTGGTGGTCTTAATTTGCATTTCCTTATTTTCTAATAAGATTGTGTATCTGTTAATATGTTTATGGCCCATTTGTGTTTCCCCTTCTGTGAAATGCCTGTTTGTATCTTTTTCCATTTTTCTATTTTGAAATAATTGTTTATCTTTTTCTTACTGACTCAGGGAAGTTCTTTGTGTATTCTAGATTTCTTCTAATTTGTGTTTTTTTCCTTCTCTCTGTTATCTTTTGATGAACAAAGTTCTTGACTGATGAATTAACTTTATTACCTTTTTTCCTTTTCGAGCTTGTGCTTTCTCTGCCTTAAGAAATCCTTTCCTATTTCATGCAAATATTCTCCAAGATTATCTTATAATTTAACTTTTAATCCACATGGAAGGATATGAAGTAGGGGAATGAATTTTTTCCGTGAGGATTACCTAAGACCTGTGTATGGCATCCATCGCTGCTGCTCTCACATACACGTGGGAGGTCTGTGGCCCCTCTCTTAGGCTCCTGTGGTGACCCTGTGCAAATGCGGCACAGTTCTAGTGGCTGTAGCACCTGGCATGGCGGGCTCCAGCTCTGTTTCTCTTCAGGAATATCTCTGCTGTTGCCTTTTACTCCTTCATGTGAGCACCAGGATCTGCCTGTTCAGTTCCTCAAAAATCTCCTGCTGGGATTGTGGTTGAAATTGTATTGAATCTGTACATTCTTGTAGGGAGAATTGACATCTTTATGTTATAGGGGCATTCTGTCTAAGATTCTGGAGTATCTCTCTATTTGGTTTTGTTAATTTCTCTCTCTGAACTGTGTAATTTTCTCCATGGAGGTCTTGCATATCTTTTGTTAGATTTGCAGTTTGATACTTGAGAATAGGTACTTTAAAACCAACGGTTGTCAAGTGTAGCAATGCAGCTGGCTGTTGTACTGAGCTTAACGGGGATGCTTGCACTCTTAATTTTTAAGAATAATGTTTGCTGTAGCTGTTTGTAGATGGTTTTTTTCAGGTTAGGGAGGTGATGGATTTTTATGTGACTGGATATTAAATTTGCTTTTTCTGCATTTATTAATATAAAATTATTTTTCTCATTTAATCTGTTAATGTGGTAAATCACATTAATGATTTTCTAATATTAAACCAACATATCTGTGTGATAAACTAGTTTATACATAATTTTCAGGTATTGCTAGATTTTGTTTTCTAGTATTCTTTTTAAACCTTTTGAATCTGTTTTCATTTTGACTGATCTGTAATTTCTCCTCCTTTCATGACAGTCTCATAAAATAAGCGAGGATTATGCTCCCCCACCCTTTCTACTCTCTGGACGAGTTTGTGTAAGATTGGAATTATCTTTTCCTTAAATGTTTGGTAAAATCATTTAAGGGGAAAACTGAGCTTAAAATTTTCTTTGTGGGAAGATATATAGGACTATTTCTATTTTCTGTTGCTTTTCAGTCAGTTTTGTTGAGATGTTTATTTGCACTTCTCGTTTTCTTGATTAGTGTTGCTGGAGGTTCACCTGTTAGATTTTTTTCCCCAGTTGCTGTGTCCTTTTGGCAGTAGGAGGGAGCAGGGCCGGCAGAAGGAAAGGTCTGCTGTCCATAGGCTCTCAGTGGAACCAGCCCTTGTGGTGGCCTGCTGGCCTGTGCTGGCTGGCCATCAGCCATGGGTGTGGCCACCCTGAAAGGCCGACCTTGGGTGTGGAGCTCTATGCTGCGAGGCCTGCAGGGGTCTGCCATCCGTTGACCGCCGTCCACTGTCAGCACTCTGGCTGCTCGGGCCGCAGCCGGCTCGGAGCAGTCTGGGCACCGCAGTTCCAAGTGAAACTTGCAATTCACTTTTTTATTTATTCCATTCTCTTTAATTTTTCCAGCTACCTGTGCATCTTAGTCTGATGTAACCAGTTTATAGAATCCATATTTTTTCTGATTTCCCTCCAAGCACAACATTGAAACTGTCTTTACAGTTTGCTTTTGTTCCCGGCAGTAAATTGGTTTCACAGTTGCCCTCTTCTTTTCCTCTGCCTGTGTTTTCTCACACCGTCTTCAGGGCCGCATGCTGGTGTCCCTTATCCGTCTTCTCCCCCCACAAACCTGCTCTTCCTGCTGCTAGATACAGAGACGGCTGTGCCAGCGTGGTGCTGCCCCAGCCCGGCTTCTCCACCTGGACTCCACTTGGCTCACCACGCATCACTGCCCTGCCACCGCCAACCATCCTTGACGGAGGGGTCGGACTGGTGCACTCTGCCCAACAGCCCCACCGAGTGTGCACGGCCATGCTCTGTGGTGTCCCCTGTTCTTCTGTCTTTGTGCGGAGGACGCCCAGATTCTCATCAGTGAACTGGCCAGTCATGAGAAGTCTCTGCCGTTGGTGACTTGCTCAGGGGAGAGGCTCTTAGGTGACGGGGCTCAGGTCGCTCTGTTGCTGGGAAGATACACTTGTCACTTTTTAAGCTATGCAGTAAAACCCCCGTGGTCCGTGGCCACTGCTTGGGGAGCCCACAGTAGCCGTGCACACCCAAGGTGGCTGGTGCCACTCACTCACCCAGCCCACTGAGACACCACGGTTGTTGACTCTTTTTGTTTTTAGAGAGAAATATGTAAGATAGATCTTGGCTGCCTGGCAACTAATTTTTATTCTGAATGACCGGAAAAGGGATGTTGTTTTGAATTATTATTTGTGAGAATAACCTCTGGTGAATTTGCCCCTTCCCCCTGATGGCTAGGGCAGGCTGGGTTGTTTATTGTATTTTTGTAGGCGATGAATAATGGAGGAAAACCATATTAATAATTTTCACCTTTAATCACCCCTTGTTCATCTTATGCCATTTTTTTTTAAATGGGATGATAAAAATGTCTTACAGAAATTTATTTATAACGAAATTGTTTTAACTAAAGCTTTAACAATTTTCCTCAACAGCTGAGAGACCAAATTTTAACCCTAAGCCGTGAGATAGAAGAGCACCGTTCTGCCCTGGCACAGTTACAGCAACGGCGCGAGAGGGAGAACCAGGAGGGCACGCGCCTCATCTCCATGCTCAAGTCCGACATCGACCTGGCACACACGGAAAGGTCAGCGGCGCCCCGTCTGCTGCTGCTGCCCCAGCACCTTCTCCGCCCGCGGGAGTGCACGTTGATAGCAGGCGGCTGGGACCCTGAGCCACGTTATTCTTGTCGTTCAAAGAGGTTTTAAACATGGAGAAAAGTACTGAGTAATGTAACAGACACCTACATACCTACCACCTTGCTTTGCCAAATCTTCACATTTTGCCAAATTAGAAAATTTGATGCTATAACGCAGGCACAGTTAGTGATCTGTCCCTTTGTCTTGGTTGCTTGGGAGTCTTATTTAAGAAATAGTTTCCTACTCTGACACCATTCAGATTTTTTCCCGTATGTTGTGTCAGCTTTAGTTTTCTTTTCATGCAGGAATAGAACGTGCCTGGAGCTGTTCAGTTATTTGTTTATTTGCATCTGAGATCAGGAAAGTCGCTCATTTTTTCTGCCAGTCTGAGCAGTTGGCTCAGGGCCATGCATTGGAAAGTGTAGCTTGTGGGGTGGCCCTTTCTCTGGGCCCCTTTCTGCTGTGTCCCGTCCACTTGTCTCTGCCCGGTATCTTATAGTCCTGTGGCTCAGTACTGAAGTCGGGACCTGGCCGGTCCCGCCACCCCTGGCCCTTTGTCCTCAGTGTACACCTTCAAGGGTCGAGAGAAACCAGGCCAGGCGGGCGGGCTTTGTTTAGTCCTGAGCTCGATGTGCAGAGAATGGCATCTTTCTCGCACTGGTGCGGGGTCTGTGTTGAGGTTTCCTCTGATTCTCTTCATAGTTTTCTAATTCTCCATGGAGACCTTGCCTGCTTTTTCTAGCACTTGTTTGTAGCTGCCTTGTGTCTTGATGCTGACCCCTCAGTTGCCCTGAATCACTATGGTGAGTGCAGGGTGGAGTGTGACGGGCTTGGCGGTCACCAGCTCCGCACACTGGAGGGACATGGCAGAGAGAAAAGGACCCCCAGGTTTTTGGGGAGTGTGCCTGGCTGGGCAAGCAGCAGCTGCAGACTCCCTGACACCCACAAATGTTTGGCATTTTTGAGCATCATCACGGGACCAGGGGTCAGCGTGGCCTGGACAGGGTGCAAAGAGGAAGTGGGGGCAGGCTTTGAGGGCGTCTTCTGGCATTTTCTCTCAGAGCAGAGCTGACCTGCCCTCCCTGACCCACTGTCTGTGTGGTCGTTCTCATGCCTACCCCCACACGCTTCCACCGCAGGGCCTTTGCATGTGCTGTGCCCGTCTTGCTTGTTCTCATAACCTCGGTAGCCACCTGCAGGGCCTGGGAAGCAGCAGGGAGCTGTCTGCGGCCTCCCCCAGCTGTTTGTGTGCTCAGGGCAGTCTGCCCCACTGCCTCCTTCCCGCCTCACCTCGCAGTTCCCGCGCCCCGATCTCACTGTCTGTCTCTCACCCGGAATGTCAGCTTGCAAGGGGCGGCTCTTGGTGTGTTGTGTTCAGTGTTTCCCTGTGTTGGGGGCAGTGCCTGTGCTGGGCCTGTGATAGGGCTGTGAGTGTGTGAAGGGATGGGGTGGGCAAGCCTCTTTCCTGCCTACTTCAGCCCTGACGTCTGACGGGTGTGGGAGCTCGTGTTGGCCTGTCTGGCTGGCATATTTGCTACAGCGCTTTGCCCATAGCTATGTCCTGAGCGGGGTCACGATGCCACAGACAGATGAGGCCCAGCTGGCAGGGCTGGTCTAAAAGGATGCAGCTCAGACACGGGTGCAGGCTGGTTTCTGGTCCTATGAAGAACAAAACAGTCCAAGCTTTGGGGTTTGTGTGGCCCCAGAGAGAGGCATGGGAGAGCCACGACTTCCCATGCACGTGGGCGGTGGGTCAGGTGTGACTTCTGATTTTTGAACAGATATTTTGTAAAAGGGAAGAACCCTGAGGCCATGTTTGTACCCAGCTCTGCTCCTGAGGGTCAGAGAGCCTGTGACGTGGGGACTGGTGGGGTTTGTGTGCTCCCTGCCCGAGGGGAGAGCAGGTGGGTGGAGGCTTCTAGACGAAGCTGGTGTGCTCTGGCTCGGGGGCTTTGCTCCACGCTTCAAGTAACAACAGTACAACACCTTTTACAAGTCAAGAGCAGCAACAGAAAGATCTGCTCACATCATCAGAGCCGCCCCCCGGCCGTGCTGCTGTTGTCCCAGTCAGACAGGGCTGGGTCTGGGCCGACGGCCGCTGTCTGGTGTGCTTCCCTCCTCAGGAGAGCTCTGCGGGATGCCCTGAGGAGGCTGCTGGGTTTGTTTGGAGAGACGCTGAAGGCTGCCATCTCCCTGAGGAGCCGGATCGGTGAGCGCGTGGGGCTCTGTCTCGAAGACGAGAGCCCACCCGACATGCAGCTGGTGGGCCAGGCCCCATCTGCAGGTGAGTGCCAGGCCCAGGGCGCTGAGGGCCTCCTGGGGCCGCTGTGCTGGGAGCACCGCCCTCCCCCTTCCCTCCCACCACTGTGCTTAAAGACAGCCAAGCACTGGGCCCCGGGAACCTGCTTCTTATGTTAATATGGGTGTCGTTGTTAGCAGTGCAGGCATGCTGGTCCTTTGCTGCTGCTGGTCGGGTGTGCGGCCATGCGGTGTGTGTAGGCTGCTGTATTTGCTCGCATTGTAGCACCAGCACTTGATGAGACGTGGCCTGGGTCTGATGCGGCCCTGCCAGAACTGGACGGAACTTTGCCAGAATGCGCTGAGATGTCTTCAGTGGCTGAAATTAGCAGTCACGTCTGTGAAAGCTTTTTTATGAGCCCAGAAAGTACGCTGGAATGTGAGCAGCCAATTAGGAGAATCTACCGGAGCCTTGGCCTGGCAGTGGACGGCCTCCTGGAAATGGCCCTGAACTCCAGCAGGCAGGTGAGACGTGGCCCCACTCGGCACCATCCTCACTGCCCGTTCTCTGTTCTGTGGCCCCATTTTGGCCCCTACTGCTGATTCTCTTTTTCAGAGAAGGATAAGGGATTGAATAAGTGAATAGACTGAGTCATTGATGATATTACAGCTCCCAGGTGCTCTGTGGGCGCCGTTCATATGGCTTTTGTGATTCTCAACCAAACCCTGCAGGATGAGAGGGATGTTTCCACTTTCCAGGCAGATCTGGCTTCTCTCTCCATTCTCTCCTCCACTGGGTGTGGAGAAACTCTCGATTCTGGGGGGCTAATTTGCTTCTCTTGTGTCATTTTACCTTCTGTCACTACCAACGACATTCTTCTACGTGTTCTTCTTTAAGAAGGAGTCTTTTCTGAGGAAGTAGGCTTGCTCTGAAGGAAAAATAAAACCTCAGTGTACTTAGTTTAGACCTTATATAATCCGCCCCTTTCTTTTACTATATTTACTTCATGTACTATTTTAATTCCACATTGAATATATTTAGAGATTATCACTGAAAAAGGGCATTATTCTTGTTAACCCTTTTAGAACATTTTAATCAATCAGGAAAGATGTTAAATAGGAATATATGGAAAGCAATAAAAATTCTTTTTTCCAGAGTCAGACCAGTTAAAAAAATGAGGCTTTTTATGCAAAGCATTGCTGTTCAGATCTCAGAATAGCTGCAGAAATTTCCTCCTGCTGAAGGTGCGGAGAGCAACAGTATCGAAACCTGGTTTTTCTTTCTGGCTCCTCCCAGCTGCTGTTTTCTTCCCTTTGTGCCCTCCTATCTTCTCTCAAAAAGAGGACAGATTTGGGCAGCATCTGACGAGTAATCAGGTGTTTTTGATTGTCCCTCCAGTGTCATAAAAGGAAAACAGACAGTCACATGTGAGCATCTCGTGGGTGGGCACTGTGTCTGCAAGTGTAACCCGGCCTGTGGCCCTGGCGTCATGTCCGAGCAAGTGCACCAGTCTCTTGTGGGCTCACGTGTGCTCTCAGTGTGTCCCATTCCTTAGAAGTCCTACTGCATGGACTGTGTTCTGCAGGGCACCCGGTCCTGCAGCCGGGAGGAACATGGGGCCTGTGGGAGAGAAAGCAGGGCAGGTTTTGGGGGGAGGCAGGGTGAGCAGAGCGGAGTCCTATGGGAAGTGGAAAGTCAGCGCAGGGCAGCAGGAGGGTTGTGAGGGGCCCTGATCAGTCGGGGTCAGGGGTGGGGTGGCAGGAAGGGTGGGCAGTGGCTAGTTGGCTGGAGGAGGTGTCATGAGAGGTTGGAGGCTGGGGGAGGTGACCCCAGGTGAGGCATGAGGAGTGGCGGCCTCAGGGGCTGCTTTCAAGGTAAAATCAACAGATTTCCGTAGAGTCTGGGTCTGGAGAAGGCCGGAGCTGCATGAAGTACATGAGGAGGCCGAGGGAGGCCTAGGCCAGGTGCTCAGTTGTCTGTCAGGACAGCGCGGTATATGGGCGTTTTGGATTCAGACATTAACCCAGACCCCCCAGCCTGGGGATGGCCTGGGAGCCTCAGACTGGACATGCCCGTCAGGGGAGTGCGGGGAGGAGGGGAAGGTTAGGGCCTGGGGCTGAGCCTCGAGAGGGGCCTCGTGGCATCTGGGTCAGGGAGGGAGGGTCTGCAGGCAGTGGGGACGTGTAGGTCTCCTGCCCAGTGTGGTGACTGGCCCATGGTGCCCTTCCTCCCGCACCTCTCCTGTCATTTCTCCACCTGCCGAGACCAGGTGGCCTGTCCCTGCCCAGGGCCAGGTTCTCGATGTCGGCTTCCTGCCACGTGTGTCCTTGGAAGTGCACCTTCGCCTCAACACACGTGGTGTCAGCACTTCACAAATGCACGAGTGTTCTGTGCCGTTTGTCTGTGTCTGTGTGCAGAATTTTTCTTGGTTGAAAATTTGTTGAATTACCAGGTGTAATTATTTAGTGATTGATATAACGTTGAACGTCGAAATTGTTTCATGTGGAATATTTATCATTTCACCAGGATTCTATGCCAGTAGGCTTCTATTGGTATTAATAAAAGTTTTGATGATTTTTGATACACAGTTCCAGTTTTCAAATGTGTTTCAACAGCTAGAGGAAGCACGTCAGATTCATTCTCGTTTTGAGAAGGAATTTAGCTGTAAGAATGAGGAGACACTACAGGTCGTTAGAAAGCACCAGGAGTTACTGGAGCGCCTGGAGGAGGAAAATGCGGCCAAGACGCGGCTGATGCTGGAGCTGCACAAGGCGGAGGGTAAGCGGCGGGCCGCGGCAGAGGCACCCGTGACTTTCCTCAGAGAAACGAGTCGCGTTGGAGGCCCTGGGAGCTCTGGGGAGTCCGTGTTGCAGCAGACAGGCCCCGGGGGGCGTCCGTCCTTGGTACTTAACTACCACTCCTCTTTGAGCTGACCACCTCGGTGTCCCATCGTGTGGCGAGATGGGAACCTTCATCCTCCCATCACAGCGATGGGCAGTGGGTGCCCCAAGAAGTCACATCTTCGACTGCCCCCGACTCTACGCTGCTGTGTCTGGTGCTCACAGTGGCCTTATGTGCTGGGCACTTGGCCTGAGGGGGTGTGCGTAGGCGTAGTGTGGAGGCGTCTTGCATGTGGCTGCTCACAGATGCATCGTCTTGTCTGGTGGCTCCCGCATCTCACTGGGTCGGCCGGCCCTGTGCTGTCCATCTGGGACCAGGATGCAGGTGTGACCACTCAGCTCTCACGCCCCATGGCTGATGTCTCACTGGCGCCTGGGACACCCTTGTCGTCCGACTGCTCCTTTCGCTCTTTCATTGGGGCCTCAGCAGCCATGTCTCTCCCTGTCTCCTCAGGCGTCATCGAGGGGTTCAAGGTGGAGAAGGCCAGCCTGCAGGAGGCGCTGGGCCGGAAGGAGGCATCCGAGCAGGGGCTCGTTGTCGAGCTGGAGAGCCTGAAACAGCAGCTCCAGCGGGTAACCCAGCAGCAGGCAGAGCTGAAGGAGGAAAACTCCACCCTGTGGAGCCAAAAGGAGGCCTTGGCTGCAGGAGCTGAAGAGAGAGAAGCTGGTAAGAAATGCCAGTTCCAGGAGGGGAGACGGAGCTGCAGAGGGCGGGAGTGTGGGCAGCAGCCACAGGCTGTTCTGGAAGTTCAGCGTTTCCAGAGGGTAGAAAGGACAGAAGACGAGAGCACTCTCAGAGGGAGGCTTGATGTGTGTGGCTCCGGGAAGGTGTGAGAGGTTCCATGGAGTGTCCACCTGTGTTTGCTGCTCCTAGAAGAGGCTGGTTATCCTGGTGAGCGTGGTGACTCGAGTGTTCTTACGTTTCCGTGGGGTCAGCTCACCTCTGCCAAACAGGAGATGGCTGAGATGTTGCCAGGCTGTTTGAGATAAACAGCCAAGACTGTGAAAAGATGAGGCTACTTAAAAATTTTACTTAAAGTTAACATTAGGCACATTTTTTTAATTTTAACTAGAAAACATAGAGTTTTAACAAAAGGAGTTCATTATAGTTCAGATTCTGAGATATTTTAGATTTAAATATATTTAAAATAAAAGTCTAAATAGAAGCAGCTTCACACGTTGAGCTGCAGGTGGTGTCCTCCGCGGCAGGTCTGTAGGAGACTGTTGTGCATGAGGTCAGGCTTTGCCAGAATGGGTGTCACGCCCTCGCCTCAGGTCTGCCACCTGTGGGGCGCTCGCCTCCTCCCGCTGCTCTCTGCTGGACCCTGGGGGCCGTCCACACGCTCAGAAGGCTGCGCTTTGTGTCAGAACCTTGGCCGCTGTTTACCACCCTAACTGATTCAGAAAACTCATTTTTCTTCCCCCAAATTCTTTCTTCTTTTTAATGTTTCTCATTGGTAAACAGCTAGCTTTTGGTGTTGCTCATTGATTCCATCTTCTTGTCCTGAGTTATGCCCATCTTTGCTCTTTCTGGCTATCGTAGTTCTTCAGTCACGCTAACATGAGGCTCCTGGGTCACATTCGGCTCCGAGGGGCCTGCCATTTCTTTAAGTAAAGGGTGGTCTGTTGCTTGGTTTCTTGGTGCCATCCGTGGGGGCCCTCTGAGCTGTCTGCTTGTCGTCGTTTCCAGACTTGATCTCTTGCTCAGCTATTTGTGACATATATGATGTCCCTCTGTCCTTTACCTATTTTTTTTTTTTTTTGCAGGGGAAGATTCACCCTACACTAACATTTGTTGTCCATCTTTCTCCTTTTTTTCCTCCTCCCCCCTCACCCCTGTGTATAGTTGTGTATAATTGTAAATTCTTCGAGGTCTTCTGTGTGAGCCGCTGCCACAGCATGGCTACTGACAGACGAGTGGTGTGGTTCCGAGCCTGGGAACTGAACCCAGGCCACCGAAGTGGAGCATGCTGAACTTTAACTGCTATGCCATCAGGACTGACTGTCCTTTTTCTTTTCCTTTTTTTTTTTTTTTTGGTGAGGAAGATTGGCCCTAAGCTAACATCTGTGCCTGTCCTCCTCTATTTTGCATGTGGGTCACCACCACAGGATGGCTTGATGAGCAGTGCATAGGTCCGTGCCCAGGATCCAAACCTGCAAACCCCAGGCTGCCGAAGCAGAGCTTCAAACTTAACTGCTATGCTACTGGCCTGGTCCCCCTTTTCCTTTTTTTTTTTTTTTTTTAATTTGCGAGGAAGATCAGCCCTGAGCCAACATCCTATGCCAGTCCTCCTCTTTTTGCTGAGGAAGATTGGCCCTGGGCCACCATCTGTGCCCATCTTCCTCTACTTTATATGGGACGCCGCCACAGCATGGCTTGACAAGTGGTGCGTCAGTGTGCACCCGGGATCCGAACCTGTGAACCCCGGCTGCCACAGCAGAGTGCTCACACTTAACCGCTATGCCACCGGGCCAGCCCCGCCTTTTCCATTTTTTTGATGTAAGTTCCTGATATTAGAAATACTAACCTGGGCCCGCCCTGTGGCTTAGCGGTTAAGTGCATGCGATCCGCTGCTGGTGGCCCGGGTTCAGATCCTGGGCACACCCCAAGGCACTGCTTGTCAAGCCATGCTGTGGCGGCGTCCCATATAAAGTGGAGGAAGATGGGCACGGATGTTACCCCAGGGCCAGTCTTCCTCAGCAAAAAAAGAGGGGGATTGGCAGATGTTAGCTCAGGGCTGATCTTCCTCACAAAAAAGAGAAAAAAAAAGAAATACTAACCTGGCTTTCTTTCTTCACCCCTTTATTTTTAGTTTTTCTTAATGTTTTTCTTTGTGACTCTTATGGGTATTAATGACGTGTGTGTGTGTGTGTGTGTGTGTGTGTGTGTGAGGAAGGTTGTCGCTAAGCTAACATCTGTGCCTATCTTCCTCTATTTTGCATATGGGATACCTCCACAGCATGGCCTCATGAGCTGTGCATAGGTCCGTGCCTGGGATCTGAACCTGTGAACCCCAGGCCGCTGAAGTGGAGCATGCTAACTTAACTACTATGCCACCAGGCCAGCCCCTATTGATGACTTTTTAAAAAGCTGATTTAGGCAGCTTCTTTTGTTCCGTTAGCCAAGTTTTATTTGCCGAGCCCATAGCTGCTTGGGTGTGTCCTGCTTTCTTCCGGTGTTTCCTTCTCCGTGCTTCCCAGGACCTGCTCTCTCCTCTCAGAGAGGGACTTTCCTCTGCCTTGTAC
This sequence comes from Ceratotherium simum simum, assembly GCF_057802395.1. Taxonomy (NCBI): domain Eukaryota; kingdom Metazoa; phylum Chordata; class Mammalia; order Perissodactyla; family Rhinocerotidae; genus Ceratotherium; species Ceratotherium simum. The sequence continues at coordinate 688,949 of NC_141926.1, read as the reverse complement.
AGCTGTGCATTCAGTTGTTCTTCTGTGCCTGCTCCTCCCTCACTCAGGCCACTGTCCTCCGATCACTGACCTAAACCTGCCCTGTGCTCTCTGACTCCTTCCCATCTCTGCTCGTCCCAGCCCAGCTGGGGTCAGGCGAGGCTGTCGTCCATGTTTGTGTGGAGGTGTGTGAGCAAGTGTGTGAGAACACATAGACGTGAGCATGTGTGAGAGCTCGCGTGAGTGTGCATGAGCATGTGTGAGAGAGCCCGCGTGAGTGTGCGTGAGCACGCTTGTGAGAGCGTGCGTGCGCTGTGTCCCGTGTCACATGTGAATCGCCACCCAAATGGCAGTGAGCTGTGGGTGTTTTCTCCCTGCATCCTTGCTTTCAGAGGGCTGTGGGGACTTGCTCAGACCTTGAGTGTCTGAAATTTCCTTATTTTACCCTCATCCTTAAATGACGTTGTAGCTGAAAGATACAATTCTAGATTTGATTTCTTTTCCTTTAATACTTCGAGGCCATAAACTGTCGTTTGCTTACATCCAGTGTTTCTGCAGAGATGTCTTGTTTCTTGGCGGGTGTTCTTAGGAATCTCTCTTTGCTCTGATGTTCTTACCTGTCCCTGTGATGTGTCCAAGGCGGTTTTCCCACGCTATCCTGTTCTGATTGGGGATTTCTCAGCCACTGCTGCTTCTGTCCCCACGCCTTCCTGTCCTCCGGAGCTCCCGGTGGGGTGGACCTTCCTTGTGCAGGGCCCTTTCGCCCTGTCCTCAAGGACAACGCCCCCGCCCGTGGGTCCATGTGACCGCCCATGTTCCTCCACAGGGTGGCTGGGCCCACACCCTGTCCGTCGAGACTGGTATTTACTCCCGTGAGCACTCTCATTTTCAGCCCTTTCTTCTCTTCCTGGGTATTGGGACTGTAGAGTGGGGACCCAGTGGGAGACACACAGCGGTGGGACCAGCTGAGTGTGCCATGGAACAGCCTCGTCTTAGCTGCCCAAGGGCCGAGTGGCTCTGCCTTAGCTGGGCCTGGATCCGGTGGCCCTTGGTCCAGTCTCCCGTGGCGGTGTCTGTGTCCGTCCCCTGGGGCTCTGCCTCAGCTGGGCCGGGCTCCTCCTCTGCCTCTTCCTGAGGCCGTGACCGCCCCTCCGCTTCTGTGTCTCTGGTTCGGCCTGCGAGAGGCCTGGCTCCCTTGTGTGGCTGGAGCCCCCGGAGCGCCTCCGCAGACGTGGGAGCTGGGCCAGGGAGGGGCAGACAGACCCATGGAGCCCTTCCCGACCCAGGCTGGTCTTTCCTCCTTCGCTTCGTTTTGTCACCAGGAAATTCTTGGCTTTCTCTGGGGTCCTCTCGGGTTGCTTTCATTTTTGCATTGTTATCCCCACCTTAATTTCTCGCTCTGACCTCTGTTCCTCCCCTTCACCCTGCCGCACGATTCTGTGCTCCCATTTAGGGTCTCACGTGTGCACTGCCACACTAAGGTGCTCCTGGGTAAGCTGTCTGAGAAGCTGCCCGCTAGCACACCTGATCTTCCCTGACCACAGCCCCCCTGGGTGGGGTCCAGGAGGCGGCCACTTGGTTCTCATTCTGCTTTGGGTCCTTGTGAACATGGGCCAACTTGTCAAGAGTTTTGGGAAGTCCCGGCACCTCGTGGGGAAATTCAGCCTTCCTTGCCCGTCTGTGTGGCTCCTCTTCAGCTGTGCGGCGTGTCTCATGGCCACCTTCAGGGCGATGCCGTCTGTCCTGTGTGTTTTCCTTTGTCTCCTTTAAAAGTCAACACGAAAGCCCCTGGGAGCCGGGACCTGCTGTGACACGAGGACAGACACTGGCTGTAGTAGTCCATCTGAGCTGCTGTAACAGAATTCCACAGATTGGGTGTCAACGACAGATATTTATTGCTCATAGTCCTGGAGGCTGGAGGTCCAAGGTCAAGGCGCCGGCACGGTCGCCTCCTGGTGAGGGCTGCTTCCTGGGTCACACGGCGTCTTCTTGCTATGTCCTCACATGCAGAAGGGGCAGGAGCCCTCTGCAGTCTCGTCTAGAAGGGTGCTAATCCCCTCGTGAGGCTCCTGAGCACCTCCTATGGGCCCCACCTCCTAACCATCATGTCTGGGGTTAAGTTCACCTGTGAATTTGGGGGGACACAGACATTCAGACCATGGCGGTGGCATTATGGAAACACACGAGTGTCAGGGGTTGTCCGAGGCCGGAAACGTTCCTGGAGTCCTGCGCCGACACTCGCTTCGCTTATTTCTGACTGTCATGTTCTAGGTCACACATTCTTCTGTTTCCATCTCTGAAAAGGCTGTGTGTTTTCATTTATAGGCATTCCTGTTACTCTAGCACATAAGGATTCAGGTCTGTAAAAACAGACGAATGATTTCTGTGTGATATGCTGTATGTTTGCACCAGATTTTACAACATTTTACTAAAGAGGAAAAATACTTCAGCGCTTTTGAGGCCAACTATTAAATAACATGGTGACTGTGACCTTCAGTACTCGTATGTAGAGCAGTGAGGTCTCTGGCAAGGCTCACCGCAGTTGCGGAGCCACGGCGCGTGCTGCTTTGCAGTAGCCCATCTCACGGTGGCTGCAGTGTCCTTGGGCTGGCGGCCCTGGGGGCCCAGAAGGTCTCGAGGGAGGGGCTCGGGGCCCAGGGGGCTCCTGTACTGGTCCGACCTCACAGTTGTCCCTCAGCATGGCCTGAATAGCCACACCGACGCTTTCCCCTCTGTCCTGCCTGCACGCAGGCGCCTGTGATGTCAGCCAGGTGCCTTTCCTCCATCTCGTGGCCCCATTGCGTGTGGCCCTGAAGGTGGTGTTGTCTGGGTGGGCACCTGGGGAGCGCTGACCGTCGCAGCAATGGTACACAAGCCCCCGACTCATGTCTCTGAGGGCTGTGAATGACGTTCTGACTGCATGTTTAAAGCTAATTTACCTTAATTGCTGACTTATTAGCATGAAAATTTATTGAGAATGTTATATTAGTGGTGATGATAGTTTGTCGTAAAAGATTGACAGATTTTTATAAACCGAGAAATTAAGATTTGAAAGCTGGTGAAATGTAAATAAAAACTTACGAACTTAACATTTCAGTTTTCGGGTAGTTTGAGCACTTCGAGACTTGTCAGAGGCAAAATGCTTATCAGTTTGTAGTTTCCACTTGGGTTGTGGCTCCTCACCCGGTTAACTTTAGACTGACTTTTTTTTTTTTTTTTTTTTTAAAGATTTTATTTATTTATTTTTTCCCCCCAAAGGCCCAGTAGATAGTTGTGTGTCATAGCTGCACATCCTTCTAGTTGCTGTATGTGGGACGCGGCCTCAGCATGGCCGGAGAAGCAGCGCGTCGGTGCGAGCCCGGGATCCGAACCCGGGTCGCCAGCAGTGGAGCGCGCTCACTTAACCACCAAGCCACGGGGCCGGCCCCTAGACTGACTTTTGATTTGCTGATAGCGTGACGCCTTTGCTCCAGCACAGCCCCAGCCCCGGGCACGTGGTGAGCACCTTTACTGTCCGTGGACCCGCTGGGGAGCCTCCTCATCAGGGCTTGTGCTCCCTCGGAGGGAGGTTCTAAGTTACATTTTATGTTTCCATATTGGAGAATCCAGTGAAGTTGTCATTCCTAGAAAATTACCTGACGTGTCATTTGGGAATAACAAGTTTTCTTGGCCTTAAAATTTTTTTATCCAATTTTCATTTAAAAGATGTGATTTTTTTTTTCTTTTGTTAACAGTACTTGACTTTATTTTCAGTGGCTACTTGGCTAACTTGTGGCTGTGTTAGTTAGGATGTGGGCTCAGCGTCTGACAGGACACGGACTCACCTGGCTTGCTGGGCGCATGTTTCCTCTGCTCGAGGCAGCTGTGGGGCCTTGGCCGTGTCACATCCCTGTGGGAGGAGAAGGAACGGAAAGGGAAGAGCCATGCCCTTCTCTGTGGGGCGGGGTCTGGAAGTCTCAGGGAACCTGTTCTCCAGTCCCCCGGCCAGGACTTGGTCCCAGAATACCAGGGAGGCTGGACATGGTGTCTGCTTCTTCCCGGGCGGCCGTGTGCTGTGTCTGCTGTGGAAACGTCGCTACTGGGAAATGCACGTTTTGTGTTTCTGCTGTAACACAAGCGCCTTGCCCTGAGCTGTGGGGACTTTCCTCATCTGTTTTCTTTGATCTTTAGCTCTTCGGAGGGAAGTGGAATATCTAGCCAAGGAGCAGTCGGAGACCAGGAAACAGTCTGAAAAAGACCGCTCAGCTCTGCTGTCCCAGATGAAGGTGTTAGAGGCTGAACTGGAGGAGCAGCTCTCTCGGCATCAGGCGTGCGCCGGGCAGGCCGCGGAGCTCTCCGCCCTGCGGCAGCAGATGGAGTCTCTGGACAAGCACTTGCGTAGCCAGCGGCAGTTCATGGATGTAAGAATTTTGGAGAATAAGTTTTATTTGTATCACTGGCAGTCATCTTTATCACATGAACTTCTTTCCAGGTCATTAAATGAGCTTCTGCACCACGGCAGTAGATACCTGTGCAGATGGACCGTCACTTTTCCACTGTCTCTCGGTGGCCTTTCGGCTGTTGTCGGCATTTTGTGGTGTGTGACTCTTAGGGAACACCCTTCTGAGCCCCTCGCCACGCGCTCCTCTCTGGTCTGGGAGAAGTCTCTAACGGCCGACTGCTGGTCCTGTGTGCCCCGCGCCGGGCGCCGTCCGGGAGGTGCCTGCAGCCTCCTGCTGCTTCCCCTGGACTGTGCTGTCTGCTCTTTCTGTGTCTTGTCTTCCTGTCAACGTCCAAGAGCCTCCCCTGCGTTACACCTAAAGGGCCATTCCTCTTCCTTCACCCTGTCTACAAAGTGGCCGCAATGAGGGAGCCCGCCTACTGGGCAGTGGACGCGTGTGTGAAGTGGAAGCCCTGGCCGCAGCGTGAAAGGCGTAGTGGGCAGTCAGCGCCAGGCCAGGCCCTTTCCTCTCTCGACCGCACACCTTTCACTTGCCCCTCCTGGTGCCACAGGAGATGTGCTGTGTCTCAGTGAGCACTTCTGAGCAGTCTCAGAGGAAACGATGCAAACAGACTGCCTCTCATGACAGGAGCAGGCCGTCGAGAGGGAGCAGGAGCGCGAGGACTTCCAACAGGAGATTCAGAGGCTGGAGGAGCAGCTCCGACAGGCGGCCAGGCCGCAGCCCTGGGGCCCCCGCGACAGCCATGTAAGTCAGCCTGCTGTGCCGCGCGTGGGGTGGCTGTTGTCTGTGGCATTTTTAAACTTTATTTTTTGAAACTTTTTCCTTCCATGTACGTGGAACAACAGCGGGCACAGCTGGATGAGGAGGTAGGGGTGCGCTGTCTGCTGTCCGTCGAGTGGTCCGTGCTGCCTCCTTGCCCGCCCTCTGCATGGCCATGGGGGGCGTTGGGCACCTGGTCCTGTTTCTTGCTTGTTTTTCTTGCTTCCTTCCGCTTGGGGCTGGAATGATCTGCTTCCCCCTGTCTGAGGTAGCTGTGGTTGATTTGCTTGTTCTTTTTTAAAATTAAATTTGTTTTGAGATGATTGTGGATTGACTTGCAGTTGTGAGAAATAAGACCCAGAGAGATTCCGTGTCCCCTTCACCCAGTTCCCCCTGTGGTGACATCCTGCAGAGCTCTGCCCCAGATTACCGCCTGATGTGGACGTGCAGACAGACGAGATGGGTTCCCTCCCCGCGGGCCCCTCAGGCTGCCTTCCCTCCCCCCCACTAACCTGTCCTCTGCTTGGTGGTTTTATTATTTCCATGCTATTAAACAAATAGACCTTACGTTGTGTAACCTTTTAGAACTGACTTTTTTCACTCAACCTAATTCTCTAGATTCATCCAGGTTGTTGCTGTGTCTGTAGTTAATTCTTTTTTATTGCTGAGTAGCTCTCCGTTCCTTACTGTCAAAATTAATCTTATTTTACTAACACATATTGTGTTATATTATTATTTTTATATGTCATCTTATTGAGAGCATGGCCTTGTTAATCCAGTTTTATCATATTCTTTCACTAGGCTTCATTGTGCAGCCTAGGTCTAAACCATGTAGATCTGTTTTCTCTCAGTTGTAGTGTGTACTTTATTTAGAAGGTAGTTTTGTTTTTTTAAATATTGTATTTCTCAAGCATTTTTTGTTGTTTTAGGTTGAATTGTTACAAGAAAAATTGAGAGAAAAGTCAGATGGACTTAATGAATTGGTTATAAAGAAAGAACTGGCAGATAGACAAGTATTGATCCAGGAAGAGGAAATTAAACATCTCGAGGAAATGAATGCCAACACCAGAAGGAAAGTGATCCAGCTCCAAGAAGAACTGGAAAAGCAGAGAAAAACTGTGAAAGAGTTACAGCAAGTAAACACCCTTTGTCCAGTTGGAGTTCCGTCAGGGTCTCTGGTTAACGGTGGCACTTGCTGGTGCATTGCCCCAAGCTCTCTGAGCCGCTGGGGGGTGGGGGGTGGGGCCTTTCTTTCTTGCTTTCACTTGTGCCGTTGGCTGCACCAGAAAGACCACGTGGGAGCAAGGACCCCAGACCGATGGGCAACAGAGTTCTCTCTGAGCTCTGCTTTTATTAACTCTAAGGAACAATGCTCTGCGTGTCTCTGTGCTGTCAGCCCTCTGCTGCAGCGCCACCTCACTTCACTCCTGACACTTCTGGTCACTAAATGTGGGAGGGGGGTCCCCACACCAAGCCGTTCTCCAGTTCCCAGCAGACCCCAGCTGCGGGTCCTACAACTTCACTCAATTCTGACACCATCTACCTAGAGATGGCATCACATCCCACAGGGTAAGAGCTCAGTCCTACAAGATTCCCTCCCCCAGATGTCAATCACAAGTCCAAGATGAATAAATCGGAGGTTCCCACAACCCCTTCCTCAGGTTCGATTTATTTGCAAAAGCAGCTCACAGAACACAGAGAAACATTTTACTTACTAGATCACTGGTTTACTGTCAAAGGACATAACTCAGGAACAGCCAGGTGGAAGAGACGCGTAGGGTAAGGGATGAGAAGGGAAACAGAGCTTCATGTTCTCTGGGAGCAGCACCCTCCCAGCACCTCCATGTGTTCGCCAACCCAAAAACTCTCTGAACCCGTCCTGTTGGGTTTCTATGGAGGTTCCATGACATAGGCACGACTGATTAAATCATTGACCACTGGTGACCGATTCAACCTCCAGTTCCTCTCCTTTCCTGGAGGTCGGGGTGGGGGTGGGGGTGGGGCGGGGGGAACTGAAAGTGCCAACCCTCCAATCACATGGTGGGTTTCCCTGGCGACCAGCCCCCAGCCTTAGGTGTTTGCCCAGAGTCTCCTCATTCACATAAACTCAGATGTGGTTGAAAGGGGTTATTATGAATATCAAGACACCTTTATCACTCTCATCACTCAGGAAGTTCCAAGGGTTTTAGGAGCTGTGAGCCAGGAATCAGACGAAGACCAAATATGTGCAGTCACGTACCACATAATGATGTCTCGGTCAGCAACAGACTGCACATATGACGGTGGTCCCATAGATTAGCACCATGTAGTCTGGGTGTGTAGTGGGCTCTACCATCTAGGTTTGTGTAAGTACACTCTGTGATGTTCACACAACGACAGAATTGCCTAACGATGCATTTCTCAGAACATGTCTCTGTCAAAATGTGACACATGACGTGTTTCTTGTTATAAATCACAATATCACGTTTAGTATAATAGCATTTTGTACCAATTTTTACAGTACTCCTTTATTTCTCAAGCACTCTGAACTTATCCTTAGTAATTTCATAAAGTACATGTTCAACCTTTTATGTTGAAAAAACTTATTTCATTAGGTACTTTACTTAGAGCTAGTTATAATCATTTAAATTTTTGTGTTCAGGAATTTACATCAACTCCCCAGGGGAAATACTTCAGTGATAGTTTTTCATATTGTAGTTTGGAATTATGCACCTGTGATGTACAGGAGTGTTTTTGTATCTGCAAGTTTCAGCCGAGGTGGGAAAGCCAAGTGTGATTGGGGTCATCTGATTGCCATGTGCTCCAGTCTTTCCTGGCAGCACTTGTTCCCTCCTTGTGATCCTTCAGTCAAAAGGAATTCAACTTCTGATGTTTCATTTCATGTCACTGGGGTTAAAAATTACTTGAAAAGTGAGTCTCAATGAGAAATTTTATTTTAGAATCCTAAGTTTGACCTTAAGACAAATCCTCTTCAAGAAGGAGAGTTTTGGGCTGGCCCCGTGGCTTAGCTGTTAAGTGCGTGCGCTCCGCTGCTGGCGGCCCGGGTTCGGATCCTGGGCGCGCACTGACTCACCACTTCTCTGGCCATGCTGAGGCCGTGTCCCACGTACAGCAACTGGGAGGATGTGCAGCTGTGACATACAACTATCTACTGGGGCTTTGGGGGAAAAATAAATAAATTTAAAAAAAAAAAAAAAAAAAAGAGTTTTTATCATGTGTGTTTGGTTCTTGAAAATGCTGATGAGAACCATTGAATGAAGTCAGAGCTCTTTCTTGCAGACAGGTTCACTCTCTCGGGAAGGACGCCCAGCACAGGCCCAGGCGCTGTGTCACCTGGTTCCTGGAGGGAGTCGTGCCCCTGGTCCAGCCACTTCCTGGGCCTGTGTGGGGACAGCTCAGTTTGGGGCTGCCTTGTCTGTCCCTCCCTCCCTCACTTCTTACTTCCTTCCCTCTCTCCTTCCCTTCTTATTTTCCCCCTCCCTCCCTCCCTTCCTTCCCTCAGCAAACATTTACTGAGCTTATTAGGTGCTAGGGATGTAGAAAATGCCTTTTTTCCCTCCACAAAGTTGGACCATATATACAACTTTGTATGCCTATTTCTTCCCCACTTAATATGTTGTTACCATTTTATCCATGTTAAATGTTGTTTGAAGACTTTTTAATGTTTACAAATATTCGTCATATGGAGGTATCATCAGCCATTGCCGCATTCTTTGGCAAGTTGTTTCCAATTTTTGTTAAATTGCTAGCGGTCTAGAGACTGTTTTTGTACCTTTTTGAATAATTACTAAGGATAAATTCCTCACGGTGGAATCACGGGCACAGGCTATGGCTCTCTGTTGGGACTGCATCCTTCACTAGGCAGACCTCTGCTCAGCGTGGCCAGGTCTGTGGATCGTGTGTCTGGTACATGCAGATGTGTGCAGGTGTGCTCCAGGCAGAGCAAAGGACGGTTTACACTCTGACAAACAGCATTTTGAGGCCCCTGATTCCTGAAATACTTGCCTAAAATCTCCTTTTTTTCTTAAATAGGATAAAGAGGCATTACAGGAACAGCAGATGAGTAACTTGCTTCTGGTGTCCACACTGCAGTCTAAACTAGATGAGGGCAAATGCCCCGTGCCTCCTGTGGACAGCCGTCCCAAGGGCCCAGAAGTCCAGTTAGAGGCGGTGCAGAGGGCACTCCTGCAGCGTGAGAGCGAGGTACGTGGGGGGCGGGGCAGACAGGCGGTTTCCTTCGGCTCAGGGTCTGCTGGTGGCATCCACTGCACTTCAAATGATACAGTCACTGTATATTGTTTATAGTTTTAATGTGGGTTATAGGATAGTAATAACTTTTTTGGCATGTATTTTTAAATCTTTCAAAGTGATTTTAATAATTATTAAATCAATTGCAATATTTTTAATACCTGCCTTCTTTTGTTTTAATGAAAGATTCTGAACTTAAAAGAACAATTAGAAAAGATTAAAGATGACTTAGTAAGTAAAAACGAAGAAGTACTACATCTGACCTTAAAATTAGATATGCAGAACAACCATAGTGCCGTCAGTGTCAGAGAACTTCAGGAGGAGAATGCCAGTTTGAAGGTAAACGACAAGGACCCACCTTGACCCCTAAGTTTATGTTGATTATATAACAGCTGTGGCTGGCCAGCTGTGGGGACTGCCTGAGCCTCGGGCCTTTGCAGACGCGTGTGAGCCTTCTTCCTGAAGACAGGAGGAGGGCCCTGCTCTGGCGGGTGACACCAGGAGGTGCCTGACTTCTGCACTGAGCTTGGCAGCTGGGGCTGCGCCGGGAAGTGTTTGGGGGAAGCAGCTTTCCAGGAGTCAGGAGCGGAACACCAGTCACCTTGACTGGGAAGCTCCTCTGCGTTCACCTCCTGCACCATGCTCTCCTTCCTGCTTGCAACACCAATAGTCAGGCCTTTCAAAGGATGCTTATTGGGTCACAGTGCAGGAAAGGCACTTCCCTAGTGACAGAAACTGTGAGAGGAAAAAAATCATAGATTTGGAGCGATGTGACCTGCTTTTGGCCATTACAGGGGAACCCCATTCTAGAAGAAGTGGTTGCTAGTAAATGGTCGCTCATTGTCATCCTTCCTACCAGTAGGATGGTAAAAAATCTGTTTTTAAATCTTCTCTACTATCTTAATGTAATTGTGCTTTTGAAGCAAAAAGAAAAACAACCTCTGTATAGTGGAGATGATAATCCAAGTTGTAAAGAAATCAGAACCTTAAAAGGTGGCTGTGAGATACGTGAGTTTAGAATCAGTGTCTGCGCTGCTGACCCGGCAGTTGCTGGATGAGTGAACTAATAGCAGTGAAAGAAATTCAGGGGGTTGTGTCGTTTATGCCCGATCCTCACCAAGGTTGCAGCTGTACAATTTTAAAATGTCTTCAGTGAAAATAGAGTTTTAAGGCAATCTTAGTCATTAGTTGTCCTTTTGGTGGGAATTTGTCCTTAATTAATAGACGAGAAGCAGATAAGAGCACACTTTACTTACTCTTTGGTGATTGCTTTTAAATAAATTGCCTGGGGCCGGCTCCGTGGCTTAGCGGTTAAGTGCGCGCGCTCTGATGCTGGCGGCCCGGGTTCGGATCCCGGGCGCGCCCCGAGGCACCGCTTCTCCGTCCAACGCGAGGCCGAGTCCCACGTACAGCAACTAGAAGGATGTGAACCTATGACATGCAACTATCTACTGGGGCTTTGGGGGGAAAAAAAATGAATAAATAAAATCTTTAAATAAATTGCCTGGAGAACTGCAGTGATTAATTTTTGCAAGTCAAGCTCTAATATGTCATTTTAAAAAGAAAGCACTTTAATAGAAAAATATTTTCAAATGAAATGTTGGTATTTAAAACTATAGGCGTATTCAATGAGGATATTTCACTTCTGCAGGATCAGGGGACTGTTTCCCATAGTAATGGTGGCTTTATTATTATTATCATTTCCACAGGCATTTCTGCAGAACAAAGAAAGGGAGATAAAGTGTGTGAGTGAGCAGCTCGAGGCGCAGCTGGCTGGGATGGGAAGCAGCGCTCTCAGTGAGGTAGGCCTGCCCTGACGCTGGACGCGCTGGACACAGTCCAGGCTTGTGCCTTTGGCCGTAACAGTGTCTTGCGCATTATGTTTTTGGTAGTTTGTAGCTGTGATCTGGGGATCAACAGGGGCCTCTGGGATGACAGTAGTCTGTGTCTTTATATGAAGTTGAGAGTGGTGTTTTTCATTAATTTTGGAGGTAAGGATGGTGGGAGGTTGGTGGGGTAAAAAGAAGTTTTATCTGTAGTTTTTCATGTCTCCAAATTTTGCAGTGACAGAGGCTATTGGGATATTAATGATCTGTGTTGGTATCTTATATATTTGGCAAAATTTAAAGATATCATTTTGTGTTACTTTGAGAAATGCCTTTAAAACTGGTGACTAATTGTTTAAAGGAGATTGTATCTGTTATTACTCCTTAGTGCTCCAGAATTGGCCATGTGAGTATAATTTTACATACTAAAATATATACATATTAAAGAGAGTTTATGTGATAAGGGAAATATTTTAGTTCCATTAAGAATAGAAAGCTTTGTAAAGACAATCCCAAATATTTTCTTTTGAGATTTTTGTTCATTTCTAGATTTGCAAATCTGTACATCCTTTGTTTTCTGTAATTCTACTTTGAATTTTTTGTAAAGGTATGGATAGTATCTTTGCTTCAATATAACAAATAAAACTAAAATTTCATTTTTTTTTTTGTTTTTTTTGTTTTTTTTGTTTATTGCAGTAACATTGGTTTATAACATTGTAAAAATTTCAGGTGTACATCATTATACTTCTATTTCTGCATGGACTACATCACGTTCACCACCAAAATACTAATTACAACCCATCACATGTACTGAATTATCCCTTTCACCCCCCTCCCTCCTCCCTTCCCCTCTGGTAACCACCAATCCAATCTCTGTCCCTATGTGTTTGTTTATTGTTGTTATTATCTACTACTTAATGAAGGAAATCATACAGTATTTGACCTCCCTCTGACTTATTTCACTTTGCATTATACCCTCAATGTCCATCCATGTTGTCACAAATGCCTGGATTTCATCGTTTCTTATGGCTGAGTAGTATTCCATTGTGTATATATACCACATCTTCTTTATCCATTCGTCCCTTGATGGGCACTTAGGTTGCTTCCAAGTCTTGGCTATTGTGAATAACGCTGCAATGAACACAGGGGTGCACGTACCTTTGCAAATTGGTGTTTTCAAGTTCTTTGGATAAATACCCAACAGTGGAATAGCTGGATCATATGGTAGTTCTATCTTTGATTTTTTGAGGAATCTCCATACTGTTTTCCATAGTGGCTGCACCAGTTTGCACTCCCACCAGCAGTGTATGAGAGTTCCCTTTTCTCCACATCCTCTCCAACACATATTGTTTCCTGTCTTGTTAATTATAGCCATTCTGACGGGCGTGAGGTGATATCTCATTGTAGTTTTGATTTGCATTTCCCTAATAGTTAGTGATTTTGAACATCTTTTCATGTGTCTGTTGGCCATCTGTATATCTTCTTTGGAGAAATGTCTGTTCAGGTCTTTTGCCCATTTTTAATTGGGTTGGTAGTTTTTGTTGTTGAGATGCATGAGTTCTTTATATATTTTGGAGATTAAGCCCTTATCAGATGTATGGTTTGCAAATATCTTCTCCCAATTGTTAGGTTGTCTTTTCGTTTTGTTGATGGTTTCCTTTGCTGTGCAGAAGCTTTTTAGTTTGATGTAGTCCCATTTGTTTATTTTTTCTATTGTTTCTCTTGCCCGGTCAGATGTGGTGTTTGAAAAGATGTTGCTAAGACCAATGTGGAAGAGCGTACTGCCTATGTTTTCTTCTAGAAGTTTCATAGTTTCAGGTCTTACATTCAAGTCTTTAATCCATTTGGAGTTGATTTTTGTGCATGGTGTAAGGTAAGGGTCTACTTTCATTTCTTTGCATGTGGCTATCCAGTTTTCCCAACACCATTTGTTGAAGAGACTTTCTTTTCCCCATTGTATGTTCTTGGCTCCCTTGTTGAAAACTACCTGTCCATAGATGTGTGGGTTTATTTCCAGGCTCTCTATTCTGTTCTATTGATCTGTGTGTCTGTTTTTGTGCCAGTACCATGCTGTTTTGCTCTGTAGATTAGTTTGAAATCAGGGAGTGTGATACCTCCAGCTCTGTTCTTTTTTTTCAGGATTACTTTGGTTATTCGGGGGTCTTTTGTTGTTCCAGATAAATTTTAGGATTCTTTGTTCGATTTCTGTGAAAAATGTTGTTGGAACTTTGATAGGGATTGCATTGAATCTGTAGATGGCTTTAGGAAGTATGGACGTTTTGACTATGTTAATTCTTCCAATCCAAGGGCTCAGAATATCTTCCCATTTTTTTGTGTCTTCTATTTCTTTCAACAATGTTTTATAGTTTTCAGTGTACAGGTCTTTCACCTCTTTGGTTAAGTTTATTCCTAGGTATATTTTATTCTTTTTATTGCAATTGTAAATGGGATTATATTCTTAATTTCTCTTTCTGCTACTTCATTGTTAGTGTATAGAAAAGCAACTGAGTTTTGTATGTTGATTTTGTATCCTGCAACTTTACTGTATTCATTTATTATTTTTGAAAGTTTTTGTTGGATTCTTTAGGGTTTTATATGTATAAAATCATGTCATCTGCAAAGAGTGACAGTTTCACTTCTTCTTTTCCAATTTGGGTCTCTTTTTTTCTTTTTGTTGCCTGATTGCTCTGGCTAGGACATCCAATACTATGTTAAATAAGAGTGGTGAAAGTGGACATCCATGTTCCTGTTCTTAAAGGGATAGCTTTCAGTTTTTCTCCATTGAGAATGATATTAGCTGTGGTTTTGTCATATATGGCTTTTATTATGTTGAGGTACTTTCCTTTTATACCCATTTTATTGAGAATTTTTATCATAAATGGAGACTGTACTTTATCAAATGCTTTCTCTGCATGTATTGAGATACTCATGTGATTTTTATTCTTAATTTTGTTAATGTGGTATATTACGTCGATTGATTTGCGGATGTTGAACCATCCTTCCATCCCTGGAATAAATCCCACTTGGTCGTGGTGTATGATCTTTTAAATGTATTGTTGTATTGCATTTGCTAGTATTTTGTTGAGGATTTTTGCGTCGATGTTCATCAGTGATGTTGGCCTGTAATTTTCTTTTTTTTGTGTTGTCCTTGTCTGGTTTTGGTATCAGGGTAATGTTCGCTTTGTAAAATGAGTTAGGCAGCTTCCCCTGCTCTTCAATTTTTTGGAAGAGTTTGAGAAGGATAGGTATTAAGTCTTCTTTGAGTGTTTGGTAGAATTCACCAGGGAAGCCGTCTGGTTCTGGAATTTAACTGTTTTGATCTCCTTACTGGTGATTGGTCTATACAGATTCTCTATTTCTTCTTGATTCAGTTTTGAAAGGTTGTAAGAGTCTAAGAATTTATCCGTTTCTTCTAGATTACCCAATTTGTTGCTGTATATCTTTTCGTAGTATTCTCTTAAAATCTTTTGTATTTCTGAGGTGTCCATTGTAGTTTCTCCTCTTTCATTTCTGATTTTATTTTATTTATTTATTTATTTTGTGAGGAAGATCAGCCCTGAGCTAACATCTGTTGCCACTCCTCCTCTTTTTTCTGAGGAAGAATGGCCCTGGGCAAACATCCGTGCCCATCTTCCTCTGCTTTATATGGGACGCCACAACAGCATGGCTTGACAAGTGGTGCGTCAGTCCATGCCCGGGATCCGAACCTGTGAACCCTGGGCTGCCAAAATGGAGCGCTCGAACTTAACCGCTGTGCTCCTGGGCTGGCCCCCATTTCTGATTTTATTTATTTGAGCCTTCTCTGTTTTTTTCTTGGTGAGTCTAGCTAAAGGCTTGTCAATTTTGTTTATCTTTTCAAAGAGCCAGTTCTTAGTGTCATTGATTTTTTTTTTTTTTTTTTTAGTCTCTATTTCATTTATTTCTGCCCTGATTTTTATTATTTCCTTCCTTCTACTGATTTTGGGCTTTGTTTGTTCTTCTTTTTCCACTTCTTTTAGGTACATTGTTAGATTGCTTATTTGAGATTTTTCTTGTTTGTTGAGGTAGGCTTGTATTGCTGTAAACTTCCCTCTTAGAACCGCTTTTGCTGTATGCCATAAATTTTGGCATGTTGTAGTTCCATTTGCATTTGTCTTCAGGTATTTTTTGATTTCTTCGTTGACCCAGTGGTTGTTCAGTAGCATTTTGTTTCATCTTCACGTATTTGTGGCTTTTCTGATTTTCTTTCTGTAGTTGATTTCTATTTTCATACCATTTTGGTCAGAAAAGATGCTTGGTATTATTTCAGTTTCTTAAATTTATTGAGACTTATTTGTTGCCTAATATGTGATCTATCCTGGAGAATGTTCCATGTGCATTTGAAAAGAATGTGTATTCTGTAGTTTTTGGATGGAATGTTCTATATATATCTACTAAGTCCATCTGGTCTAATGTGTCACTTAAAGGCTAATGTTTCCTTATTGATCTTCTGTTTGGATGATGTATCCACTCGTGTAACTATTATTGTGTTGTTTATTTCTCCTTTTATGTCTGTTAATAATTGCTGTATATATTTAGGCGCTCCTATGTTGGGTGCATAGATATTTACAAATGTCTTATCCTCTTGTTGGATTGTTCCCTTTATCATTATGTATTGTTCTTCTTTGTCTCTTGTTAGTTTTTGTTTTAAAGTCTGTTTTGTCTGATATGAGTATTGCTACCCCAGCTTTCTTTTCATTGCCATTTGCATGGAGTTTCTTTTTCCATCCCTTTGCTTTCAGTTTGTGAGTGTCTTTAGGTCTAAAGTGTGTCTCTTGTATGCAACATATATATGGGTCTTGTTTTTTTATCCAGTCGGCCACCCTATGCCTTTTGATTGGAGCATTTAGTCCATTGACATTTAAAGTAGCCATTGGTAAGAATGTACTTATTGCCATTTTGTTACTTTTCTTTTGGGTGTTTTAGTAGTTCTTTGTTCCTTCCTTCTTCTCTCGCTGTCTTCCCTTGTGGTTTGATGGCTTTCTTTAGAATTATGTTTGGCTTCTTTTTTCTTAATTCTTTTGTATTTATTATAGGTTTGTGGTTTTTGGTTACCATGAGGTTCATATATAATAATCTATGTATATAACAATCTATTTGAAGTTGATGGTCTCTTTAGTTTGACTTCTTGCCAGAAGCTCTACTCTCTTACTCCCCTCCTCCCACATTTTATGTTTTTGTTATCATATCTAACCTTTTTTTTTTTGAGGAAGATTAGCTCTGAGCTAACATCTGTTGCCAATCTTCCTCTCTTTTGCTGAGGAAGACTGGCCCTGAGCTAACATCTATGCCCATCTTCCTCTACTTTATATGGGACGCTGCCACAGCATGGCTTAAGAAGTGGTGCGTCAGTGTGCGCCCGGGATCTGAACCTGCAAACCCCGGGCCACCGCAGTGGAGCACACGCACTTAACCGCTATGCCACTGAGCCAGCCCCCATTCTTTCAGCACTTCAGATATATCATGCGACTCCCTTCTAGCCTGTAAGTTTTCTGCTGAGAAGTCAGCTATATAGCCTTATGGGGTTTTCTTTGTATGTTACTTGTTGCCTTTCTCTTGCGGCTTTTAGGATTCTCTATCTTTAATTCTTGACATTTCAACTATGATGTGTCTTGGTGTGGGCTTCTTTCAGTTTATCTTTTATGGTGCTCTCTGTGCTTCCTGTACCTGGATGTCTGTTTCCTTCCTTAGGTTAGGAAAGTTTTCAGCTATTATTTCTTCAAATAGGTTCTCTGCCCCTTCGTCTTGCTCGTCTCCTTCTGGGACACCTATAACACGAATTTTAGTGTACTTGATGTTTTCCCAGAAGTCCCTAGAGTGTCCTGGTTCTTTTTAATTCTTTTTTCTTTTATCTGTTCAGCCTGGGTGATTTCCTCTAGTCTTTCGTCCAGCTTACTGATCTGTTCTTCTGTAACATCTATCCTGCTATTGAGTCCCTCTAGTGAACTTTTCATTTCCAGTATTGTATTCTTCATTTCTGATTGGTTCTTTTTTATATTTTCCAATGTTTTGTTGACGTTCTCACTGCGTTCATCCATTCTTCTCCCAAGATCAGTAAGCATCCCTATGACTTTTTGTTTGTAGTCTTTGTCAGCTAGATTGTTTATCTCTTTTTTGTTTTGTTTTTTCTGGGGTTTTGTCCTGTTCCCTTACCTGGAATGTATTCCTCTGTCTCCTCATTTTGCCTCTTTCTCTGTGCTTATATCTACGTATTAGGTAGGTCAGCTATGTCTCCCGATCTTGGAGAGGTGGCCTTATGTAAGACATGCCTTATGAGGCCCAGCAGTGTGCTTCCCTTTCGTCACCAGTTCCAAAATGTTCCAGGAGTGCCCCTTGTATGTGCTACATGTGTCCTTCTGTTGTGGCAGGGTCGCTCTTGCTGCAGGTGCCCAGGGAGGCTACGTTGTCCCCCTGGCCGGCTGGTTGTAATGCTCAGCTGCATGTGGCTGCTACAGTCCCTTCAGTTACTTTTTCGGGCATGGGGACCCCCAGCACAGTAGGCTGCAAGGTCTAATGGCACATTCCTGCTGCAGTTTTTCTGTTAAGTGAGTAGACCCCCAGCGTGGCTGGTTGCTAGGCTCAGGGGCTTACAATTGCTGCAGGCCTCTGGCCTGATTGGCTGTTGTCAGCTCTCAGGCTTGCAGCTGGGTGGGGCTGGCCCCAGGCATGGGAGCACCCAGTTGTTTCACGCTTTGGAAGGTGGGCCCGATCCTCTATCTGGCTGTTTGAGAAGCACAAGTCTGCTACAGCTGACAGGCCCCATTGCCTGCATGACCACACACCCTGTCTACAAAGTCCTGTCCCATGTGTGCTCCCTGACCCACTGATGTGGGCCCAGTCACCCCACTACAGAGTCCCCACAAACTCCCCAATGCAGGCCCGCCCCTCATGCACACCCTGCCCCACAGAGGCCAACCTACTCACCTGGCTGCAGAGGTTCCAGGCACCCCGCCTATGCGGGCCCACAAGTTGCCCAAGGGCTTGCTACTGGATGGGGCCAGTCCCATCCAGTTTTCCCTAGGGTGGGCTGCCTGCCCTTGCTGAGCTGGATTAAATCAGTGCTTTAGTGGGTGGGGCAGACCTTGGGCAGAGAGGCCGAGGGAAGAACTCCAAAGACATCTGCCAGCGTCTGTGTTGGCATGCCTGTACTAGGTCACAACAATGTCTGATGCCCGTGTCTCAGTCCCTGGGGAGGTGGTCCCAGCCTGGGGAGGTCTCACCTGTCTCCAGGATGCACCCAGAGCCTATCACGTGAGTCTCTTTTCACCATAGGACTGTGCTCCTTTCTTTCTGGTGATTTTAGGTTGCTTTTTGAAACGGGTGAATTTGTGTGTGGGCCCTTTAAGAGCAGGCTTTTTTTCCCCTTATGTTTGATAGCTTTTCTGGGGATGTTCCCCGTGGTTGTGAAGAGCCAGCAACGCCAGGTGTTATGACAGTCGTCTCAGTTGTGCTGAGTCCAAAAGCTGCTTATTGTGGTAACACTCCCCCCCTCAGATCCCCCGCTCCTCCAGGGGAGGCTTCGTACCTTAAGGTTGCTCCCGGCTTGCCATGAAGCGCAGTTGCTCGAAGGTGGCTTTTTAATCTCTCCAGAAAGGAATTTCTGCCTCTTCTACCTCTGTCAGGATTGTTCCTTGTTGTGGGGGTTCTTTTTATCCAGTGTGCAGTTCTCTCTCAGGGGTAGTTGTTCCAAGAGTAGTTGTCAATTTGTTGTGTCTGTGGGAGGAGGTGAGTTCAGAGCCACCTATGCCGCCATCTTGAAACTGTCTCTTGGTTTCGTTTTTGTTTCTTTTTATCGTTTCCTTTCCTCTGCCAAGATTTCCTATCTTTTTGTTTATCGTGAACTACTTATCTATATGTCCTTCCACACAGCTGTGACATCTGCTTTAACATCCTTGTTTGCTCATTCCAGCATTTTTGTCATCTCAGGATTGGTTGCCATTGGTTGTCTTTTTTCTTAAGAATTGGTCACATGTTGCTGATTTTTTTTCCTGTGTAGATAATTTTCATTTGCATTCTTGATATTCTGCAAATTATGTCGTGGGGACTCTTGCTTCTGAGAGTGCTGAGTTTTTGTTTCCGTGGTAGTCCTCTTGGTCAGACTCAAGTGTGCACTCTGTCTTGCCTGCAGAGATCGTGCACAGATCAGCCCAGGACGTGGGTGGAGTTGACACACGGAGTTTGGGGTTTTCCTTCCCTACTTCTCTGTCTCTTCTCTGTTGTTCTCCACAGCTTTGGCTGCGCTGGTTCCTTCTTCTGTCCTCATCTTGCTGCGCTGCCCCAGGGCACAGCCTGAGAGCTGGAAACTCCCCCACCTGGTGGCCTCTGCCATGTCCAAGTCCCCTGCACAATGTCCTGGGCCCACAGGCAGGTGGGGTGTGGCCTGTCAGGTTTACACGAGGTTGGTTCTAAGGAGTGTCCGTCTGCACGCCTTTTCATGGAGCTCCACGGCCCCTTCTGGCTGCTGGTGTGTGTCTTCAGCCACACCTCATGTTGCCCCACAGAATCACACTCGCCAAGGGAGAAACACCCCTCCGAGACACCACTTCTGGGTCGGGTGGGCTGTCTTAGCTGCCTTGGGGGTGGGGGGCACTCAGGCCTGGTCCCCTCTGCACCGTCCCATGTCTAAAGGGCTCTGCACACGCTCAGGGAGACGCCGTCATATCTGCTGTTCTCAGGTCCCCGACCTGCAGTTGCCATCTTCCTTCTCTTGGTGCCATAACCTGTGGTTGCCCATCTGCTTCCTTGTCTGCTCCTATTGCGCTGTATCTCAGAGGACTTATTGTAGATTTTAGTGTTTCACGTTTTAAAGCCCGCTTCATGTTCTGGCTTGAATAGTTTATAATATTCATGTTGTGATTGTGGCTATTTTGTAATGTAGACCTTTTCATCTCAGTGTACTTAGTGCATTAAGTGAATAAGCACAAATTCTATACAATCATAATTATTCCTAAAACTTCCTCCCTTCACTTGTCTGTGAGCAGGGAGACATGGGTCTGTGCACGCACAGCACAAGGGTGTGAACTAGAGCTAAGTGTGACCGTCTCGCCTCACATCGAGAAATTCTCTTTTTCTAACTATATAATATGGCATTCAGATATGGTAAATGTGTGTGTGAGACGTGTAGCCGATATCATCCAAACCAAACCGAAAAGTTAATTAGTTTTCTTGTTTTCGTTTTCATTACAGGCCAGATTTGAATGTCAAAGTAATTGTTAAGTAGTACTGAAACCAAGAATTGTTATGAAGCCCTCAATTTTTAGATAGCAAAACATTAGACTATAACAAATTGGTTGAATGTTGTTAACTAAAACACAAACTGGTTAGAATTTTTTATTTTTTGGTCACTATCAGTGATGTGATCTTAAGAGAATGGAGTTTGGAGCCACATTGACATAGATTTCAGTCCTACATAGATTTCAGTCCTAATTTTCCATTTACTATCTTTGTGGTCTTGGCAAGATATTTAATATCTATGTTTTAATTTCTCTGTCTTTAATGTAGGAATAATAACATTTCTTACCTTAAAATTGTTGCAGATTGGATTAAATAGCACAGGTAGAAGCGTTCTTGGACGCCTGGTGTGGCACAGTCCTCAGGATGGGGTGGCTGAGGTAGCAGGATGGAAGCCCCACGTCCCCTGCAGACAGCATGGGAATGTGCTCAGTCACGCTCCTCATTAATGCACATTCCCTAACCCAATTTTCTCACTTTTATTCTTATTCTAGTGTTAGAATGACACCTAAAATCTAAATGTTCCCTTTAGGAAAATCAAACAAATCAAAGTTGTTTAGACAGTAACAAAGTACACATTTAGAAGGTGGTAAAAGATAAGTACATAGGTGTCGTTGATTGAGAAGTGGCCAGGTTAGAGCCTCCTCTGGGTTTTGATGGCCGAGGGTTGAGGTCCTAGTGGTGGTGGCACGGAGCCGTAACTGAAGTGTCAGAACGAGTGGCAAAGCAGCGACGGGAGGTCGTCCTGTTTGACTAGACCGATGTACTTGAAGTCGCTGGAGTGCAGCATTTTGGGTGTTTTTCCAATATTAAATGTCCTTTGGTGACTTTGTTAGTTTGCTCCCACAGCTGTTTTGTTTTTCAAGCTGTGAAGTCTCTCCACTTCTGTAAGAATGAATTTAGGCTGAACTGTGAATTAAAAGAGGGAAATTATGAAGTTGATACAATTAATTTGCCTCTGAAATGTGCTTTTTTTCAGGTTATGGATAACAGAAGTTCTGAAATCGAGGAGCTGAAATCCATTATTGAGAACCTGCAGGAGAATCAAGAACGATTGCAGAAGGATAAAGCAGAAGAAATTGAACAACTCCATGAAGTCATTGAGAAGCTGCAGAGCGAGCTCTCCCTTGGGGGCCCCGTGGCGCGTGAAGTCAGTGACTGTCACGCTGAAGACCTGCAGAGTGAGCTGGATCGCGGGCTGCGCTGCCTCCAGGCGGAGGGAGCGGGGGCCCACGCAGCTCTGGAGGGCGAGCTCCAAGCTGCACTCGCTGCCAAGGAGGCCCTGAGCCAGCTGCTTGCTGAGCAGGAGTGCAGGCATGGCCAGGCCCTGGAGGCGCTGCAGCAGCACCTGCGGGGTGCGGAGGAGGCTGCCGCAAGGCAGCTGGCAGAGCTGAGGCACAGCACGGCCCTCAGGGAGGCCGAGGTCCAGACCATGGCCTCCCAGATCCAAGAGTTTGAAGCTGCTCTCAAAGCAAAGGAAGTGAAGATTGCAGAGAGAGATTTGGAAATTGAGGCCATGAACAGACAGAAATCTACCTACTCCACCGAGCTGGAGACCATCCTGTCGGCCTTCACCCGCTTTCGCTGCGCCCTGGAGCAGCAGCCCCTGGCTGCCGCGGGCGAGCCCCCTGAGCTGCAGCGGCTCCGAGCCCAGTGTGTCCGCCTCAGCCGCCAGCTGCACGCACTGAACCAGCGGTTCCTGAGGTGCCAGAAGGAGCTGGACAAGCAGCAGGTGCACGGGGCGCTCCTGCACCCTCGTGTGGAGGGCTGCTCCCAGGGACGGGGCCCCTGGAGTGAAGAGGCCTCCTGTGATGAAGAGTCAAAAGAGGATGTGGGCAGCAGGCAGCTGACCACAGCCCCCCAGGTCCATGGCGGTGACCCACAGGTTGGCCTCGATTCGCCTGCAGGCCCACAGGTGGTGTAGCCTCTGTGCACAGAGAGCTGGGGTGTGCTGCGGGAGCTGGGCGCCCTCGGGGAGCTGGGGGAGCTGGGGTGTCCTCGGGTAGCTGGGGGGAGCTGGCGTGCACTGAGGGAGCTGGGGGAGCTGGGGCACGCTTGGGGAGCTGGGGGAGCTGGGGTGTGCTCGGGGAGCTGGGGTGCACCTGGGGAGCTGGGGGTGCTCCGGGTCTGAGGAGGCTCTCAGCCAGACAGTGAGTGGCCAAGCACTGGGGCTGGACCAGAGGGAGTTGGATGTTCTCTGAAGTAGACTGAGTTTCTTTTCTTTTTCTTCTGTTCTTTTAGTTTTAATGATTTTCCTTCTTTCTCTGCTGGGTGGGGGGGATGCAGTTTCCGTTGGGTGGCTCGTGACGTGAAATGAGTCTGAAGCTCATGCTGGCCTGGGGCCCATTTAGGATCCATAGAACTTCAAGTCAGAGCACATGTACACAGGGAAATCGGCTGGGGTTTCACTGTTTTGTACAATTTTAAACTTACTATAAGTTACTTAAGCTTTTGTAGCACTTCTCTCATACGGTAGGGAACGTCAGTGATGTGGTGAGCACCTGGAGTTAGGTCTCTTAATTCCTCTCTGGGTTCTCATCAGATGGTTTGTCTTTTAGCGCGATTTCCCATGTAGAACGTTTTATGCTCCTTTGATTTTGCAACATGCTCCAGTTTGTTTTTGAGTAGAACTCAGGATTCACTGCTGCCGCCCCACACCAGCTTGGCATCCTGTGTCGCATGGCTCCCGTCCCGCGTGCTTTGTGGGGTCACCCCCAGCTGGTGCCTGTGCCTTTGGAGCCCTCAGCCTCGAGCACAGCTTGACCTGCTGTGGGTGGCGGGCCTGCAGCTCTGGTCTCATGCTCTCCGTGTGTGCTTTTGGAGACAGGGACTTGCTGGTCACCACCTGTGGACTTCCCCTCGGGGCCCTGCTGGCTGACATGCCGGCTCCAGGGCTCCCTTGAGGCTGAAGCAGCCCAGCAACTGGCCTCCCTTGCACATCTGACTTTCCAGTGTGTTGAGCTTTATCTTCGTAAGCATCGTAACTATTTTCTCTGCTTATTGTAGAGTCCAGTTAAGGATGATTTGCAGCCTGCTAAAGCCCTGGAGATGTTAAACCACACAGGTCTCCACAAACAAGACAGCGTGGTGTCGGTGCTCACGGCCTGCCAGAGGCAGCTGGAGTCTGAGCTGCTCTTGGTGAAGAAGGAAATGCGCTTGCGTGCGGGGGACCATGGCACAGTGTCGGGAAGAGCGAAGGTACAGGGCTGGTTCTGGGAGAGGCTGGGCACAGATCCCGTGGAGGTGACGGTGGGCGGAGGTCCACTCTGGCTCTCCTGCTGAGGTGACACACATGTTACGTAGACTGCAGACATGCCGTGGTCTCTGAATCCGTTGTACTCTCGTAGCAGTGCTGGCAGATCTGTTTTGAAATTTCCTACATGTTTTATTTAAACACTCTCTAGCAGCACACATGTCCTGTGGTCTAATCAGCTTGCAAAAAACGAGCAGTTACTTCTCTTTGTGATTCGTACAAGCAGGCTTGACCTGGGCTCCAGGGCTTGTCTCCAGGATTGTGGTGTGACGACAGTTGCCCGCACAGCTGTACCGTGGCTCACAGCCTTCGTCGCCAGCATCTGTTTTACTTTGAAAGACATCACATATATTTTTTGAACCTCAGTTTTTGTTCCCTACATATTTTTAGTTGTGCTCCCAGCAAAGCAGAGCAGAGAGTAATCTAGAAATCAACAGTTTTAAAATTCTGATCACTAGGACAGAAGCTACAAGAAAATTGACATTTCTTTTCCTGGGGTGGGGAGGTTGCACATCAGCAACATCAAACTGTTGCAGGGTTGAGATGTTCCGAAAACCAAAAGTGGTCGGCTGGTTTGGAGGTTTGCCAAAGTGTCCTTGGGTCTGCAGCCTGCTTAGACCCGGGCTTTCTTGAGCCCCGTAACCCCGCTGGTGTGGACATTGTACTCTTTGCTGAGATATTCAGCCCTCAGCTCCTGGGAACACTGCTGTGAGACCACCTGCCCCTTTAGGATAGGAGAGCCTGAAGATTCTGCATTCCACGGCACACCAGCCCGGGGTCTCAGAGCAGGATCACAGGGCCATGCCTGCGGTTCTGGTAGAAGACGCCTGGATCTGATGTCATTCGTTCATCAGATCCCTCGGGAAATGTATTCTGTTTGGGGAGAACCTTTTCACCAAGTCTGTGTAGCAAACTTGTCTCCGTGCCCTCATGATAGGAACGTGTGTTTGAATGATTAAGAGAAAGCTCAGCCCTGCAATGTCGTGAGCTGGTCGACAAGTTCTTAGAAGTCGCACACCGACGGAAATCCCATGTTCGTTCCAGAGCACGATTTTATTTTTTTCAATGTTTGCACATAGAACTTGCCAGGACTTTTTTTCCTTAAAAAAAAAAATGCTCATGTCCCCGGTAAATCACCACAGAAATAGGTTATGACAGTTGCCTCTGGGTGTGTGTGTGTGTGTGTGTGTGTGTGTCTGTGTGTGTGTGGTAAAATACACATAACGTAAGATTTACAGCTTAACTGTTTCTAAATGTACGGTTCCGTGGCATTAAATACCTTCACAGCGTTGTGTGACCATCCATCTCCATGGCTCTTTTCATCGTGTAAAACTGAAACTCTGTCCCTATCGAACAGTAACTACCAATTCCCCTCTTCTCAGCCTCTGGCAACCACCGTTCTCCTTCCTATCTCTATGAATTTGGCTCCTCTAGGGGCCTCGTATAAGCGGATCATACAGTATCTGTCTTTTGTGATTAGCTTACTTCACGTAATGTTCTCAGGGTTCATCCATATTAGCATGTGTCAGAATTTCTTTTTTAAGGCTGAATAATAATTCTGTTATATATACCATCTTTTGTTTATCCATTCGTGCATTGGTGGACGCTTGGTTTGCTTTCACATTTTGGCTATAGTAAGTAATGCTGCCACGAACATGGGTGTACAGATATCTCTTAGAGACCCTGCGTTCAGTTCTTTTGGGTATACACCCAGCGGTGGAATTGCTGGATCATACGGTAATTCTATGTTTAATTTTTTGAGGAACGGCCATAGTGTTTTCCATGGTGATTGTACCTTTTGACATGCCCATCAAGAGTGCACAAAGTTTCTAAGTTCTCCACATCCTTGCCAACACTCGTTATTTTCTGTTTTTTTGATAGTAGCCATCCTCATGTGTGAGATGGTATCTTGCAGCAGTTTTAATTTACATTTCCCTAATGAGTAGTGATTTTGGGTATCTTTTCATGTGATTATTGGCCATTTGTATAACTTCTTTGGAGAAATGTCTATTCAGTACCTTTGCTGGTTTTCAAATCAGGTTGTTTCTGTTGAGTTTTAGGAGTTCTCTATATATTCTGGATATTAGTCCTTATCAGATATATGACTTGCAAATGTTTTCTCCCATTTTGTGGATTGCCTTTCTACTATGTGGGTAGTATCTTTTTTTAATTGATGTCATAATAGTTTATAACATTGTGAACTTTTAGTTGTACGTTATCGTTTGTCAGTCAGCATATAAATGCGCCCCTTCACCCCTTGTGCCCACACCCCAACCCCTTCCTCCTGGTAACCACCAAACTGATCTCTCTGTCCGTGTGTTAGTTTATCTTGCACTTATGAGTAAAATCATGCGGTGTTTTTCTTTCTCTGGCTTATTTCGCTTAACATAATACCCTCTAGGTCTATCCATGTTGTTGCAAATGGGACGATTTTGTCTTTTTTTAGGGCTGAGTGGTATTCCATTGTATATATATTGGGTAGTGTCTGGTTTTTTTTTCTTTTTTGTGAGGAAGATTAGCCCTGAGCTAACATCCGATGCCAATCCTCCCCTTTTTTCTTGAGGAAGACTGGCCCTGGGCTAACATTCATGCCCATCTTCCTCTACTTTTTATGGGACGCCACCACAGCATGGCTTGACAAACGGTGTGTCAGAGCACGCCCAGGATCCAAACCCATGAACCCCAGGGCACCGCAGCGGAGTGCACACACTTAACCGCTGCGCCACTGGGCAGGCCCCAAGGGTGGGGTCTTTTGATGCACAAATTTTTAAAATTTCGTGAAGTCCAATTTCTCTCTCTTTCCTTTTGTTGCCTGTGCCTTTGGTGTCATAACCAAGAAATCATTGTCAAATCCAATGTCATGAAGCTTTTGCCCTATGTTTTCTTCTCACAGTTTTATACTTTTAGGTCTTTGATCTGTTTTGGGTCGATTTTTGTATATAGTGTTACGTAAGGGTCCAACTTCATTCTTTTGCATGTGAAGATCCAGTTTTTCCAGCACCATTTTCTGAAAAGAGTGTCTTTTCCCTACTGAATGGTCTTAGCACCCTTGTCAAAGTCATTGACCACGTATGTGAGGATTTGCTTCTGGGCTTTCTATTCTATTCCATTGGTCTCTATGTTTTTATGCCATTACGACAGTGGGGTTTTTTTGTTTTTTGTTTTTTTTGCTGAGGAAAATTCGCCCTGAGCTAGCATCTGATGCCAGTTTTCCTCTACTTTGCATGTGGGCCGCCGCCGCAGCATGGCTGCTGACGAATGGTGTAGGTCTGTGCCCGGGAACCAAACCCAGGCCGCCGGAGCAGAGCGTGCCAAACTTAACCCCTAGGCCACGGGGCTGGCTCCACTACCACAGTGTTTTGATTACTGTAGCTTTGTCATAAGTTTTGAAATCAGAAAGTATAAGTCCTCCAAATTTGTTTTTCTTTTTTAAGCTTGTTTTGGCTCTTTGGGGTCCTTTAAGATTCCATATCAATTTCAGGATGGGTTTTTCTATTTGCAAAAAATGTCATTGGAATGTTGATAGAGATTGCATTGTATCTCTAGATCGCTTTGGTAGTATTGACATCTTAACAATATTAAGTCTTTCAATCCATAAACATAAGATGTATTTCCATTTATTTATGTCTTCCTTAATTTCTTTCAGCAATGTTTTCTAATTTGATTGTATAAGTCTTTCACCTCCTTGGTTAAGTTAATTCTTAATTATATTCTAATTTTTTGTTGCTATTGTAAATGGAATTGTTAATTTCCTTTTCAGATTGTTTATTGTTCGTGTATAGAAATTCAACTCATTTTTGTATGTTGACTTTGTATCCTGTGATTTTGCTGAATTCATTTATTAATCCTAACGTTTTTTTGTGGAATCTTTAGATTTCTACATATAAGATCATATCATCTGTGAATATAGATATTTTTACTTCTTCCTTTCCAATTTGGATGCCTTTTATTTCTTTTTCTTGACTCATTGCTCTGCCTGTAATTCCCAACACTGTGTTGAAGAGAAATGGTGAAAGCAGGCCCCTGCCCTGTTCCCGATCTTAGAGGAAAAGCTTTTACTCTATCACATTGAGTGTGATGTCCACTGTGTTTTTCTCATGTATGGCTTTTATTATGCTGGGTAGTTTCCTTCTATTGCTACTATGTTGAATGTTTTTTATCGTGAAAGGGTGTTGAATTTTTTCAAAGGCTTTTTCTTTCTTTCTTTCTTTGTTTTGTGAGGAAGATTGGCCCTGAGCTAACATCTCTTCCTGTCTTCTCTATTTTGTATGTGGGATGCTGCCACAGCATGGCTTGATGAGTGGTGCATAGGTCTGTGCCTGGTATCTGAACCCCAGGCCACTGAAGTGGAGTGCATGAACTTAACCACTATGCCACTGGGCTGGCCCCTCAAATGCTTTTTCTACATCGAGATGATCATGTGATTTTTTTTTTCCCCTTCATTTTGTTAATGTGGTGTATTACATTGATTTTCCTATGTTGAACTGTCCTTGCATTCCAGGAGTAAACACCACTTGATTGTGGTGTATAATCCTTTTAATATGCTATTAAATTTGATGTACTAGTATTTTGTTGAGGATTTTTACATCATTGTTCACAAGGGATATTGGTTTGCAGTTTTCATTTCTTGTAATGTCTTTGTTTGGCTTTAGTATCAAGCCAAATAGGCCTCATAGAATAAGTTAGAAGACATCCCCTCTGCTTCTATCCTATAAAAAAGACGTAGAGAATTGGCATAATGTTTTCCTTAAATATCTGGTAGAATTCACCAGTAAAGCCGTCAGGTCCAGGACTTGGTTCTGTTGGGAGATTTTTGATTACCGATTAAATCTCCTTTGTCTCTTGTAACCTTTCTTGGTTTAAATTTATTTTGTCTGATATTAATATAGCCACCCCTATTCTCTTTTGGTTAATACTTGCCTGGAGTATCGTTTTCCATTCTTTCAATTTCAACCTGTTTGTGTCTTTGTGTCTAAAGTAAGCTTTTTGTAGACAGCATATAGTTGGATCATGTTTTTATCTATTCTGCCAATCTTTGTCTTTTATTGGAGAGCTTAATCCATTTACATTTTAAAGTAATTACTGATAAGGAGGCATTTTGTCATTTTGCTATTTGTTTGCTATATGCCTTATAGCTTTTTTTGGTCCCTCATTTCCCTGCATTACTGTCTTCTCTTGTGTTTAGTTGATTTTTTATAGTCAAATGTTTAAATTCCTTCTCATTTCTCTTTGTGTATATTCTGTAGCTGTTTTCTTTGTGGTTGCCATGGGGATTACATTCAGCATCCTAAAGTGATCACACTCTGATTTGAATTTATAGCAGCTTACTTCCAATAACATATAAAACTGCTCCTTTACAGCTCTGTCCCCAGCCCATTCAGTTGTTGATGTCACAGAATTCCATCTTTATACTTGTATGTCCCAGACCATAACGAATAATTCTTTTAAATGCTTTAATCTTGGGGCCAGCCCAGTGGCGTAGTGGTTAAGTGCACGCCCTCCACTTTAGCTGCCTAGGGTTCGCAGGTTTGGATCCCGGTGCACACTGACGCACTGCTTGTGAAGCCATGCTGTGGTGGCATCCCATATAAAGTAGAGGAAGATGGGCACAGATGTTAGCCCAGGGCCAGTCTTCCTCAGCAAAAAGAGGAGGATTGGCATTGAATGTTAGCTCAGGGCTAATCTTCCTCACACACACACAAAAAAGCTTTAATCTCTTAAATTATGTAGAAAACAACATGTGAGGTTACAAACTAAAGTTACAATAATACTAACTTTTAGACTAATAATTTCTTTAAAATTATATTAGTCTTTTAAGTCATGATGAAAACAAAATGTGGAGTTACACACCATTGTTACATAAAACTGGCTTTTAAAATGGCCAATGTATTTACCTTATTGAGGTCTTTATTTCTCCGTGTGGCTTTGAAGTACAGCCTAGTGTCCTTTTGTTTCCTGCTGCAGGTGAAGGTGCACCTCTCTTGACCATTTCCTGCAGGGCAGGTCTGGTGGTAACAAACTCCCTCAACTTTTGTTTATCTGGGAATGTCTTAATTTCTTCCTCTTTTTTTTTTTCTCTTTTTGTTGAGGAAGATTGGCCCTGAGCTAACATCTGTGCTAACCTTCCTCTATTTTTTTGTAAATAGGACACCACCACAGCATGGCTTGATGAGCGAGCAGTGTGTAGGTCCGCTCCCGGCATCCGAACCTGTGAACCCCAGGCCAGCGAAGCGGAGCACGCGAACTTAAACACTACACCACCAGACCAGCCCCTCTTCCTCACTTTTTTTTATTTTTTTAATAAAGACATCTTTATTTTTAATTTTCCGCGCCGCCCCCCCCCCCCGAAAGCCCCAGCAGATAGTTGTATGTCATAGTTGCACATCCTTCTAGTTGCTGTATATGGGACGCGGCCTCAGCATGGCCGGAGAAGTGGTGCGTCGGTGCACGCCCGGGATCCAAACTTGGGCCTCCAGTAGCGGAGTGCGTGCACTTAACCACTAAGCCACGGGGCCGGTCCTCTTCCTCACTTTGAGGGACAGTTTTATCAGATATAGGATTCTTAGTCGAAAGTTTTTTTTTTCTTTTAGCACTTTGAATATCTTGACATACTGTCCTTTGGTCTCCAAAGTTTTTGATGAGGAATCTGTTGATAATCGTATTGAGGATTCCTTGTATGTGACAAGTCACTTCTCTCTTGCTGCTTTCAAGATTTGCTTTGTCTTTGGCTTTTGTAAGTTTGATTATAACGTGCCTGAGTTCATCTTACTTGAAGTTGGTTGAGTTTCTTGGATGTTTATATTCAAATTTTCCATCAGATCTGGGAAGTTTTCAGTCATCATGTTCTCAGATATTCTCTCTTTTCTCCTTCTGGGACTCCCATGGTGCATGCTTGACGGTGTCCCGCAAGTCCGTTCGGCTCTATTCGCTTTTCTCAATTTTTTTTCTTTCTGTTCCTCAGATTCTGTAATTTCCATTGTTCTATCTTCAAGTTCACCAATTCTTTCTTCTGCCTCCTTAAATCTGCCTTTGAATTCCTCTAAGGAATTTTTTATTTCAGTTATTGTATTTTTCGTATTCAGAATTTCTTTTTCATTTGTTTTTAGATTTTCTCTCTCTTTATTGATGTTTCTATTTTGTTCATACATCATTTTCATTTTCTTGATTTTCTCCACATCTTCCTTTAGTTCTTTGAGCATCTTTAAGATAGTTGTTTTAAAGTCCTTTTCTAGTAGATCTGCCATCAGGTTTTTTTCAGGGACAGTTTCTGTTGGTTTATTTTTTTCCTTTGAATGGGACATACTTTCCTGTTTCTTTGTGTGCTTTGTGATCTTTGTTGTTGTTGAACACTGAACATTTGAATCTAATAGTGTGGTGAATCTGGAAATCAGAATCTCCCTCTTCCTCAGGGGCCATGTTTCTTATTGTGTGTGTTTTTCTGATTGTTGAAGGGTGTCTCTATGCTAAGGATCAGCCTGAGGTGTAAAATTAAGGTTTTCTCAGGGCTTTTCTCAGCCTATGCCCTTCCCTGGGCACACACAGTCACTTTCTAATTTTCTCTCTGCATGCAGTTGTTTTTGAATGTCCTAGTTTTTAATTTCTCCCCAGAAGGAAAAAAGAGAAAAAGGCAGTGGTGGAAAAAAAGGGCACCAGCCCTTTAAATCTGGAAGTCACTTCAGCCAGAGCAGGAGGGGTCTGCAACCTCAGCCTCAGGCCTCTCATCTGCACCTCTGTGATGGGAAGCCACAGTCGGAGCACAGAGCCCCAGTATCTGGAGGACAGGGTCCTTTTGCCCACCCTAGGTCCTGCAAGCTGTGTGCAGGCTGCTCCAGGAACACGTGCACAGCTGCCTGTCTGGGTGGGGGTGGAGGGTGGGTAGCTACTCCTCTGCTAAGAGCTGAAATTGACTCCAGTTGACCCTCCAAGTTTTCCCCTGGAAGTTGCAAGCCTTTAACAGACTCCAGAGTTCCAAAATAGTTACATCAGACGGATTCTGCCAGTGTGATTGTCCAGGTGGGGAGACGGATTCCAGTGCATCCTGCTCTGCCGCCATCCCTGAATCCTCTCCACCAATTGCCTTTTAGGCAAAGATCATTGAGCCTGGATTCTCTCTTTCATGGAATTAAAAAAAAATTGAAATCTTAAGAGTCTAGAGGGACCAAAGGGCTTGTCATAGAATATCATCTTTAATTGCTTAGACAGTCTCTGAAATTGGCTCAAAAATACTAGACAGACGAATGTGACACCATGTAGTTCAATTATTTTACTGTAAGCGTGTTCTTTTTACCTACAGGATAAGAAAAAACTACTGGAAGGATGTCAGCTGCAGCGAGTTGATCTCATAACTCAGGTGAAGCAACTTCAAGAAAAATTGAACCGTCTGGTACATTCTATGCACTTCCCAAACATCGAGGCAGAGGACTTTAAATCTCAACAGCCATTGGCATTTTCACATGTTCTTGAAAATAGTTCAAGTGATAGTTCCAAAAACAGTGAAGAAACTGACAAATCGCCTCCTATTGATGCATTGAATATTGATAAAACCACATGGGATCTAATTGACGTTATTGGAAATCAAGATTCCTTGCTAAGAAATGAATTGCCAGATGTTCCCTTGGAAGATAAGGGTGATTTGCAGGATGGGTCACTTTCTTTACAAGCGAGCTTGCACAGTAGCTCACGTGACCTAACCCACACCGAGGGGGCGGAGCCCTTGAAGAACGTGCTCAGTGCGATGGACCTGTCCTCCTGGAGCTCCCCTGAGGTCATCAGGAAGGACTCGACCCTCGAGCCCCCACCTAGCCTTCCCCTGACGCCCTGCTCCGATGCCCTGAGCCGGCTCAGCCTGGATGCCTCCCTGCGGGACAGGACAAGCGCCTCACTGCTCCAGGCTGACCAGTCAGGGCTGCTTTGTTACCCGGGCAGGTCAGCAGCAGGAAAGGCTCCTAGGTGGGCAGAGTCTCCATTGACTACGGACAGGGCTCCCTCCCCTGACCACCAAGTGCAGCGGATGGCTGTGGTAAGTTGTCTCCCATGGGTGCTATGCTGGTTTGGTGTCCGTGGGATGCCCAAGGCCCCAGTGTGTCCCCGTGGAAATGTGTCTCTGTGGCCTGGGGTATCACAGCTGTCGCCATTGTTAGTTCATCTCCTGACAGGGCCTGTGGGCCGGACGTGGGTGAGCACTGACAGTGCCCTGGTCAGCTGTGTGTGGGATGGTCAGCTTTCTGCAGGACTAACCCGAGTCCGTTGTAATGTGCATATCTAGAGTACTTTCGTTATTTTTAAAAATATGTGAGATGCATGAGTCCTACTCAGCAATTCACCCCAGACCTCAGTTTCTTCACTAATGCTGACATTGAGAAGTACAGTCATAAGCCCGTCTTCATGTGTAGTTTGCATTTGGGTTCTTTATCTGGAATACGTTTTTTAGATTTATTTTCACTTGTATTTCACATTTAACAGGTTCCACACATAATGCTCATTAATTTCAAGAGCACTTCAATTTATTATTTTTGAGTTATATTTTATAATTTTGAGAGTTTGTTTATATTGGGTTAAAGTAAAAAGTAAATTAGAGATATGTGTGATTTGAGGTATCATATACCACCATTTCATGCAGAATTTTTTTAATCTAAAATACTTGCTAGTGACTTCTTTAAAATATTCCTGGAGAACTGTGGATGAATTTGATTAACTTATTAGAAGCATATGACCTCGGTGTGTCCACAGGCTGTGAGTACTTTTGTTTGGGTTTGGGAAGACGGTAGTTCAGGCCTTGGAAAGTTTCTGGTTGGCCAGTTCAACTCCATGGTGTAATAAGTTGTTATTTTATGACCATTTAACAATCTACTTATTTGAGCAGGAGAAAGATGTTGAAGACTTTATCATAACGTCTCTTGATGCTCAAGAAAAGTCCAGATCATCTCCTCTTGGATTAGAAGGAAGAAGCGATGGAAGTGAGAACAGTGAGTCAGTCATCTTTGTTTAAACTTCTTCTTACTTTTACAGTTTCAGATAGAGAATAGCACGAGAATTCCTGCCTACCCTCACACAGACTCCCCCTGTGGTAACATTCACCACGCTTGCTTGCGTGTGCTCTCGCTGTCTGTGTCTGTCTTTGTTTCTCCCTGTCTCTCTCTCTGTCTCTCTCTGGGTTTGCACCCTGAGTGTTACTTGCAGACCTGGTGTCATCTTACTCCTGGAAATGTCATTGTGTCTTTCATGAAGTCCAGTTCACGACACTGTGCCCGACACCAGGACGTGCACACTGACCCGAGGCAGCGTCTGGTCTACAGATGTTACTTAGATTTTGCTAGTTGTTCCATTAGCGCCCTTTATAGAAAAGGACACTCAGCTGGTATGATGCATTCAGCTGTCTTTGCAGGGCAGAGGCTGGTGAGAGGCAGGCCAGGCACCTGGGCACAACATTTTGGGCCGGGACACCGTGCCATGTGGACCCCGCGAGGGGTGCCTCTTTACGTTTCAAGCAGTTCCAAGACATCCTTTCTTTGGGTGTCTGTAGCAGGGTTGTCAGCATGTGTGTATCTCACGTGTCCTTGTGAGTGCACGTGGCAGTGCCATGTTCTTCCTAGAGCATCACAGTGTGAGGCGTGTGGTGTCAGCTGGGACTCGGGGCAGTGGTGTCTGCAAGGTTTTAGTCTCATTTTTTTCCTTTTTAATGGCTCTGTGTCCTGGGGGAGGTACTTGGAGACCATGTAAATGTTCTCCTGTTTCTCAAGCCCGGACCCACTAGCTTTAGCCTCTGTGGAAGGTTCTTGCCTGTGTCGTCATCATGATGTCAAACTGGTTTCTAACTTCCTAATTTCTTCTGTAATTGTTGACTTTTTACAAGTTAGTCACCTCTGGAGGTGTTTTGACTTTTTTGAAAAAAATCATCATTGGCTCATTCAGTGCTTTTGAGAACAAGGCCGTAGTAAACCATAGTTCATTGGCAGTTTCGGCATTTGCAGAATAGGGCCAGCAACTTTTTAATTTTAGTTTTTATCTACTCCGGGTAGTAAGCGTGTGGGTTAAGAATTTGAGTGGTTCTGCAGGGTGCATTCTGGGGGCAGCCTTTTGTCTGGTCTCTTCCCTCTGAATTGCCATTCCCTGAGGACATCCACATCTAACTTTTAGAAATTTCTTCTAGTATTTATTTTCAAATCACATTTGTCAGTTGAAATAACATGTTTAAACTTCCTAGAGGCAAACTCTGCACGTCCCTTCCCCGTCTTTACTTTCTGTCCTATCATCGCTGAGCATTTGTATTCTGTCTGAATTCTTGAGGAGCTGCTGGGGGTGCACAACCTCTCTCACACAACTTTCCTTTTCCTTTCTCTTGGCCTCCTCCCTGGTCTCTTTCACTGGCCCTCCGCCGCTGTGCAAGCATGGGGGTGCACCATCCTTGCTTTCCAGGTGGGACCCCTCTCCCTCTCTGATGGCCCTTATTTTTATGAAGCATGTTCTCTAGAAGCTTCTGTAGGAAAAACATGCATAAGGTGCTTTTTTGTGTGTGTGTGTGTGTGGAGGATTAGCCCTGAGCTAACATCTGTTGCAAATCCTCCTCCTTTTGCTGAGGAAGACTGGCCTTGGGCTAACATCCGTGCCCAGCATCCTCTACTTTATATGGGACGCTGCTACTGCATGGCTTGACAAGCGGTGTGTTGTCAAGCCCTGCAAATCCTGGGCCGCCGAAGAAGAGCGCGCGCACTTAACCACTGCGCTACCGGGCTAGCCCCATGAAGTGTTTTTTTTTGAGAACTTTTGGGTCTTCCTGATGTTTGTTGGTAGTTTTGGCTTGATGCAGACTCCTGGATGAGAAGTCGTGTTCCCTCAGAGCACTGAGCGCCTGCCCGCTGTCCTGACCCTGGTGTCTCGAGAGCCCATGGCGCCACCATGGACACAGCCCTGCTGGGCACCTGGAGTGTCCTTCTGCCTGGAGAGATTCCTCGTTACTCCTGTGGTCATTCTCCTGTGGTTTTGACTTGTCTTTCTGCAATTCTTGTCAGTCACATGTTGGACCTCCTGGACTAATTTTCTCATTTTCCACTTCTTTGTATTTTTGTTCTCATTTCTAAGAGATTTTTTACAATTTTACTTCTTAAGCTTTGTGTCGAATGTTTTTGTTTCTGCTCTGTTTTAATTTCTAGGAGCTCTTGGTCTTTTCTGCCTGCTTCTTTCTCTTACATCTCCCCTTCCTTGGTTTGTGGATGATGCTCTTGTGCTTATTTCTTGGAAGATCTTATAGTTTTTCTCAAGTTTCTTCTGTTTGCTGCCTTTACTCCATTTCTGCTAGCTGTCTCTCTTGTGTGTGAACACTCCTCGGCACGTTTGAGAACTTAGACCACTTTGCAGGGCAGTCACAAACAGCTCGCTGGATGTTCTGTGCCTAGAGGGGCCTTGCCGACGGTCCCCCAAGTCCTCCTTCCCTTTCCTGAGCTGGTGTGGGTGGGGAGAAGCAGCTGGAAGGTCTGATCCTGCGTTTCCTGGGGCACATCCCTCTGTTTCCAGAGCATGTGCTCACAGGCCTTCCTGGACTGGCTGTGGGCTGCAGGGCTTAGGAACGGATCGGGGACCTAGGCACCGCTGAGAGGTTTGAATTCTGGTTTGAGGCCCCCTCCTGTCAGACAGAGGTTCCTGGAGTCTCATGCTCTCGCCTCATTCAGGGTCCGCAGCCCAGGCCTCAGGGCTTTTCTGCTCCCACTCCCAAATCAGGCACGTTCCCTTTCCCTGACCAGCCGTTTACCGCTGGTCCAGCTGCTCCCAGCCTGTCCTCGTGGTCGGCATCTTCCACGGCCCGTCCCCTCTGCCTGCTCCTCTATCCTTGTGGGTCAGGCCGTCTTCGTCGCTTCCCTGGGTGTGGAGAGTGCAGGCCCTGTGCACGTGCATCGGCTGCGGCACTCGCTCTGCAGTCCCGTCTTTGGGAGGATGCACGTCCGTGTCTGTGTAAGAGGGAACTGAGGTTTGTGGGTTTATGTTCCAGTCACGGACGTTAACATATTAAACATGCAGAGTATTCGTTTTCTTACTTAATGTGTGTAGTTCTCATCTTACATTTTCATAAAAATATTTTTGCCATCTTTGGTGGTTCACTGATGTTTTCTTCTGTGAGAGGAGCCACAGCCGTAGCTCTTCTGGGTATTTCGGGGCCCGACCTTGCCTGGCACAGGGAAGCAGGGGGTCTGACCGCCCCCCGCCCTGCACTTTGCAGAGCGTCCCCTGAGGAATGCCACCAGGGAATTGCAGTTTTGGGCTCTGACTTTGTGCTGTGTTTTTAGGTGATGGCTCAGGGTTTGGCGAGATACTAAACCAAGGTTTGGGAAGACTCAAAACTCCCACTACTAGTCCTGCAGCTCCTCCTCTCACCTCTAGAAGGTTCCGACGGCCCCTGGAAGCCATGAAGGAAGTCCACCCAAAGCAAGTGAAGGTAACGGCCAGTGAGAGCAGGGTGTGCTGTGTCGATGGGCTTCCGTCTTTGGCCTGCTCTATGACCGCGCCCTGGGTGGGGTTGTGTTGCACGATAATCACGCTCTGCTCACACAGCTCCATACGCTTCAGCTCTGTGCTAACTCTGTGCCTCGGGTGTTTCTGGAAGGAGGTAAGCTGATCTTGGAGCGTAGGGACAGGTGTCCAGGTGAGAACCTGGCACAGCAGGCCTGTGAGGGGCCGCGGG
The DNA here is from genome assembly GCF_057802395.1 of Ceratotherium simum simum. Taxonomy (NCBI): domain Eukaryota; kingdom Metazoa; phylum Chordata; class Mammalia; order Perissodactyla; family Rhinocerotidae; genus Ceratotherium; species Ceratotherium simum. Next base: position 651,521 of record NC_141926.1, on the reverse strand, counting down.
AGCCTGGGGCGCTGTGGCCCCGGCGAGGGTGACCAGCTCTTGTTGTGGCACTGTCAGGGCACAGTGCACAGTGGTCTGCAGGTACAGGTGTTGTAAAGAATCACGAGAGACAAAACTAGGATTAGCCTTCCCGAATTGAGTTTAGGTGTCAGAACTCATGACCCCCTTGTGGGACGTGATTGTGGTTTTATGTTTGTTCTGGAGATTGATCTCTGGCTTTTCCTGAGACAACTCAGGGGTGTGCTCAGGACCGGGACTGCCCTGCCAGGCACCCATGTGCGAGCAAGCGACAACCTCGAATGTCGAGTTGCCACCTACAGAGCGCGGAGAGCATTGCGTGTCAAGGTGGCAGGGTCACCACTCTGCAGGCGCCTGCCTGTGGGGCCACATTGGAGACCCACGCCCAGCTTTGCTGTTGGAGCATGCTGCTCGAGAAGGTGCGTTTTCATCCTTTCCAGAGTCTGTTTAGCAGATTGCTCTGGTTTCTTGCTCTTTACGTTTCCTCAAGTTGGCCCTTGAGGAGGAAGATGGTCTTTCTTTGCTTGTACAGCAGCGTGGGTGTTTTTGATGGGTAGTCTCAGCCCTGACCCGGCCAGGTCAAACAGGACACAATGTTTATTATTGCACATCACCGAAAGTTTCTGGGTGGAGTGGCTCCAGGTGCACACCCGGAGACGGCAGCAGCGTACTCATGCTCGCTCACTCCCTCCCTCCCTTCTGCCATCAGCCAGCTGTCCTCAGGGTGGCAGGAAGGCTATGGCATCTCTCGGTGTCTGACGGGGACGGGGCCCGATGCTTCCTCTGAGCCTCTTTTCCAGAAGCACCTCCTCTGGCCCCCCCCAAGAGGACATTCCCTCCCTTCATTGGCAGACGCGGTCACCTGCCCGCCAGACCACTCGTCCCCAGCCCTTGTGATGGGCTGGGCTCATCCTGACCCACCGCTGATGGGACGCCGATGGCCTACGTTCGGGAGGCTCATGCTGCTCTCCTGGGTCGTTGTTTGGCCTCTCACGGCTGCACTCCAGGGAAGAGCTGAGGTTCTGGGATTGGGGGCTGGCTTCTCTTCAGACGAGGAAGGAGGAAGCCACACTCAGCATCCTGAGATTTAACTTGGAAGGCAGAATTAAAAAAAAATTTTCCCAGCTTTAACTGACTTATGACATTGCCTAAGTTTAAAGTGCGTGTCGTGATTACTGATACACGTATATATTGCAAGATGCTCACCACAATACGGTTGGTTAACACCTCCATCCCCCGGAAGGCAGAGTTTTCTGTGGAACTTTGTATAGGTTTTCTTTTCTCTTCCCACTTCAGCAAATCATTTTATGGCAAAACCATTGACGTAAACTTGGCCGAATAAGTAAATGGTATAATGCCACTATCGTGTCTTATTCAAATAGTAAAAGTATTCCCAAATAATTTTGATAAGTAAAACTTTCTCTGAAATTGTGTTCAGAATAAAACTTTATCTTACTCCTTTAAGAATTGAAATTGAAGTAATTTTTTTGTAACTTAATTTCTTTTTGTATTTCTCAATTTTTTACATGACATAAAACATCAAAGCCATGTTTCAGTTAGCATTTCCAATCTAAGCAACCTAATATCAGAATTCCTAATTTTAAGAAATAAATTTGGTTGTTAATGATGATAATTTATACTTAGGTTTTGATGTTTAATGCTGAGTGATTAAAAAAGAAAAAAAAAGGGGGCCGGCCCGGTGGCGCAAGCGGTTAAGTGCGTGCACTCCGCTGTGGCAGCCCAGGGTTCGCTGGTTCGGATCCTGGGCGCACACCGATACACCGCTTGTCACACCATGCTGTGGCGGCGTCCCATATAAAGTGGAGGAAGATGGGCACGGATGTTAGCTCAGGGCTGGTCCTCCTCACAGAAAGAAAAAAAAGAACCCAGTAAGGGTCCTGAGCCCTCTGAGGAAGCGGCTGAGCGAGCTGTTGGCGATGGAGGCAGAGCTGATGTGGACGTGGGCCTCACTGCGTGGTGGAAGAGTGAGTCAGGGAGCTGTTCCCTGGAGCGCAGTTTGTTCACCTCAGTCAGAACCTGCACTTCAGTATTCCCTACGTCCAGTTCAAAGTAGCAAAAAGGTATTTTCGAATAGGTTTCTCAGACTGTTTGAAACTTATTTTCCTTGATTGTTTTAAATTCCTACACTGTTTCTGGACCGTGGAGCCACAGCGCGCACTGCGAGAGAGGGCAGCCTGAAGAGGACTCCTGCACTCCGTTGGAGAGCTTGCCCCATGAGGTGCCCTTCTCAGTGGAGCACAGGAACGACATGCTTCTCAACGTGTCAGCCACGACACAGAGCGTGCCGGCAGGGGCTGTGTCTCAGGAGCATTGTGCAGCCACGATTCTGGTTGCCCCTGAGCTGGGAGTGCTGGTGGAAGTTTGGGTGTGTGCCAAGCGAGGTCCCTGGGCAGGGCTGTGGTCCCCGCCAGACCCAGACACCTCTGGGACCGTGTTGGAAACGAGCCAATGAGCGGGGGTGGACAAGTGACCGTGGTGCAGCCACGTGGGAAGCGTTGCGCATTGGCTGGAGCAAACGAGGGTGCCTGAAGCCCCCAGCACCTGAGTGACCAGCTGGTGTGGGGGCCACGTGCTGAGGGATGGGCGAGGTTGCACGTGGGGACGGTGGCCACGAAGTGCAGGGTCCTCAGCAGAATGTGGCAGTCCTGAGAGCAGGACTCCAGAGCCTTCTCAGCCCCGGTGATGGTGTCCATGGCACCAGAGGTCGGAACCCCCTGCAGGTCTCCACGCCCCGAGCAGCGTCAGACCAGGGGTCCTGCTCCATGTTGATTCTCACGGCAACCGTAGAAAGCCCAGCTCTGCAGAGATTGGACGTCACTGAACGGATGCTGTGGCCTCAGGCAGCTGTGGTCACGGCTGGCACAGGCACAGAACCTCACTCTTCACATGTGTTGTTTTTGAGAGATGGTTCCCCACCCCCCCGAGGAGGATTGGCCCTGAGCCAACATCTGTGCCAGTCTTTCTCTGTTTTGTGTGTGGGTCACCACCACAGCATGGCTGATGAGTGGTGTAGGTCCAGGCCCTGGATCCGAACCCGTGAACCTGGGCCGCCGAAGTGGAGCGCACTGAACTTAACCACTGTGCCACAACTATGGCTGGCCCCATTGAGAGATGTTTTTTAAAATGCATTTCTCCTCATTATAAGATCCGGGAAAGTATTTAAAGACCGTAACGTGGCTGTTCATTGCAGCCAGGGCGTTTCTGCTGCCACTTGCTCTTCTCGTCTGCCCTCTCTGGACAGACAGAAGACGGACAGCAGGTGCGGGGGGGCGATGGGGCCTGTGGTCTCAGGCGCCCTGCTCCTGTCTGCCTCGCCTGGTCACCGTTCCTCCAGACCTGCAGGGGCTGCGATTTGCATCCATTTTATTTCAAATAAGTTGTTTTTAAAGTGAAATTGTTTTAGATTGTTAGAGATAATTAAACATATATAGTTGGGTTTCTAGTACTTTTATCTTAATATTTCGCTTACATTGGTCACATCA